>NC_141035.1:24575000-24910625 GCF_052040795.2 Danio rerio
ACTCTGACCTATTTGACATTAAGCTCCCCTTGTGTTTTCTTAAAAGGTGAGCGTGTCAGAAAGCATGCTGGAGAGCGTCCTTAAACACTGGGACTCCCGAGGGAGCTTTGAATGCAGTGCGCAGATCAACTTCTCCAGGCCGGTGTACACAGTTCAAACAGGCGGTGAGTGGACAGGAAGGTGGAGAGAGGGTGTGCTGAGGGTGGTTGATCATTGGCTTGTTCTCTGTTTGCTGTTGTACAGAGGCGGGATTCATTGGACTGCTCAATTCTGTCCCTGTGGAGGTCAGGAGGATTATTCTGGCCCACAGGCAGGGGGCCGAAAGCCATTTTGAGCCCCTAGAGACAAACAAAGGTAGCTATTACATTAGTATGGAATATATGGAGTAAAGTTTGGAGTATTTTTTATTTTTTTTACTTTATTTATGAAATAATAACACCCAATAGTGTACATCATATATATATATATATATATATATATATATATATATATATATATATATATATATATATATATATATATATATATATATATATATATATATATATATATATATAACAAATTTATCTCTGTGGTATTACTTGATGCCAACTAGAACATGCACCAAAACACTAGCAAAAATTACAGTAAATTACATCTATATTTTATTTAGCATTATATAACCATTAGATTAGTTATTATATTATTAGTTATGATATATATATATGTAACAGTAAAATATATAATAATAATAATATATTATATTACAAATTCATTATATTAAAATTTTGGCATCATCAAATTATATCAAACAGATTAATGGAATAAGAGACATTGTTAAAATGTACAAAGTTTGTCAGCACAATAGCCTATTATAATATCCTATAAATAGGATTTATATAAATTAGCATAACAATATAATATAATATAATTTATTAATGATGATAATAAAAATAATAATAATATTTAATAATAATAATAAAATAATATAAATATATTAAAATTTAAAAAGAATAATAATAATAATGATAATATAATTTAATAATACTAATAATACAATAATAATTATAATAATGTAATTTAATAATAATAATGTAATTTATTAATGATAATAATAATAATATAATTTAATAATAATAATAAAATAATAATAATATTAACAACAATAATAATAATAATGTTTTTTAATCACAATGTGACAATGATGACAAAACATTAATGTTTTATAAGATTTTTTAAATGATGGCATCTAATAAAAAATGTTTCTTGAACACCAATTCAGCTTCATACACTGAGTATTAAAGAATCATGTGAAAAAATAAATAAGAATTTAAACAAAACATTAAAGTATTAATTAAATCAAATGTATTGAAATTTTTAGGAATTCCTCTTTGTGCTTGATTTGAGTTATTTCTTTGTATTTATATTCAAGGATTGTATATGTAAATTGTATATTATATATATATAAATGTAATACATGAAAATAAAATAAATTCACAATGTAAATTATTTTGCATTGTATCTGATTTGTCAAGATGTTAAAAAATGTATTTATATTTTCTAATGTTTTTCATTTAGTATATCACTTAAAAACTACTTATTTTTTTGCCTGTAGTTCATGTATGGGTCACCCTTTATTTTGATGGTCCATTTATTGAATTTACTGTAAGTTACATTGCATCTACATGTCAACTAATTCTCATTAGATTATGAGTAGACTGTTAGGTTGGGGTTAGGGTATGGGTTAGTGTAAGTTGACATGTACTTGCAAAGTTTCTTATAGTCAGTTAAATGTCTGTTGAAGGAGCAGTATCAACAGATATTAAGCAGACAGTCCACTCAATTGGACCATCAAAATAAAGTGTTACCCATGTATGTTGTCCAATCCCATTTATTGACATCTTTAATAAAATATATTTTATTAGGAAACCTCAACGTCAAAGTGGAAGACTGGGACTCTCTCTGGTCTAGTAAATCATCAGTGTTCAGGACATCTGAAGGAGTCTTGAACCCCACAGCATGTCTTCATCCAGGAGACATTCTGCTCTTCACTGTGACCCAGCAGCACTATCCTCAGTATGATGTGTAAGTACTGTACATGCTGACCTGTGATTGATTCTCACTGTCCCAGAGCGTCACACCTGCTACTTCCACAGAGACAGCTTGTACAACACTAATGCTGCGTTCGACTGGGGAGCCTTCAGATTACTTCATCATGATCAGCTACTGGACAGATCTGCCCACTCTCTGTTCTCCATCAGCCTCCATGAGCCCGGCGTTTACACCTTCAAACTCAGCAGCCAGAAGCACAGACACATGGTATTATCATCTGATTTCATGTTTTAGGTCACAGGTGTCAAGTCCAGGTCCTGGAGGGCCGCAGCTCTGCAAAGTTTAGTTCCAACCCTGCTCCAACACATTTAACTGTAGGTTTTAAACAAAACTGAAGGACTTAATTAGTTTGATCCAGTGTGTTTATTAGGGTTCGAACTAAACTATGCAGAGCTGCGGCCCTCCACGACCTGAATTTGACATCTGTGTAATAGGTGGACAATGTTGCATATTTGATACCGAAATGCCTTACTATTTAGTCGAACTAAATGTGTGTTTGTGTGTGATTAGAGAGTTCTAAAGAACAGATTTTTTTGAAATACTGAAACTACTATAAATATACACTTGAAACTTTTTTGGGCCATTTTTTTAGTGTTCTAAAAAATTTGCATTTCAGCAATTGGACAGTCGTACTTCTTTATAATTATGAAATTGTTTATTTGCAATCCACATTGTGCTTAGTTCATATGTATTTTTATTCTTTCATTTTCTTTTCAGCTTAGTCCCTTTATTAATCAGAGGTCGCCACAGCGGAATGAACTACCAATTTACTCAGCATATGTTTTATGCAGCGAATGCCCTTCCAGCCGCAACACAACACTGGCAACATATGTATTATTTAAATATTTAAAAATACAAATGTTTCATAATATGGATGCAATATTATTATAGTTATTTAAAATGTAATTATAAACCAAAAATAAAAGCTGTCCCTTTAAACAAAGTGTATCACTAATTAAAAAAAAATGTTAATGACTAATTAAGAAAAAGTTGCAAAAAAAAATTATAAACTATATTAAAATGAACTAATACTGTATAGACAAATGTAAAAAAAGCTAAACTAATAAAAAAAATTACAATTGCCCCACAATAGCTACTTATTGATACTGAAATCACACTGCCCAGGTAATTTTAATTCATAATTGTGACCAGTAGTGGCGCAAGCTTAAAATGACAAAAATACATTGCATGGGTCAAAATTATCGATTTTATTTTTGTCAAAAATCTGTCAAATATCAAGTATAGATCACATTCCATAAAGAGATATTTTGTAAATTTCCTGCGATAAATATATCAAAACTCAATTTATTATTGGTAATGTGCATTGCAGAGAGCTTTATTTGTACAAATTTTCCAACCCTCAAACTCCAAACTTCAAATAGTTGTTTGGCCACTAAAAAAGTGTATCAAACCATACATATATGTAAAGCTTATGTTCAGCTTTCAGTTCATGTTTAAATCTAAATTTCAAAAATTTACTCTTAAGATGAAAGAAAGTAGAAGAAAAATCTTTAAATAAATATATATGTCCTTTGTTTTAAAGGGCATCTATGATGAAAATCATATTTTGTAAGCTCTTTGGACAGAACTGTGTGTATAGTGTGTCCACAGTCATAGTGGGGTGATTTAAACACAGTAAGTCTTTTTTTTATTTCCTGATGTTAAAATAGGATCCAAATCACTCCCATTTTGAGGCCCACCTCAACGTGACATACAGTAAAAGTGTGATTTCCCCGCCCACCGATTTGATTGACAGCCACATATTAACGCATCTACATAGTAACACGTATAATCATATCCAAAAGACAGGATGTGCGCAAAGCAACTAGGATTAAAAAATCTGTTCAGCTCGCTGTGTGTGGCCAGCAGAGCAGGGGAGAAGGAGGGGAGCGAACAACTGTTGTCAGTTGGCTCACAAAATGAGACACAAACCGTGAGGAGACGCATGATTTTATAGTTTACAAAGGTAAAATGCAAAGAAATAAACAGTATTTTAATGTCCTGCTACATTTGTTATTCGTAATTTCATATACACATAACAACAATCATATAAACACCATGTTCATATAAACACTATAAATGAGGACTTCTTCCTTAATCACCGGGTCTGAATGCAGACTCAGTGCAGCAGGTCTCTTGCCCTGTCTATTTTAACCATTAGCCCTGCTGGTAATCTAGAGGATTTAGGCAAACACAGCAGCACAACGATGTGTCTAAATGTGAACTAACTCCTGATAAAAGACAAAGTCCGCCATTGTCCAATTCTCATACTGCTCTCCTGACAAAAATGCTTGCTGCACACAAACAGCTTAGCTGTATCGGCCCTGACAGGATCGCAGAAAAAAACATGCAACAAATCCCATAGATCATGGAAACAAACATATGTGACTTTTCATGAACGGCTAAATACTGTGTGCTTTGGGTCCGTGGACGCGGTCTCACCCATCAACGTAGGATCTCACAGCTTGGCACTAGCAGGTCATGAATAATTAAGAAGCTAGCTCTTCTCATAATATAAGAAAACTCAGCTATAAATAATAATAAGAAACCAACGCGTTATCTTTGCACTTGCAGTTTTGTGCTAGGTTGCCGATTTTGATCCCACCCCAAAAATTATTTTAAACTCGGAAGATGAAATTAGCTGACAAAAGCTCAAATTATCCAGTTTTCCCCACAATTAAAGCTGACAGGTGCTGACGTTGTCTTAACTGATGCTCAACACACACAAATCTTTTACCATCTCAAAAAAAATACCTAAGGGTTTTGTGAACCTTTAACAGAATAAGCTCAACCCTGTTAGAACATGCGCCACGGCGCAGAGCAGATTTTTCCATCCTTAAAATAGAAAAAGTGGATTCGGACAGCCCTTAATGTTTTTGCACCCTGTGCTTTAGACTTTAGTCGGGAGAAATAGCATTAAAGACACAGGCAACAAAAACAGATACATTGTGTTCAGAGCAGAAAATTCTAATACTCTTAAACGTTTAATAAATAATCTGATGAGTGTTTTTTGAGCTGAAACTTTACAGACACATTCAGGAGACATAAAAGACTTGTGAAAAAAAGGTAAATAGGTGCCCTTTAACTAAATCAACTTTTTTGTTTGTTTTCTTTAGTATGTTAGGGTGGTTCCTGCAGGTGGAGAGTGTTACGACACTGGGCCTTTCTTTCCTTCTGACACACACCATTTGACCCGCATGGGCATCGCTCTGAGGCGCCAGCTGCTGCTCCGTCCCGATTGGCTGACGATTGGTGGGCTTTTAGCAGGAGCTGTTCTTGTCCTCTGTCTGTGCGTCATCATATTGGCAAGTGATAATGGAGGTTTAACAAAAACCTTAGGCTTGACAAAGCTTGGCTCGTTGAAGTGGCTGAACATTGTGTGCTTACAGGTCCTGTTCAGGGAGTATGGCTGGCCTGAGAAAGTGCCAGCCCAGGCCAGGTACCGTCATCTTCAGCTCCGGTATAACATGGATGACTATTCGTCCAAGGGCTCCAGGGTGGTGGCGGTGAAAAAGGCACACCGAAATCTGCAGGTGGGGCTGACGGAGGATTCAGGGCAGAGAGGTAAACCACTGACGTCATACGACAGCAGACATGCTGGAGACTTCTTTTAGTACTAGCAGTACCAGGGGCTATACATGCTTAGATCTGACCTCTATTATTCAAGAGAACATCTGAACCTGGAGGGCCTGGATCCTTAAAGGGATACGGTAGTTGAAAATCTAGTCACTGTTTACTCACTCTCAAGCTATTCCAAAACAATGAGTTTCTTTTTTCTGTTGAACACAAAAGAAGATGTTTTTAAGATTGTTGACAACCTGTACCTGTTGGTTTCCATAGTGTTTTTTATACTTTGGATGTCAATGGCTACCCTTTTTCAACATTTGTCAGGTTATTTTCTTTTGTGTTCAACAAAAGACAGAAACTGAAGAAGAGTAGGGCGGCATGGTGGCTTAGTTGTTAGCACTGTCGCCTCACAGCAAGAGGATCACTGGTTTGAGTCCCTTCTGGGCCAGGTAGCATTTCTAAGTGAAGTTTGCATGTTTTCCCTGTGTTGGCATAGATTCCTCTGGGTGCTCCAGTTTCCCCCACAGTTCAAAGATGTGGTATACGTAAGTGAATTGGATGAACTAAATTCAGGTTAAATTACGGGAGTTTTCCGAGAGAAATAACAAAACGGGAGGGTGGCAGGAGATGGACTAAGCTGAAAAAAATTGAATGAATGAATGAATGACAAAAAGGTGACGCAGTGGCGCAATGGGTAGCACGTTCGCCTCACAGCAAGAAGGTCGCTGGGTCGCTGGTTCGATCCTCGGCTCAGTTAGCGTTTCTGTGTGGAGTTTGCATGTTCTCCCTGCGTTCGCGTGGGTTTTCTCCAGGTACTCCAGTTTCCCCACAGTCCAAAGACATGCGGTACAGTTAAATTGGGTAGGCTAAATTGTCCGTAGTGTATGAGTGTTTGTGTAAATGTGTGTGTGGATGTTTCCCAGAGATGGGTTGCGGCTGGTAGGGCATCTGCCGCGTAAAAAAACTTGCTGGAGAAGTTGGCGGTTCATTCCGCTGTGGCGACCCCGGATTAATAAAAGGACTAAGCCGACAAGAAAATGAATAAATGACAAAAAGCATAAATTAGTCAGTTTTATTTTTCTGTGAACTGTCCCTTTAAATCCTCATGTATAGCTTATTTCAATGAAAATAAAGATTACTAAAGGAGTAAGTTCACAAAAATGTTTCACAATAAGTTAAATTTTTTAATCAGTTGATCAAAACTTGTTAAACTGATCTGAAAAAAGTGAAATATAATCACTGTACCGAGCATTTGTGTTGTTATTGATGGTTGGTTTATTTTGTAAAACCTTTTGTCACTTTAGTTCTATTTAATAGTTCCTTGCTGACTATAATTATTTCGTAGGAAAGTACTGTCCTGTATTTGAATAATAGTATTTACCTTTATTGTGTATAATTTATACACAAGCATTGTGATTTATCAAGAGCACAGTGACCAAAAAATACATTTTTCACTGGGGTATATGCACACAGACATTTAATTTTCAGCCAGCCAGCCCTGGGGCCTCCAGTGACCTGTCTTTCCATTATAAAATCATCACATTTAAAGGTTTTATTAAACCACATTTATATTTTATTAAAGTGATCTTCACTGCCTGATAGATATACAATATGAAGTGGGTCTTTAAAATGTGACAGTTTATTTTACCCCAGTATTTTCAATGGAGTTTCTGCGCTCGCCTGCTGGCTCTGACGGAGGTAGCGTCTTTCATCTCATTTTACGCTTGAACAACTAAATCAATGCTTAAGTCTATTTAACTGAATGTATTTTAATGACATTACAACATCGATGTAAAAATTCACGTTAAGCTTTCACCGGACGTTTATCAGTGGTTGAAAAACACTAGCTGTGCATATACCCTATTCAAGCCAGTCTGAAATTGTACCAGCTTGGCTTCAGACATGTTTTGAACATTATCAGATTTCCTGGAATCCCCCTATGCTTCACAATGGAGCTGAAAACAATTACAACACATCCTCAAATGTTCTTTTCTTTATTTACTTCAAGCGGCATTTGAACATCACCTGCCACCAGTGCCAACATTCTTTATCTGCTCAAGATAACTGGGATATCAGTCTACATTAGTGACGGCTGTGGTAAACTGAACTATTTTAACCTCATGCTTAGCACGTTTTTTTTAGAACAGTGTTTCCCAACCGTGTTTCTGAAAGCACATGAAAAACTACAATATTCACACTTGTGCATCCTTAAGAGTCATTTTTGACCATATTAGAAATAGTTTCGACCATAGAGTCACTTGTGATCATACAGTATCTGCTGTGTTAATGCAAACATCTTGCATTTAACAATTTTTGTTGTTGGAATTTTAATTTTCTTAATTTTTAAAATTTTAATAACCTTAATTTCCTTAAATAAATATATTTTAGACTAAGTACAAAAAATAGCTTCACTTAGGAGCTTCTTGACAATTGATATATTTCATCCTGATGTGCCTTAAAATATATTCTTTGTTAACATGCATTCATTTTGTGGTCAAAGCTGCAACACTGTAACTATTTTTTAAATAAAAAATAAAAAAAATTGATTCATTCATTCATTTTCTTTTCGGGTTAGTCTCTTTATTAATCCGGGCTCACCATAGCGGAATGAACTACTAACTCATCCAGGATATGTTTTACGCAGCGGATGCCCTTCCACCTGCAACCCATCTCTGGAAAACATCCACACACACTCACCCACACTCATACACTACAGACAATTTAGCCTTCCCTATTTACCTGTACCACATGTCTTTGGACTGTGGGGGAAACCGGAGCATCCGGAGGAGACTCACACGAACACAGGGAGAACATGCAAACTCCTACACTACCTGCTGTGCCACTGCGTCGCCTTGAATAATTGAAAGATATGTAATTCTAATTATGTAAAAATATTGATTTAAATATCAGTGTTTCTTTAATATGTATATACTGTACTGTATGTTTAAAATCATGCAGGTATGTTTGTGATTGGTAGTTTTGTTTTATATGTAGCATTTGAAAATATGTATAATAAATAATGCAGAACAAAATTCATGAAAAAAACAGCACCATTATATAAACAAACTGTAATTTATGTAAATTATGTACAATCCATCCATATATATGTAAATTCTTGTATATCCCGGATATTTAGGCAGAACCATATCTCTGTTTGACAAACACTTACACATCCTAGACAGCATTACAGTTGCCAAAGACTACTTTTCAAATTCAGTGCCATGATTGTCAAGAGATGTATTAAATTAGGAGTGACACTTTTGGCTTTCCTATAGTATTATATTGGCAGCGTCCAGTGCTTGAATTCCCACAGGCTCTGCTTGCATTGTGACACTGGCGTTGAGTGAAATATGGGACTATGAAAAACAAAAACAAAACAGTTCATACATATTGTAGCTTTCAGTTATCAATTGTCAACATTAATGGTGTATATATAAAATAAATGTAATTAATTAACATGAATCACTTACAGCTATGAAAGAATGTAGACTTTCTTTTTTGCAATTTAAGGTTTTGTGTTTGAGTAAAAATAAAATTGTTTTCATTTAGAGTTTTTATTGTTCTTGTTGCATAAGATGACAGTTGGTCAAAATAATTGGGGATGTCCAGATCCGATCACGTGAACGGAAATCGGGCCCGATCACGTGGTTTCAGACTCAATCAAAATCGGACATTACCTCCCGATCAGGACTCGAATATATATCTTTGTATTACATTTAAAAATAAGGAACATCCTGGATCTGTTTCTTTTTTATTCTTCCTCTGTGCTCTTCTTTATTCTTTTTTTATGGATTATAGAAGTATCAGATCGGGTTTTGGTATTGGTAGATACTCATAATCAAATAACTCGGACAATTGGGACATCCCTAAAAAAAATATTGTTATCTTCAAACGTGTTTATATTCATTTTAGGCAACACAATATCTACAATTTAACTTCAGAATTATAAAAGACAAGAGTTTTATTACGATTTTCAATTACAACAAATGGAAACTTGTTATTGCTATTATTCCTTTAGTTATTAGTTGTGCTATCTCACATACTCATTATATAAATATATATATATCATACACCACAACAACCATCTAACAAAACTTTAACATCTGCCATGGCAAGCATCACTTATCTTTCCTTTCGAAATTTTTCATACAGTATATTTAATTATTACTAAAGTTACTTGTTATAATAACCAACTGTCATTTTCTGAAAATGAATAAAAGAAATTATATATATATATATATATATATATATATATATATATATATATATATATGCGCTGTGCTCTGCTTACACTCTGCGACTAGATTGTTAAAATAGAGCCCCTTCAAGTTGTTGGCTACTAAAAATGATGCATGGTTCTATATATATACAGTTGAAGTCAGAATTTTTAGCCCCCCTTTGAATTATTATTATTTTTTTAAATATTTCGCAATAGATGTTTAACAGAGCAAGGAAATGCTCACAGTAAGGTCAAAATTATTAACCCTTTAAAGCTATATATTTTTTCGATAGTCTTTAAAACAAACTATCATTATACAGTAACTTGCCTAAATACCCTAACCTGACTAGTTAACCTAAATTACCTAGTTAAGCCTTTAAATGTCCCTTTAAGCTGTATAGAAGTGTCTTGCAAAATATCTAGTCAAATATTATTTACTGTCATCATGGCAAAGATAAAATAAAACAGTTATTAGAAATGAGTTATTAAAACTAACATGTTTAGAAATGTGTCGAAAACAATCTTCACTTCATTAAAAAGAAATTGGGGGAAAAATAATGAGGGTGGCTAATAATTGTGGTGGGCTAATAATTCTGACTTCAACTGTATACAGTATATATAGTTGATTTTAAGTTGTATTCCAGTCGTGAAATATGGATTTTAGTTTTTTTTACTTTACTTTCCATTTATTCATTGTTGATAAATTATTATTAATAAGTATTACAAATCCATTATTTTCCATTTTATTCCTTTCCTTTATTCCTTTATTTCCCACAGCAGTGGCTCTGGTATCGAGTGAATTCTGGGACTATGAAGAGCAAGTGGATCTGGAAGCCTTCAGTTCCAGCACCTTCTATGAAATCCTGCTCAAGCACAGCGTGTCGGTCACCGTTCGCCTTGGACAGCTCAAAGGAGAGGTGAGACTCAACGGGAACAAATATCAGAGCTTCAAATATCAGTTCAAACATGTTTTTATCCATATTGAATTGCTCCGTTGTAATTAACCGTCTCTCTTGTTTCACTGTTCAGTACGATGATACTACTGTATGTAGTGAATTATTACTTCCCTCTGGTAAAGTGTGAATTACAGCATTCTTTTGTCAGCTTGTCTTATTGAGTAGTAATCATGCACCGATGTAGGTGAAGCAACTCTACCAGGGGCTGCAGGGGAAGCTGAAGGAGCTCCACCCTGGCTGGAGGATGTTTGGAGGGAAAGGCGAAGGTTTGGAGAGGCAAGTAGAGCAGGAGATGGTGCGGCGCAGAGCGATGGCCAATCAGATGATTCAGCTGCTGGACAGTCAGATGCAGATCCTGCTGGTGGAGATGAAGGCCAAGCAGGCCATGCAGAGGGGCTTCAGAGCGCGGATGAGGGAGAGCTTGAGGCTTCTCAGACTGGCGGCCGAGGGTCAGGCCTCGCTCTGGGACAAATACATCAAACAACAGTATGTCATGGGGAGGATGATGTGTGTGTGGGGTGGTCAGAATTGGAGAAAATAATCCTGGCCAAACAGAAAATGTTTCATATGCATAATTAAGTACACCCCATTTTGAAAATAAATATTTGTATAGTAAATATAGGCAATGTATTTGGTGCATTTAAACAAAACAGATGTATTAAACAGATATATTTATTAAAATAATGTTTTAGTCACTAAACATTTAACATTTATAAATTCTCTGGTTTTGTGATTAACGCATACTGTATGTGTGCTTGAGTGAGATAGATGTATAGATAGATGGATGGATAGATAGATAGATAGATAGATAGATAGACAGACAGACAGACAGACAGACAGACAGACAGACAGACAGACAGACAGACAGACAGACAGACAGACAGATAGATAGATAGATAGATAGATAGATAGATAGATAGATAGATAGATTTTGCATATAATTAGCTAAAATTTGCATAATAGTATTAATTTTAGCTTAATTTATGACTTCAGAAGAATTAAGAAATTTATGTTATACATTAATATTTTACATCAGTTGTCATTTGTTTTAAAAAAAAAAACCTCTAAAATTACAGTTTTAATCTGAAATGTTATCAGAACCTATATAGAATTAAACAAGTTTTTAGCATTTTACTCAATTGTTAACTCAAATGAAATTGAGAATTTTTAAGTGGTGGCTTTATTTTCCATAGCTGTATTTTGAATATTACCACTTTTGGATATTGTATATTATATATTACCACTAGTATTTAGGGGTCAGTAAGAAATAATAAAGTACAGAGGGTTTAGGCTGATTTGTGCTGTTCAATCTGTCCTTAACCTCTGCTGGTGTCAGACTTCAGTGTTTATGAGGTACATCAGATAACATGAGCATCAGAGGCATCAGCTAGGTGTCCTTGATTTCTAGGAAGGGCACGACATAGCCAGACCATCACAAACACCAATGGCTGCTTGACTTCATGCCTGTGGATATGCAGTACCACAGCCTGCCCTTCACCTCCTCACCATGCTTTTACATAGACAATTAAAAGAATAGTTGAAAGTTTAGCAGTTGCATTACTCAAACCTCAAAGCATCCAAATTGTTGGTGACTTTCCTTCTTCAGTAGAACATTACATTTCTTTATTTACAGTATATATATATATATATATATATATATATATATATATATATATATATATATATATATATATATATATATATATATATATATATATATATATATATATATATATATTTGCAATAATATAAAACTTTTGCTATAATATATAACGATAGTTAAAAGTATTAAACATTTAGTTAAATAAAACATGCATAGACTTATGCATAATCATACAGTCAAAACTAAAGTATTAACAATGAGTCGTAATGACACATTGAGATCATATGAAACAACATTATTTGGATATGCTTGGATATACTAATGTAGTATGGTAAGGTGTCATTGAAGCAACATTTTAAATTGATGCAAATTGAATAAAATTATTAAACAGTGCAACTGTTCCAGCATTGATAATGAGAAATGTAATGAGAAATCTGCATATAAGAATGATTCTGAAGAACACTGGATAGTGCAGTACTTTATTATAATAAAAACTTTTATTTTAAACATTATGAATCTATTTCCCAGTGAAATCAACCTTGGAGAACATAACTGACTTCTTTTAGTATTAATATTCTTAAAAATCCTTCCTTACACTTTCGACATTTTCATACAGTAAATATAATTTGCTTCTAACTATTATTTAAATGCTGTGTTAATTCATTTACATAATTCAAAACCTATGCAGTGTTTTTCAACCTTTTTAACTTCATAACAATACGCAAAGGCCTCATAACTTGTCCAATTGTTCTTTACTAACTTTTAATAATAATAATAAGTTCTGTCAAGTGTCAGCTCTCAAAAGATTAGTATAGTACTGATTATGTAAATGTATATTACATTATAACATTGCATACTTTTAAATCAAGGTAAAAACATCTCTTTGCTGTGGCCTATGGCTTGTGATGTCAGCATAGTAAATTGGTCAACTGTAGTGGTTTTTAATTGTGCTCCATAACTATAAAACTTGTATTTACATGTAAAAGATGTATTTAATTGTTGTCAATTAGACAGCCTCAAGGTTTTCAAAGATAAAAGGAACTGATTTATTAATGAGCTGAATTAAAACAATAAATACCTCGATTCACAGCTTAAAGTATGCTAATGCTTGCTTATTTTATTTTAGATCTCTTTAAAGTCATCTTGAGCTCCCTTGGTGGTCTGCTAAAGACCCCCGGTTGACCCTGGCCGTCTGGTTGAGAATGACTGACCTGCTGTATTTTCTGTGCATTGCAGTGTTGTGGAGCGAGTGTCTCTTCTGGCTGATGAGATGACTGAGATGGTATCAGTGGAGAGCCAGAGGGCAGGCGCCAGCTCTGTGCTCAAAGAGGGCACTGGAGCACAGCTATTATGCCCTGCTACTGGAGCCGTCCTCAGCAGGGAAGACGTCATCGGTGAGACATCCTAAAACATCTTTTTATAGACAGTAATTCAGGCCTAATGTTATTTTTGTACATGATAAAAATGTGTTCGGTCAATGACTGTGCACTTACTCCCCCTAGTGGAGTTTAACTGTAAGACCTGAAAAGCTCAGCCTCACCACTAGGTGAAGCTATTTTACAACATAGCGCACATTATGCTGGTCAAATCCTGATAAATAACCTCTGAGGCTCAACTTGGCACGTCTGTGGCATGACTGATTGATTAAAGTCTGCAGAAGCACAGAAAGATTTCACTGCTTTCCCCTCCACAGCCCCTGATGGATCTGTTAGAACTTGCGACGCTGTTCATGTAGATCCCCTCACAGGCCTCATTCAACCCAACTCTAATGCTCATATGTTACTGGCTAGTGGTCACAGCATGCCCGTGCCCCCGGACTTCTTTCTGCACCCCCAGACTGGCAAACTACTGCCTGTGGCTGGAAACGTGGACTTTGATCCTGCTTCTTCCACCCTTGTCTTTACAGCCGATGCTGGTGTTGGTAAGTCGTCTAAAATACTTGTTGGTACAAACAAATGAATACAGGTTATCATGAGCGGACTTAACCAATAAGGCAGTCGCTTAGGGCCCCGGGGAATTGGGGCCCCCGAACACTGTCAAGAAGCCTATATTAATCATATAGTTTTGTTTTTTTTACTTTCTATTTTATGTTGTAAAATCTGACTATAACCATTAAGATTTCAATGATATTACTTCTTTTTAAAACCAGGGGCCCCATGAAAAGCCTAGTGGAATGTTCCTTCTGTACTGCACATGCAAATATTAAAATCTAATCACAAATATGGCTATTTTTATTTTGTATTCTATTAAAAAAAATTGTGTGAATTTATTGTATTTAATTTTACATCGAGAAAATAAAGGTTCCACTTAAAATATATTTCTAACATGCTGGTTGTTTACAAAAAATATCTATAGAGAAAGAGATTGTTTTGAGTTTCAATGCTAGGGTCCCATACCCTAAAAGTGCTTACACCCGGAATTGCTTTGGGGCCCCAAATCAATGTGGCATATTGGTGATTACAACATAATAAATTCATAATGAAAATGGAAAAATTTCCATCCATCCATCCATCCATCCATCCATCCATCCATCCATCCATCCATCCATCCATCCATCCATCCATCCATCCATCCATCCATCCATCCATCCATCCATCCATCCATCCATCCATCCATCCATCCATCCATCTATCTATCTATCTATCTATCTATCTATCTATCTATCTATGCACATTATGGTCACAGAAATGTCCTTTTCCTTCTGTTCTGTAATCCTAGTCTAAAACAGCAACAGTAACCGAGGGGGCGGAGCGTTTTGAAGGGTCATTTAATATGATGTATTGTTTAAATGGTGTGAGAACTTTCAGAGCATTTTTCATTTTGGGTCATTTGTCTTTGATGAGCACAGTGGTGATTAATATTATATCAGTTTTTGTGACGTTTAGCTATTTTTAAAGTCATTTTAAGTCTTATGTTGTCATGGATTTAAAGCTAAAATGTATATACATTGAATTATGTTAGGTAGTTCAGCACAGGATATTTTCTTCACACTGAAATCCTCTTAACACACATCCTGCTCACTGTTATAAAAAAGTGAGTATTTTAATGTTCACAGTAGGGTGTCCATCGAACAGTGATTTTGCTAAGAATTTAGCCATTTTTTTATTAATCCTATATCCATATTTGTTCAGAAAGGTAGTCTTGACTTTATCAAATCACTTTTTTGTCACATCATCAACAGCACGTGTGCTATGATGAGTGAAAAGCTTATAATTTCCCCCTAACACTAATTCCAACCCTCACTTATCTCTAAAATCAGAGGGAACCGATAGGTGAATGAAAATATGTAAGTCACCAAGTAAACCTAAACTTGACATTTAACCAAAGTCTGCTTGGCTGATAGGAACGATCTCTTTGGTGATTTTAGTGTTCATCTAATTCTGAAAACTCCAACATTAGTTAAACGCAACTGAATTAATCAAAATGAAGTTTTGATAAACTTCATTTATCAAAATGTTTTTATTTTCTATACTGTATTTATTATATTGCACTGTTTCATGTCTAATGTTATGCTTAGGCTATTTCTCATAGGATTTTTAGCTCATTCTTATTTTATTCCTTTCACACTCATCTACTGTCAGTCAAATCCAGTCACCAGGATTTACCTGTTAACTAAGGCAAATCTATCTTTTAAATTAATATTTTTAATACTGTAGGAAGCTCTACAATATTATATTTAAGCACATACATTAGATTAGTCAGTACTGAAGCCAAATCTGGAGCTTATCAAACATAACAGTTAAAGTTTTTTTTTTTTTGCAATATTTTGCTTGAATTAAATATTTTTGTTTAAATGCACCAAAATACATTGCCTGTATTCACTGAGAGATGGATAAATATATTCATTTTTTAAATGGATTGTACTTAGTTATGCTGAGCAATGTATATATTATATTAATATATTATATTATTGATATATAAGCACAACAACGACCTGTTTTTCCGTTCATTAGATGTCATGGAAATACAGCTTTTAAGTCAGTGAAAGTCTGAGGAAAGACAGGAGCTGCGTCCCAAATCGCATACTTATGCACTATTTTACGCCATTTTGTAGTATGAATAGTGTAAGTAGTGTGTTCACATTGAAAACTCTCAAAATAATAAGTGCACTTTAATTACCCGGATGATGCACTCATTCAGCCGCTAAAATGAAGTGTGTAATGATGGACACTTCACGCACTTAACGACCGCAGGTTTGCTTACGTAGCGGAAGGGGCGGAGCGATCGGAAGCACATGTTGAATAACTTTATTTATTTTGGATGGTGAAAGCAAAATTCTCCTACGAGAGTGATTATTGCGCCTCCCGATGGTAAATGCGGCAATACTCACGGCAGGTATTACTTGATAATTCAGTCGTTTATTTCACTGATTTGGCAACAGTCAAACATCATCAGGGAAACGGTTTGAATTTCCGCTTAGTAAAAAAACATTAGTGTGCCATTTGGGACAACACTACATACATATACTATCCTGTTGAGTGTGTAAGTGCATAAGTACATAGTGCATGAGTGCATAGTGTATAGTGTGCCATTTGGGACGCAGCTAGGGAATTTGGCTTAAAATGGGAACACTGTCACAACTTCCAGGTTAATGTGTTGGAGCTGGTTGGTTTGTTGTAAAATTTTGGTTTTATGATTCATAGATAGACCTCATTAATGTTCTTTTAAAATCCTTCAGTGTATCCCATATTTTAGATATTTTTTAAGACAATGAAAGACAAGTGGTAATCAATATTGTACCATTCATTGAAGTTAAATCAAGCCCAGAATTTCTCTTCACAGGTGAGATGGGAAAATGGGAATCACCCCTGCTGCCTTTCATCCCGTACCCTTCATCCCGTTACACTGAAATCCTGGCTGCTTCCAAACTACGGGGGCTTCGTTCAGGCCAGAGGCTGGTGCTTGGTGGACCCATGTGCGACTACGACACTGGCGTTTTGGTGCCTATTCTTGCAGTCACTATCCATCCTCAAACAGGACTGGTTTATCCTTTGGGTGGAGTGTACACATGTCCCATCTCACGTCTGCGGCAGCCCATTCAGATTGGCTCTCCAATGCTGGACCCGCGCACAGGAAACCTGGTGCTCATCACGGGAATCACTCTCGATCCTCATACTGGTCAGTTTTCTGAACGTTGACAAAATCTCAGCGTGCGTAAGCAGCCTGATTGATGGTTGTGTCTGTTCAGGGGCTGTGCTTCCAGTCGGAGGGCTCCTCCTGGGCGAGTCCTTCATCGAGCCCTTGAGCGGCCGGATGGTGCGGGTTGGTGGAGGCAGCGTGCGAGGAGGGAAGGTGGTGCCTCATGCTGGGGGTTTCCAGGCTCTGCTGGACAGCCAGGCTCTGGGCATCTGCTTGCGGGTGGCGGAGCTCCTGCGTGGATGCGGCGAGGAGTGGAGCTCAGCAAATGCAGATCCTCAAGGTGACCTGGACAGACTTTCGGCAGCAGCTTCTGAGCTGGAGCAGGCCTGGAGGAGCAGCCAGCACTGTATGCTGCAGATGCTGAGTCGCCTGGAGGCTGTACAAGAACAGGCCAGGGCTGTGCTGGAGGACGGCGGGAGTGTGGGTGGGTAGGAGCTCTGTACTACAGAAAATCTGCGCACTTTAAAGTTAGCTTAATGCAAAAATATACCATTCTGCTAAAATGGTCTCTACAGTTAATGGTCGTTTTAAAAGCCCTATTACTAAAGCACTGACCAGATGGCTTCTACTTTCTCTTTTATGTTTATGAGATACTGTGTTTTGATGGCATTTAACGGAAACTATCCTGCAATATTATGTCAATATTAATTAATGAATAGTTGAAGGATTAAATGACCCACTTTGGTCTCTGCAGCAAATAGAGAGTGAAAAGGGATGAATATACATTACCTGACAAAAGTCTTGTCGCCTATCTAAGTTTTAGGAACAACAAATAATAACCTGACTTCTACTGTAGTTGATCATTTGGTATCAGAAGTGGCTTATATGAAAGGCAAAGATGCCATATTATGTGTTTTTACCAAAATAAAATAGGATCATGCCTTGACTTTAAATTATTTAATTAGGACAGTAAGGTCTGACTTTGCTTAGACGAAAGTCTAGTCACTCAACAGAAATAATGTACAGTATAGACTATGAAGTCATGGTGCAGTGGTAAAAGAATTAATATTGTGTTTGACTCTCATGAGCTTGGAGGACTGCATCCATACATCTCTGCAATGACTCAAATAACTTATTAAAAAAGTCATCTGGAATGGCAAAAAAAAAAAAAACAGTCTTGCAGGACTCTCAGAGTTCATCAAGATTTTTTGGCTTCATCTTCAATGCCTCCTCCATCTTACTCCAGACATGCTCAATAATGTTCATGTCTGGTGACTGGGCTGGCCAATCCTGGAGCACTTTGACCTTCTTTGCTTTCAGGACTTTTGATGTGGAGGCTGAAGTATGAGAAGGAGCGCAATCCTGCAGATACCACAGGCTGGTGATGTTGCCATTTACTCTGCAGATCTCGTGCACGTCCCCATACTAAATGTAACCCCAAACCATGATTTCCTTCACCAAGCTTGACTGATTTCTTTGAGAATCTTGTGCCCATGCTGGTTCCAGTAGATCTTTTACAGTATTTGTGATGATTGGGATGCAGTTCAACAGATGATTCATCTGAAAAATCTAACTTCTGCCACGTTTCCAAAAGATCAACAAGAAGTCAAGTTATTATTTGTTGCTCTTACAACTGGGATCGACAAAAGGACTTTTGTCAGGCAGTGTATGATTTTTCTAAAATAATGTCCTGATATGCTTAAAATAATAATAATTTTGTTTTAATATTTTAGCATTTATCTTTTATACAAAAATGTATTTTACATCATATTTTATATTATTTTATCTAAAAATAATCAGTAAGTGATCATATTAAATTGTATTATATTTATATTTTCATTGTCTAAACTAAACTTCATTCATAAACTTTTACTGATAAATGGGTAAAACAGTGGATTAAACGACAGTGGCAAAGTATAAAGATTTATTATAGCACATTGTTTATTATTATTTGTTTAATATGTATTTAATATAGTACATTTAGTACATTGTCTGTAACTATAGACCATTTTGAGGCATGTAAACAAAAACATTGGTTCTAATGTATTTCCTGTTTTACATTTTTAATTTCCATAGCTTCCATTCATTCATTCATTCATTCATTCATTCATTCATTCATTCATTCATTCATTCATATTATTTTTGGCTTAGTTCCTTTATTAATCCAATGTCGCCACAGTGGAATGAACCACCAACTTATTCAGCACATGGTTTACGCAGCGGATGCCTTTCCTGCCGCAACCTATCTCTGGGAAACATCCATACACACTCATTCACACTCATACACTACGGACAATTTTCCCTACCCAATTCACCTGTACGGCATGTCTTTGGACTGTGGGAGAAACCCACGTGAACGCAGGGAGAACACTCAAACTCCATAAAGAAACGTCAACTGACCCAGCCGAGGCTCGAACTAGCGGCCTTCTTGCTGTGAGGCGACAACACGATCTACTGCACCACTGTGTCGCCCTCCATAGCTTCCAAAAGTCTAAAAAGGTCCACAAATTGATAAATAATGTTATGGCAGTCGTTTTAACATTAGATATGATTGAATGGCCTCTTGTTACAGTTATGAAATAGTTTGGCAACAAGCAGGAAATGTTCACAGGCCAGTGACATCGCCACATTGAAATGGTCTATAGGACTTTCCTTGACTCTCTTGGCAAATTAATCAATTAAAATAAGCCTTTTAAAATGTAGTGAACTGCGAGAAGTGTTTACCTTTGATTTTGATTGACAGTCTTTACCATGTAAAAGCAAGCTGCTGCATAATTTTACAATTCTTTAAAAAAAAAACAGCAGATAAAAAATAGTCTTACTGTTTGACTGTGCAGTTTTGAATTCAATCTCTCTCCATTCCAGTCTGTTGAATAATAATATCCAGTTAATATTTACCACTTCATGAGCAGAATTTACTGAAACTCATGCTGTTCACAGAAATCTTCAGTTCATTCACATGTAATCTTCTGTGTCTGAGTGAATCATTCAAGGGTGAGCGAAGCTTAGCAGGGGTCGTTTAATATGAGATCTCATTCATACAGTACAGCGCAGAAGATTTCAGAATGTTTGTTGACTGTAGGGTATATACTGGAGTGTTGTAAATACTTAGATATGCAGCAGTTAGATATTTAACAGGTAAATATTGTTTTTGTAATTGGCTTAAAAGGGCACCTATTTAACCCCTTTTTCAAGATTTTATATTTTGTCTCCAGAATGTATCTGTAAAGTCATCAGATTATTTAGTAGAGCTTTAAGAAGTTTGTAATTTTCAGCTTTGAGCATCTTCAAGCTGTTGTTGTTGCCCGTGCCTTTAATGCTAGTTCTTCCCGCCCATCGTTCCCTTGTGCCTGTCAGAGTTTGCCTCAATCTTCACCTCGGCTGCGTCAAATAAACAGCACAGTGACAGGCATGAAGGAAGCAGATCTCACAAAACGTCTGTGGGAAATACTACAGTAATAACTTCCCCAATGATTATTATTTGATATATTTGTTGTGGAGTTGCAACGATGAGTCAGACACAATCTTGTTACAAAGTTCGGCAACCACACAGACACACAGCAGACACACGTACACAGTGCACGTGTTTAACTTTGCACAGCAACCGTGACAGGATACACGTTAATATCCACTACTGTATGGGCATCCATTATGTTAATGTACAAAATAGATTTTATGTCCACAAAGTGGGATTGATGCGTCTTCTTTTATAATTACCCTGACACGCGGCTGTGGTGACAAAGTAAAGACAATAAAATTGCAGTAATTCATTACAAACATGCACTGTTTTAAAAATGTTTTACTCTTATAAAAGTGATTTTTGATCACATTTGATGATGACTGATAATCACAGCGAGCTGAACAGATTTTTAAATCATATTTGCTTTGTGCACATCCTGTCTTGTTGATATGATTATATGCGTTAGTACAGAGACATGTTTATACAAGGCTGTCAATCAAATCAGTGGGCGGGGAAACCATACTCCTACATCACGGTGGGCCTCAAAATGGGAGGGATATGGATCCTATTTTGACGTCAGGAAATTTTAAAAAAGAGACTTATTGTGTTTCTATCACCCCAATATGAAAGTGGACACACTATACCTGCACACAGTTATGTCCAAACAGCTTACAAAAGTTGATTTTCATCTTAGGTGCCCTTAAACATTTCTATGATGCAAATTTAAATTTCCAGTAGATATTATCTGAGTATTCAGGGTCTTGTGACACTTCAGTAATTATTTAAATATCCTAACTTCTCATAAACCATTTCTTATTATCAATAGTCATGCTGCTTAATAGATTTTTGGATTTTTTTCAGAATTCTTTAATGGTAATATATTATATATATTTGTATTAGGGTTGGGCGATTTTGAACAATTTGGCATCCGACAATTTTTTATTTTGTAACTTTACTGCACTGCTTTTTGCAAATAGCTCAAAAACTAATTTAGCTTCCTTGCTCCTTCTGCTCCCTTCAGGGGAGATCAAGCTTCCTGGCATTGAGCTCTCCTTGCCGGCTCTACCCGGGCTGGAGTATCCTGACCCCGGAGGCTCGGGTTTACGCGTGCCAGTTCTCGGCGCTCAGTTGGACTGGGTGTCAGGCTGCATGGTGCCCTTGGCAGGAACCATGGAGGATGCAGATGGCAAAGGTAACAGAGGTTAGCAGCAATGTCCAAATCCTATTACAACAGTTAACCCAGAGTACATTACAGGCCTGGTTCCCATACGGTTTGGAGTGCAGACGGTGGACCCGGTGACAGGGGTAATCGCTCCGGTTGTAGGGGCCAATCTGGATGTCTGGAAGCGCGTTGTAGTTCCTGTAACCACATCCCAGATTTTGATGCTAGGAGAAAACCCAGACAGTGTCACGGTGAGTGAACTAAACGGCCGCATTAAAGCTCATTTGGCTCGGGGGTGTTTACATGTGTGGAAATGTGTGTTTGTTCGCCTCAGGTGGAAACCCTCCAGAAGGAGAGCAACGAACGGAGCAATTACTGGCGCGAGCAGACTCTGAAGGAGGACGAGATGCTGGGGGATTTTGACAGAGCCGTTAAACACTATCTCTCCACATCCGTTCACGAGTCCGACTGTGTGAGTTGACTCCTCAGAGACGACGCTACGCTCTGTGGCCTATTTAAAATGCAAGCCTTTTGACCAAGTGTCTATTTTTATTTCTCGGGGTGTCAGTGTGATGGGAAGCGTTTCCACCATCTTTGCATTCTGAATGAGATCTTCTCTCTCTCTGTGTGTGTAGATGGACTGGACAGACACGGACAGGCAGTTGAGGGAAACGGCTGCTGAGATTCAGGAAAGTGCTCAGTGTGAGGCCCAGAGAAAAGCTCTCCAGAAGTCAGATTTATCTCTGCTTCTACCAGCCCATGTGTTACACGCTCTCACAGGAGGTCAGTCCTTGCGCTCAGACTCTCCCACTGAGAGCGCAAATGCCGGGGCTTTAAAGATTCAAAACAGAGCGTTCGTGATGCTCATGTGCAGTATGGTTCAAAAGTTTGGCAGCAATAGATGTAGAAGTCTCACAGAGGGTGGATTTAATTGGCAAAATAGTGTGGATTGGCAGCGCAATTTAAAATAGGCGGTTATAATTTTTGTATATTTCATTTTAATATTATTTATAAGCAAAGCAGAATTTTGAGCTTCATTTTTTTCAATTTTTGGAGTCACATGATCCTTCTAAAATCCTTCTGAAATGCTGATTTGGTGCTCAAGGAACATTTCAATATCAAACAGTAGTTCTGCTTGTGTAGTGATACGTTATTTGGTCACACTTTAGAGAAAGGTTGCATTAGTTAATAAAATTATTGCACATTTAAATTTGGATTAGTTGAAAAAATTAAAATATTCGTTCATTCATTCATTTTCATTATCAGGCGTCACCTCAGCGGATTGAACCTTCAGCTATTTCAGAATATGTTTTACACTACAGATGCCCTTCCAGCATCAACCCATTACTGTGAAACACCCATACAATCTCACATTCACACACACACACACACACACACTCAAACACTATGGCTAATTTAGCTAATCCAATTCATCTATACTGCATTTCTTTGGGCTGTGGGGGAAACCGGAGCACCCAGAGAAAACCCACGCCAACATGGGGAGTTTGCATAAAACATGCATAAAACCTTTGCCGGATTAGTTGATGGTTCATTCGGCTGTGGTGACCCCTGTTAAATAAGGCACTAAGCTGACAGAAAATGAATAAAAAAATATTACAAATAATAAAGCAAAAAGTATACAGTGTGCATAATCTCTATGTATGATGAACAGGTCCACATGTTCTCCACTGAAATTCCTCAATCATCAAGTCACTGAACCAACAAGTTGCACTCAGATTCATTCACAAATCAATCTAAATTGTTCATCAGTTTTGGTTTGTGAACAAGACCAGGATCATGCATTGATTTAAAATAATGATTCCTTAAATTATCAGGTAATTGAGCTCAACCCATCGATTCAGTAACCTGATTGCAGAGATGATCATTAGCAAGTAAACTGTAGTGTTTCCCACAAAAAAACATAGTACTCCACTTTTCTAGTGTCACTTTTTTAGGCTTAATGTGACAGTTCATCCATAGATAAAAATGTTTGATCCTTTACGAATCTTTCACTTGGTTCAAACCTACTTGAGTTTCTTTTTTTCTGTTGAACACAAAATATAAAATGAAGAATGTTGGAAACTCTAGACCAGAGATTCCCAAAGTAGGGCCCACAGGCCAAAGTTGGCCCATTGTAAGCTTTGATTTGGCCTACCATTTCATCTGAGAGTAGAGTAAGAATGATGGAGAGGGTTGGGTTGTTGCTAGATCGGATATGGTTGTGGCCGGAAGTTAATGAGAATTTTTTATATTATTTATTAAGTTTCCCTTTTATTGTATTGTATTAACGTCTACCCCAACTCTAACCCTAAACTCAACTGTCACAGTAATGTAAAAACAGTAGTTGTACTGAGTATTATTTATGTTATTTATTAAATTACCCAATAAATTGTATTTTTTAAGGTCTACCCCAACCCTAAACCCAACTGTCACATTACTGTAAAAAATATAAATTACTGTTATACAGTGTCACAAAAAAATGCTGCTATGTTGATATGCATTTCACATTTTTGGCTGGCCGCGTATTTGATCAAGACTTTACCAGAGGGTTGGGGCGAATGCCCTTAACACAGAGATCATCATTTCTATTTTGACGTAACCTTTTTTTTTTTTTTAAACGTAACCTCTTTTGTTTTATTGCTGACCTACATAAAAGCAAAATGCTTCAATTCAAAGTAAATGAATCGGATTTTTCCAAATGTAAATACTGCCACTCGACTGATAGCGGACTATGCAGAAGACATTGGCGAGCAAATCATGGCAAAAACTAGTGTAATTCTGTTAAAAATGAGTAAGTAATGTATTAAGTTCATTATAAAATGTACAAAATACTGTATTTTTTTTTTTTTTTTTTTTTTTTTTTTTTTTTTTTTTATTAATTGTTAACAAAACATACAGGCTGAAAAACCTATATAATGAAACATATCAATTCAACCCCCACCCCCCTCCCCTGCGGTCTCTTGAAACTGGGCTTTACAATGAATAGAAGTTAACAAAAAAACAAAAACAGAATACAGTATCAAATATCAATTATACAAAGCAAGGCAATCATTCTGGATCCTGATCATTTCTTTGTGCAATAAACAAGGAGATTTTGTCAGCAGCTAAAGTCCAGATCTGTAATGTACTCATTTGTACCAAGTTCACTCGCGCCGTGGATAACTCCAACATTATAATGTCTTGAAGTTGTACCAACCACTTGTACATGTCCAAATTATGTGGAGGCAGCCAATGTTGGGCTAGTAATTTTTTAGCAGAAGTTAAGCCAGCCAGCCAAACAGCTTTTTGTAGCTTGGTAAGGTTCAATGTAGAATCATCACTCAGTAATAGAACAGAAGGATTCAATGGTACAGGATATTCAATAATTTTTGATAGGATGACACAGATCTCATTCCAAAATCTTTGTACTTTCTCACATTCCCACATCATATGGAAAAAAGATCCAAGTTCCTGGTTAGGACATTTATCACAGAAAGGACTAAAGGAGGCATTGATACGATGTCTTTTGAGTGGGGTCCAGTAGGTTCTGTGACAAAAGTTATAGTGAATGAGTTGGTGATTGGGATTTTTAGATGAAGTAAAAATGTTCTGCCATACTCTTTCCCAGTCTGTGACACCCTCTTCTAGTTGACAATCAGTTTCCCAACAGCGCTGTATAGCTAAATTCTTTGCTATACCCTCCAAGGCCTTTCTGTATATCCATGAGGTAAAATGATTAGTAAAGGACAGATCAAACCAAGTAATGATTGGATGAGT
Source organism: Danio rerio (assembly GCF_052040795.2). Taxonomy (NCBI): domain Eukaryota; kingdom Metazoa; phylum Chordata; class Actinopteri; order Cypriniformes; family Danionidae; genus Danio; species Danio rerio. The sequence goes on from NC_141035.1 coordinate 24,600,894, forward strand.
GGGAAGATTGTCCCCCCAGGGAACCCCGTAGGCCTTCATGGCCGATCTTAATCGCAGATATAAAAAGAGAGAGGAAGGTTCCGTTTCATACCGCTCACAAAGTTCTTGAAAACTTAATATGCCATTAGAACCAGAAATATCTTTAAGTGTATAAATACCTTTCTGCATCCATTTCCTTGAAAGAAATGGTGCACCCCCAGATCTAAAATCATTATTATTCCAGATAGGTGTATGTATGTGCCATTTAGGTGAATGATGAATGTATTTTTCCATTAATTTAAAATTTACTATCGTATTGCCAATAATTGGACCAAAAGCTTGTATACACTGCTTGTTATTCAGCCCGGAGAACAGAATATCTTGTAATCTATATTTATCAGCTAGTTTCATTTCAATTTGTCTCCAAGGAACTCTAGATAGTGGGTTCAGCCAAACATGAATACATTTTATTTGAAAAGCTCTGTGATATAATTCGAAATTTGGAAGAGCTAAACCCCCATTTTCTTTTGTACGTTGTAGAGTTTCAAATTTTAATCTAGGTTGCTTACCATTCCATATGAATTTACGAATCATAGAGTTAAGTTTGTGCCAAAACTTTTTGGGGGCGGGTAACGGAATCATAGAACTAAGGAAATTAATTCGCGGCAAGATGTTCATTTTAACACTTGCTATTCTAGCATGCAATGATAAAGGCATTGAGGTCCAAACCCGGAGATCTTGTTCTACCCTAGATAATACTTGAAGATAGTTAGCGTCCGGGATAGTTTGCAAAGATGACAGAACAACAATGCCTAGATAAGTTATGGAATTTCGTATGGGGACATTATATGGCAGCTTAATATGTTTAGCTATGGAGTTTAGAGGAAGCATAGAGGATTTATCCCAGTTGATTTTGTATCCGGAAAACAAACTAAACTTTCCAAATACATTCAGTATAAGGGGAAATGACGTTTGTAAATCTGAGATAAACAATAGTATATCATCGGCATAAAGAGATATGCATTGTTTGTGAGATTTAACTGAAAATGAACAAATGTCTTCTTGTCTTATCAGCTGTGCTAGTGGCTCAAGCGACAAAGCAAATAGCATGGGGGACAACGGGCACCCCTGTCTAGTGCCGCGCCCTAAATTAAAAGGTGAAGAATGTAGACCATTAGTTATAACAGAAGCTGTTGGGTTCCTATATAATACCTTAATCATATTAATAAAATTAGTACCAAGGCCAAAAACCTCCAAAACAGACCAGAGATAGTCCCACTCCAGCCGGTCAAACGCCTTTTCTGCATCTAAGGAAAGAACTGCAGCTGGAGTAGGACAATCCCGGGCCTCGTGTATGACATGTAGTAATCTCCGGATGTTGTCTGATGCTAATCTACCTGGCATAAAGCCCGTCTGATCTGGATGAACTAATTTATTAATGTATCGTTGTAATCGCAAAGCTAAAATTCTAGCATACATTTTAATATCTGTATTTAACAGGCTAATGGGTCTGTAATTTGCACAGTTTGAGTGGTCCTTTCCTTTTTTTGGGATCAGCGAAATAAGTGCTATATTCAACTGAGGGTGAAAGGCCCCCATATTTACTGCTTCATGAATGGCAGCCAAAAAGATAGGACCGAGAAGATCAAAATACTTAAGAAATAACTCTGCGGGAATCCCGTCTAAACCTGGTGCCTTGCCTTTTTTAGCACCCTGTAATGCCTCTTTAAGTTCTTCTAGAGTAATAGGTTGCCCTAACTGTTCTGCTTCTTCATTATTAAGCTGTGGTAAAATTAGAGAGTGCAAGAAGGAAGCACAGTTATGACTTGGGAGAGTACATTCAGATATATAAAGTTTAGAAAAGTAGTCAGAAAATGCTGAATTAATTTCTTTGGTATTCCTAACTGGTCCTTTGGCCGGGTGATTGATTACGTCAATATACGCTTTTGCTTGATTTTGCTTCAGTCTAAGGGCTAAAAGTCTGCTTGGTCTAGCACCATTAGAGTAATAATTCTGTCTGGTTCTGTGGAGTAAAAATTCTGCTTTCCTTCTCAGAAGATCATTTAGTTCAGTTTTAGAAGATTGAAGTTTATTAACGGTCAACTTGGAGAATGAAGATTTTAGGGAATATTCAAGTGATTTACATTCTTTTTCTAAATAGTCAATTCTCTGATTTTGCATCTTTTTTAAATTAGTAGCAAAAGCTATGGAGAAATCTTTTATAAAACCTTTTGTAGCTTCCCACACAAATATGGGGTCCTCAACAGAGCCTATATTAAATAAAAGAAATTCAGCCAATTTGGCTTTGAAGTCTACATCGAACTGGCTATTCAGTAAAAGCGAGGTATTAAAACGCCACCGCAGAGATCTTTCTGCAAATGAATTACAATTGAAATCTACCATTAAAGGATTATGATCTGCAAGAATAGCTGGCAGTATCATTATCTGGTCAAAATATGACAAAAGGTCTTTTGAGCATAATAAATAATCTATTCTTGAATACGTGAGATGCCTTGTTGAGAAAAATGTGTAGTCTCTACTTGAGGGGTTCCAAGATCTCCAAATATCGACCAAATTCAATGCTTTTACAAAATTTTTGAGTGCGGCCGAAGAGTTAAGCTGGACTTGATTACATGAGGAAGATCTGTCCAATACTGGATCAATAACTGCATTCATGTCCCCCCCAATAATCAGTGAGTAATCTATAAGTGAAATCAAGTGGTTAGCCATCTTCAAAAAAAATGTTGCCTCGAATATTGTAGGGGCATAGATAGAAACAAAAGCAATTTTCTTTCCCCTTATATTAGTGCAAACATAGGCAAGTCTACCAGATTGATCTTGACTTTGTCTATCAATCTTGATGTTACAGATGCGCGATATCAAAACAATAGTGCCTTTAGTTTTAGTGTTATCAGTAGAAAAAGCTGCAAGTTTATAAAACTTATTCTGTAACCTCTGAACATCTGAATTTTTCAGATGTGTTTCTTGAATTAAAGCGATATCAACCCTTTTCCTCCGTAAATAAATCAAAAGTTTAGCTCTCTTGTTTGGACTGTTAAGTCCTCTAACATTAAGTGATATAATTTTGTATTTATCCATAATCTATTTGAAAAACAATACGAGTTTTAAGAGTTTTTCCACAACCAGAATTTAACTGCCTAAATAAAGCTAAAACAATGCAAAAAAGTACAGACAAATAAAATGAACAAATACCCCCTGAGACCGCAAAATTCCCCAACATCATAAGGGCCCGTGGCAGCATACACCTTCGTTCACTAGAAAGTCAACGTCGACCACCCTCTTCCATTAACCACAGAACATAACTGTATACTTACTATGAACAATAATGACAGTCATATATAACTAGAGTACATAATTTAAACATTTGAAATAATTAAATTTATAATAATTAATAATTAAATAATATGAAAAAGAAAAAAAAAACACGAAGTCCACAAATTATAAGTTAGCTAATGAAAAATAAATAAATAAATAAATAAAATAATAACAAAATAATAATAACAACCCCTACAAGGTATGAAATGATACGTGAATAAATGAACTTGTCTCAACTCTCAAGTTCTCTGAAGCGGAACATTAAATTGTATGTTTCACATGTAGAGCAGAGGTGTTTATTCCAAACACGTTTATGGACTTTTTATTCATCCATTGACTCTGAAGGCGCGGATGGACCTTGAAAAGACAGTTTACGTCTCACACCAGATGCGTGGCCATTACGGACTTCTTCTAAGAATTGCTCCGCTTTTTTAACCGAATCAAATGATTGTTGATTACCGCCATGGTTGACACGGAGAACGGCCGGGTAGATCAGAAAGTTTGGGATCCCCAGCGCATGCAGCTCCCTTTGAAGACTTCCGAATGCCTGCCGTTTGCGGGAGGTAAATCCACTGTAATCAGCGAAGAAACGCAACAGGTGATCTTGATCCCGTATCGCCTCGGTTTTCATTACTTCCCGGGCACCCTGAAGTATCGCTTGTCGGTCTGGGTACCGTAACACTCGAAACAGTAAAGTGCGGGATTTACCAGAGCCGTAAATTCTGTGCGCTCGATCAATTTCAATTGGACCCTTGTTCCTCAGCGCTGGTATCCAGATAGGGAGCATCTTTTGAAGAAATCCTATTGGATTATCTCCTTCCCGGCCTTGTGGGAGCCCCACCAGGCGCACATTGTTACGGCGAGACCGGTCCTCCAACTCGGCAATTTTCGAGGTGAGATTTTGCTGCTCGGTTTTGCACACATTTAAATCTTTCTTGATCTGTCGTGTCTCCCCCTGGATCTTGTCCACTTTTGATATCAAGTCACGTACCGTGTTCGTTTGAGATTGTACTTCTTGGCGGAGCTCTATCAGAGATGATTTAACATCTTCCATTGCCGCTCGAATAGCATTCTGAACCGTTGTTTCCAACGAGATTTGTTGTTTCGAAAGCGCCTCCGCCATAACGTCAGTTAGATTAGCTTCAGTGCTAGCTAGCTTCATCTTTTTCTTTCCCGAGGGGGTTGTAGACGGAGAAGAGTCTTGTTTCCTGGATGTATACATTTAAGTAATACTTTCACACGTCGAAAATACTGACTGTCGATACTTATAAACTTGTTAAACTAGAAAAGGAAGAGGGTTTGGACGGAGCATCAGTGTCTCTCAACCATCGCGTGCAAGGGTCACGTGACCTCCTGAAAATACTGTATTTTTTAATATAAAGCAATGTTTTCTAGTTATTTTTAAATATTAATAAATAAATTAAGAAATTACCCATGGCATCTATATTTATCTTCAGCCCACTAGCCTCAATCAAGTTTGGTTTTTGGCCCTTCATAGGAAAAAGTCTGAGCACCCCTTCTCTAGACTTTTGTTTTTTTCCTATTATTGATGTCAGTAGCTACTGGTTTTTAACATTTCGTTTATGTTCAATAGTTAAAACAACTCTTGACGGTTTTGAACTATTTGTGGCATAATGGTCTTCAAAAATCTTCATTTTTGGGTAAACTCAGCGCAACCTTTTTATGAATTGATTTATATGAACCACCCCCCTCCTGCACCCCCCAAAATTCACATTTAAGCATGCCTCTAAAGCTAACCACCAGCAGTAGACCATATGGAAACAAATTAGATCATGCACATTCATATGCATAAGCCATCAATTTGCCAAAAACGTACAATAGCTTACGAATTGCCTTGAAATTTTGCTGGCTCAGCAGATGCCACTGTTAAATATGTTTCACATAACAGCTTTAGGCTTCGCAACAACATGATGGCCAATAAATAATGATGTTTTGGACTTTTCCTTTAAGGAGACGAGGAGGAGTGGGAGCAGCAGTGTTTCTGGCACACGGAGCTGAAGACCGTGATGAACCGAGCAAATGTGTCCATGGAGAGACTACGGAGAGAACGGAATCAGCTGTCGGCACAGGATCCGGTCAGCTTGAGACATAAAAACACTCTCTTCCTCAGACAAAAACAACATACAATGCTGACTGTTGAGGTCATTACCACATTGTTAAACAGCTGAACGAGCAGATCAATGCTTCAGAAGCTTGATAGCTTTCATGTGAATGCCAATATTCTGTCTATTTTCCAGTTTAATGGAGTGTGGTCTGGGATGAGTGATTGTCTTGTGATTATCACAGGACTGGAGTTTGAGAGAGCAGGAACTGTGGGAGCAATTATTGCAGAGACAAGCAGAGCTGGACGCTGTGCTCTCATCTCTGCGCTGTGCTCGTCAGGTCTGCCAGCTGCGTGCTGAAACTGCTCAGGTAAGAAACGCTCATGCTGCTGACCCACATATGTACAGTGATGCCCTTGGTTTGCATTACAGTTGTCAGGAAGAAACCTCGGACATTATGTCCATTGCTACTTTTCAAGAAATGGAACAAATTAAATTTAATAATATTTATTTAATTTTTCAAATAATTAAACATTTATTAACATTGATATTGTGCGTTTATACGTTTTTACTCCAGTATACAGGAGTAAATAAAGAAACATGTTCAAACATGTTCATACGTACTAATATTAGGTCAAAATTAAAGGGCACCTATTTTACCCCTTTTACATGTCTTGTGTCTCAAGAATGTGTCTGTAGTTTTAGTTTCAGTTCAAAATACCCATCAGATAATTTATTATAGCTTCCAGAATTTGCCCATTTTGCTATAAGGACTATGCAGCTGATTTTCTAGCCTGTGCCTCTAAATGCAAATGAGCTGCTTCTCCCTGCCCATATATATATACCTAATACATATTCCTACGTGTGTGTTTGTTTCTCTTGTCTTACATCAGATAAACAGCTGTCAGTGATAGAGACAGACACAGGCGAAGCTGAAATACAGCTCTTTTGTCAAAAATACCAAGTTAGTTTATTTAATGTATTTGTGGGGGAGTTTATTCAAGCCTTTCTGAAATGATTAGTCTCACACAAATGCTGTTTGCAGCACACAAACACACACAGACATATTAGCATTTACTGACACCATCCAGCCGTGGTGATTATAGTGGTTAATTACATAGCGATTTTACTCTCTTTATTATAAACGCTCTGTTTTAAAAACATCATATTGTCTCAAAATCACTGGGATTTGGGTCCTTTTATATTAATTTTTTTGTTGGGTTTATATCACTCCAGTATGACAGTAGACTATGACACTATACCTACACACAGTTCTCTCCAAAGAGCTTATCGTCTAAATGAATATGGATTTTGAGTAACTGATAGGACAAAAAGTATAAAAGTAGCAAACACATCGCGATAAACTTTCATTAATTTATGTATACTGCACGTAGAGCTCTGAGGTCAGGAAGTTCTCAGAAGATAACATTATACTAAATTAGTTGTTGAGCTCTTCGATTAAATAAAGAAAAAACGTGCAAGTTCTGAAAAAGTGACACAAAAGTAATGTAACGCAATACCATCAAAGTAACTAAGTAACACAACTTGTTACTTTTTTGAGGAGTAACTCAATATTGTAATGTATTAATTTCAAAAATAAGTGTCCCCAACACTAGTTTGTTTGAAAAATGTTAAACTTTTCTTTTGAGAGGTTTGTTTGTGATAACATAGAAAACTTGTTTATAAAGGTATGCACAGGATGGCAATAGTCAGTATATACTTTATTTCCTGTGAAATTTTTTCATGCAGTTTTTTGGAGACAAAAATAAAGTGTTGGGGAAACTAGATACAAGTAACTTGACTTACATTATGAGATTATGTTTTAGTAAAGTAGCAGAAGTAGTGAGTAATTTAAAAAAAAATGTCTGTTCCCAATCCAATGTTCATGAAAAACTGTAGGGTTGACAAATATTTTTGTCAGCTAAATACATTAGATTAGTTAGTTACTTCATTATATATTCATGGTAGGGTCATTAAAAGGGACCTATTATGCCAAAAAAGTTAAACTCAGTTGTATGACAGTAGGGGGAAATATAGCGAGCCTCTGATGGTAAACATTTATTAATTATATTTTTTATAATCACACTTCATAAAAAGTCTGTAGAAACTGTAGAAAGACATTCTCCCTTTATACATGTCCTTAGAGGGGGAAAGTCCTGCCCATTATTGACGATCTCTCCCTCATTAGCAAAAACAGCTCTGAACAAGAAGCAGTCGTTTGCTAATATGCTGCGTTCACACCAGACGCGGATGAAGCATCAAGCCTAAGTGATTTACATGTTAAGGCAATGCAAAGATGCGAATAGACATCCTGCTACTAGATTCACATGAATGAGGCTGGACGAATGATTCGGATCACTCGAGTTGGAATATCGGAACTTTAGCTGCGTTAACCAAGCTTGCTCTTGTAGGGGTGTGATTTGGACGTTATGCCTGTTGTTGGTGTCCTGAGAGGAAATCATCTTGCCGACACCGGACAACAGGTCATTAAACTGGGCTGGGCTCAGTTGGAAGCACCGCTACAAGCTTCAATCATCCAGGTATAGTTTCTTGAAGGAGTTGATCAAATCAGAGAGCTAGGTGCACCTCAAAAATCAGAATCTAATGGGCTCAAGCACAACCCCGTACAAATCTGTGCTGTTTTTCAGCATTCCTAAAGCACATAAAGCACAGCTACTTTCTCAATAAAATCCATGTTAGCCCTTTAGCAACAAAGCTAGAGTCACCGGGCAGACAGAAGCCCAGTCCATGACGCAAATGTGCGTCTTTTATGAAGTGAATTTCATGTGCGAATGAAACAAAGTGAACATGCGAATGAATCAAGTAAACTAAAAATGTTCAAGTGTCTATTTACGCGCCAGTATCGTGATTTATTCGTGCGTGCCATGCCTGGTGTGAACACAGCATTAGAGTTTTCAATCTGCTGCTTTGGTGGAATTAACAGAGGAATTTATAGCTCCACCCTCTTTTGTAAAGGGGGCTGGTAGCACAATCTCATTTGAATTTAAAGTTACAGTCACTAAAACAGCACAATTTGGATCAAAGCCTAAAAGGGGCAGTTTCAAAAAAGTCTAAAAGATTATTTGTGGGTTATTTTGAGAAGAAACTTAACATAGACAATCTAGGTACATCAGATACTTATTTTATATCTTGTTAAAAAGGGACAATAGTTCCTCTTTAAGAAAAAATATTGTGCAAACATCCCCTCCAGACTTTTGCTCACCAACATGTGGCCAGACACTTGAATGTGTCTTTATATTAGTGATGTTTTTCCAAAATCATGCTAAAAAGTTTTGTGACCAGTAAATGTCAGCATTTTTTTGCATTACATTAAAGACGTTACTGAACAAAAATTCTAGACTAAAACATCCATCCCCGCTTCTCAAATTCATAAAAAATTAAGCACATGTAGTGTTTCTTGAGGAAAGAAAATGATGTAAAATGATGCAAAGCTCTCAGACAGATGTGAACAGTGCCCAATAGCATTGATATGAATTTTGATGACGAAATACAGAGTTACAAGGTTTCTGCCTGACAGCAAGACTATATTTTGGGATGATGCTTTAGGAGACTTTACTCAATACTTTCCCATGACAGCCGACTGAATTGACTCTTTTTTCTTCTAGTCTTTGGTGTCTGGCACTTTCTGGTTTAAGGATTTCGGTGTGCTGCAGCCCAGGGGTGTCAGAAACCCTCTGAAAGTAATAGCCATGACTCAGCAGAAAATCCTTCCTCGGCTCGAACGACTTATTCAGCTGCTGGAAGAAAGCAAAGCACTTGGCCAGTCGACTAGCACGCAGCGACAGCAGAGCTCTAGTACAATATCCTCATTTATGATTTAATATAGAAATGTTAATCATGCTTTTGTCTCAGTTGAGAAATATTTTTCTGTAGGCAAGCAGGCTTTCGGGAGAGACAGCGATTCTAGAGCTTGGACGGAATCAGCATCTGTTGTGAAAGGTAAATTTGAATGCACAAAGAGTGGAAAAATAGCGAGATTCTGCTTGTCAGAGTTTCACTGCTGTGTTTGTGTCTCCTGCTGCGCCAGGTGTCTCAACTCAGTCCTTTAAAGATCAAATAAAGGCTTCGTCTGTGAGTGAACAGAATGCCACGGTGCCCTCTCTTCCTCTGTCAAACCCGTCTTACGCTCAGAAAAGCCAGGAGAAAACGCAGCTGAACAGCCAGGGTGAGGCTGTCTTAAGTCTAAGATGTTACTGGCATCCTCATTTCAGATCACGACGTGATGTTCTCTCTTGTTTCATTCAGATGTCCGATCTCTCCTGGAGCCTGGTGCGTCTGCACATACGAGTATCCCAAAGCTTGCAGGTCAGAGCATTTCAGTGGAGGACTTGTGTAACCCAGTGTGTGTTTAAGCCTCAAAGTTTTTGTTCACTTTTAAGGTCACTTTGAACAGCAGGAAAACAGTGGAGCAAAAAACGTGATTTGTTACATTGCTTTAGCTTTTGACCTAAATAGATATTTAGTCTATTATTAGGTTTTCTAGGGCAGGCGACACTTTGTTTATACTTGGGGTATAAATACTATACAGCTATGGAAAATATTAAGAGATAGCTTCAAAGGTGTTATCCATTCTCTGTTGAGTAAAATGTTCATTTGTATTGTATCTATTTAATAAACTGTACTTTATATCTATTTAATAAACTTCTTATAATGTGTCTAAAAGGTCAATTAAGATTGCGATTTAGAGAACATATTTGCATAAAATAACAATAGTTCAAAATAAAAATATGTTTACAGAACTTAAGTATAGGGAAAACAGGTTCATGTATTACGTAGAAAATTTACACATACAGTACAATACCTGACAAAAGTCTTGGCATCGATCTCAGTTGTAAGAGCAACAAATAATAACTTGACTCATAGTTGATTGTTTGGGAGATTGGCAGAAGGCAGATTTTTTAGATGAATCATCTGTTGAACTACATCTCAATTATCACAAATACTGTAGAAGACCTACTGGAACACGGACCCAAGATTCTGACAGAAATCAGTCAAGTTTGGGGAAGGAAAAGTCATGGTTTGGGGTTACATTCAGTAAGCTCATTCAGTAAGCTCATTCATCCAAGCTCAAGGGATTCATACAGGATATGAATTCTTTTTCCACTGCACCATGACTTTATAGTCTATACTGTACATTATTTCTGTTGGGTGACTAGACTTGTCTAAGCAAAGTCAGACCTTACAGTCCTAATTAAATAAATTAAAATCAAGGCATGATCCTATTTTATTTATGGTAAAATAAGCACAATCTCGAGGCCTTTGCCTTCCATATAAGCTACATCTGAAACCAAATGATCAACTAGAAGTCAAGTTGTTATTTTATTGTTCCTAAAACTTGTATAGGCCACAATATTTGTCAGGTAGTGTATATTTTTCCCCAATATATAGTATAAAAACTAAATAGTTTATTTTGGCAATTTGTCTAAAATGCTCTAAATGTTAGTAAATTCATTTGAAAAAAAAAAGTTTAGGATAGGTTTTTGCAAACAAATAAACATTTTACTCTAAATTGGTATCTAATAATGGCTAATCTAGTAACCAGATAATGTTAAACTGGTCACGTAATGCTTTTCCAGAGCTGTATTTATTTATATTTTCTATACTTATTGAAAGTCTTATTTATTCTAAATATGGACAAGCTCATAAATACGGTATTGAGGCTCTGACACACCAGCTTAGCTTTTTGCTGTGTGTTCTTTGCAGCCCCCTCTGAGGCTTTTTGCCAAATTGACCGTGTTGAATTTCTTTCCAACATCATTGCTCAGAAAACTTGGATTGGCTGTTCAGTTTAGGGAACAAGCAAACAATTAAAAATGTTGAAAAACATATTTTTAAAATGACACAGTTATGTTGTAGTTTTTTCGTCTGAGAATCCCAATAAGTGAATCTATTTGTAATGGAATGGATTGAAGAGAGTTATCAGGATTATTATGTTCAGAAAGTTAGTATGCTTTGTTTTAAGTTTGCATGCTTTCCTAGTTTTGATACCTAGATGTACCTGCTGATATAGACTCTTATTTCCAGTCACACGGGCACAGACTGTACCTAGTGGGCTGTTGGCTATAATCTTTGCCAACAGCAAACTTTTTTGGCTCAGATGTAGCTGACACAGGGCAACACCACAGTCGGCTTTTGTTGCCACTAGTTCTCTGAAGTCAGCTTGGAGTGACAGTACACCATAATTGCACTTTTCTATGGCTAGCCTGAGACAAGCCTATTTAAGTCAAATTACAACTGTTCCTGAAAATGTGTGTTGAATCCAAAAGTCAAACAATGCTGCCTCTGAAGGAGTTATTTCTTACTATGTCCCGAGATACCTTTATCTGATGGATTTGTGTAGCAGCAAGGATGTATCCTCTGTATTTTGTGTGTAAATGTAAAAAATTTTGACCAATTTCTCCCATTTTTTCATATAGAGGATATAGCAAGACTTATCAGAGTAGAAATAATATTGTTGTTTTGCTCCTCTCCACACCCTAACTATTCAGAATTCCTAAGGCGGGTTTGGGTCTCTGTGTGACATCATAAACAAAGGAAAAAAAACACTTGTTGTTACACTTTTTATTTTATTAAAAACAAATAATCTTCCTTACAAGACAATGTTTGACTGCAAAAGACATGGACTTTTTAGTGCCTTCAATTGGTTAAATATTTGTTAAAGGGGTGGTCCACTACAATATCATATTTTAAACTTTAGCTGAAATGTAATGTAGCTGTGTGAACATAAACAACATCTCTGAATGTAAAAAGTTCTAAGTTCAATGCAAAGGGAGACCTTGGTTTTTACAGAGTTACCTTAGCAAAGCCTCCAATTAATGAATTTTGGGTACTACAAAAAATACTTCCGGCCCTGGTGAGATCACAAAGGTTCTTAGATGTGCTGGATTCGGTTAAAATCTCCTCAAAGCAGAAGCTGTAAACTAGATTCTCAAAGTGTTTTTATTTGTTAAAATTGATCATGACATTTACAGTGTCTAGCGTTAACGGTATGTTCTAACAACGATGTAAACAATGGGAAATGCTGTTTTGCACTGCAAACGATTTAGCTACAAATTTATATCTATCAGTAAAACTGATGTAAACACACACACACACACACACACACTTCACTAGCTCGTTCAAGTCTCTCCATGTGTGCGCGACTTTGCATTGATGCTTTTTAGGCAGCTTTTCCATGCATTTTACATCTCAGATAATGAAGTCACATAAGATATGTGGATGACTCATATTACTTACACCTGCACATTCCGGATATATGTGAAAGACGTTGTGTAACGCGTTGAGTTAAAATAAACAGAAGAGCTCGCCTAACTCGTGTAGCAGCAGAAAACTAAATCAAGGCTCACACAGGTCTTATCCCACATCTTGTGCTTTATTTTTCTGTCACGATATATTACAGAAAATATCTTAATCCAAGCATCAGAGTAAAAGAAAAAGAAAGTCCCGCGCACATGCGCTTGTTACAGAAAGTTCACACATTTACACACACACACACACACACACACACATAGACACACACAATGACGAGGTCTCTTAAAGGAGACCTCATTTTCACTCATTACAGACACTTGTCAGATTATATTTTAGAGAGCAGGTAGGAGGTTGACTGACTGTTTACATAGCAGAAAAGCGCGTGCTAGTCAAGGCGTGAGGTGGAGCCGATCCGCGAATGACAGCCCATTATGACGATGACCAATCAGAGTCACTTGATTGCGGGCCTTTCAGAGGAACTAGGAAATATATCAGTCGTTTTCATGTTAGCTGAGTAGCTGTGTATAATCAAAGTGAGATTTATGAAAAAATAACGCGATTTCCTTCAAGTGAAACATGAGCACACATTGCTTTGCATCTTATAAACACAACCAAGCCTTAAAATTACATTGTGGAGACATTCCAGACGTGAACATGTTCAACTTCTTGAATGTTACAACTTCTCTTTCCAGAAAATTGCCGGAACGAATTTACCGGTATTTTCAAAAAGCGCTTGTTTACACATACAGACCTTTCCAGAAAAAGTGAATGAGGCTAAAGTCTGCTTGTCTCCACCAAAAACAACTTCTGCTGAAAGCACATGATGTTCTGAACGGCAGATAGAATGGCAAGTGGCTTACTGTATTTTGGTTTTGGTATCAAAACCAAAAGCTTAAGTAAATGCAGATTGAGCGTGATATACGAGCGTCTCTATTTTGGCACTTTGCTTTCATGGGTGTCACCTAGCAACAGCTGTGCACAAAACAGCAGCTTGATGACGCAAGCATACCAGGGTTCTGAAGGAAAAAAGACGGCATGAACACAAACCACCTCAGGGTGGGGGGGACAATTGAACTATCGGACCAAGTGTGAAAGCACCCTTACCTGTCACTAGGTGCTACATATTTCTCAAATAGCATTAAAATGAAGAAGTAGAATTCTTTTCATATTAAATTACTTTAACCCATTGAAAAGAAACTTTGTTATATAAAAGGTGTTAAAAGCTAAACTTTTTTATTCTATTGTTTTCAGCCAAGTGTTTAATGGAACGATTATACTTGTATAGCTGCATAGTTTAATGGTTGTGAATGCATTTGTCAAATATTTACCCAGTTCACTATCCTCCTCCCAACCTGCTCCCTTTTTTTTGAAAAGGGAAATATGGTCACCCTTCCTTTAAATAACTTTTGCATTTTGGGGGTAAATCCATATAGATGTAGTTCTAATTAAAAGCTATGATGACACCCAAGGGCAAAAAACTTTTTTTCTGTGTTGCAGAGGAGGACTGGTCCAGACTGGTAGCGCTGTCTCCTCTCTTCCAGCTGATGAAGGAAGTGGAGCAGCAGCTCAGGGATTGTGCCAGAGACAGAGGCCTGATGAAGATCCAGCCCTCAGGTCAGGCTCTAATTATCACCCCTGAAATGTGCAATCCGCACTCATCATAACTGCAAAGTCATTAGTGTAGCAACAGATGATTTAATGCCACGAGAACCACTGCATATACGTCAGTGGGAAAAATAACTTGAGCTATATTTTTAGCAGCTTCTTCAATGCATTTAATCACAACTTATTTGTTGAAGTTTGCACTAATAAAGAGTGGTCAAACAGAGTGGAAGTGGGATTGTGTTCAGGTTCCAGTCGTCCATTCATGGACTTCATGGATGCGCAGTGGGAGTGTGAAGGAAAGCTGATTCAAGTGAGCTTTGAAACCCTCAACCCACGAGAGCTTCTGCTGTACCAGCATGGACAGTTTCTCCTCCAGCACCTTCACCTACATAAAATGGTCTGGATCTGTCTTCATTTTTTTCTCACTTGCTTTTATGTTCTCATCGGGCCTGTTCACACCTGGTTTTTAAGGAATAGTTCATCCAAAAAAGTTAAACTACACCATAACTTACTCCATCCTCATTGCTTATGGCTTTTTTTTTCTGTAAAATGACCACACTTGGAGTAGTTTTACATTTTATTTTGGTTCTTCTATGCTTTACAATGCTGCAAGATTAATCTGTTGACAAACTAACCCATACAACAAATTATATTTATTTAAATTACAGTATGTATAATTAAATTATAAATTCCAATAACTGATGTGTGGCACCAGCTGAATGCACGTTACACGCAACTGACATACGTCGTTTGACATTCTGCGGCTAAAAGGATCTCGGTGGAACAACTTACCACACAGATTGTCTACCACAGAAGATAATGAACTAGAAAAGTAGTATGCTGGGTATTACTGTATAACATTATACAGTACTGTATACTGCTCCTAAAATCCGGCATACATTTGTCTACCCATCTTATGTTATGCGTCATACGTTGTATACTTTATGTCAGCTGTGCATAACGTGCATTTGTTTACCACAGGATATTAGGAAATGGGGTTTATAATTCAAAACTTTCAAATATTTCTGTTACACATAGATCCACTTCATAAGACATGTATTAACTCACTGGCTAATTTGATGAGGGTGGATTTACAGTATGTGCTTTTGGAATCTTCAAAATAAAAGCCACTATTCAAAATCATTATGCAGCATGGAACAGCCAGGATAAAATGTAAAGCTTCTTTCTCGGTGTGTGTATGACAGGAAAAAGTCATATACTCTGACAATGGGTAAATACATTATGAGGCCATTTTAATTTCAAGAAAAAAACTTTTTTTTTAAAAATGCATTTACATCAATCCAATTCCGAAATCTAAATCCAAAAGTGCTAAATAAACTATTTAGCAGAGGTGTGAACAGTGACAAAATATTGAGCTTGTGCACTTTTGACCGCTTCCAAAATTTGTCAAACATGCATTGTGTTGCTATCGTGGTGTAGGTGTAGCTCATGTATGTTAAAAATGACATGTACTCTTATAGTCCTTATTGTAGAAGCGTAAAGTATAAGCTGACCAGTAAATTCAGATTACATACAGTACAGATGTGTGACCAGTAGAATCAATATGTAATGAACAGTTTCTACAGAATAGCAAAGATGAAGGAAACACTTATTTTGGCTGTGTCACATGTCTTTATCTTATAAAGTACATGTCTAAAAGATTCTGAAGACTTGGTGGTGTGGTGTTTGTGGAAACTGGAAAACAGGAACACATTAGAACATTAATGAAAACCACCTCATAATTTTCTCGCTCTGTTTTGAGCATATTTTGAAGAATGCTGGTTGCTGAGACCCATAACTTTTCATATTAAGAAAAAAAAAAATAACATGGAAGTCAATGGATCCAAGTAAACAGCATTCTTCCAAATATCTTCTTTTGGGATCAACAGAAAAAAAAAAAAAAAAAAACAGATTTTAAATGAGTGAAGGGTGAGTGAATGATGACAGACTTTACATTTTTGGCTGAACTAATCTTTAAACACAATTAAAATAAAATATTTTTAAAAATTATATTCATTTAAACTAGTACTGTACCATCTTTCTTTATATAAAAGCTGAATTTTCAGCATCGTTACTTCAGCCTTCAGTATTACATGTTGCTTTGGATATTATGTGAGGACAATATCATCGTCTCTTAATATCTAATAACTTTAAAACATTACTTAATAACGTTTACATGTGCTGCTTTATATTTTTGTGTAGAAACAGTAATACCTCTTAGGATTCTTTAATGAGCAAACAACAGCAACATAAATGTCTTTATAATAGTTTGATTAATTTATTGTGTCTTTGCTGAACACACTGTAAGTTCAGTAGTTTCACAGCTGTTACTTTCTTTATCCTAGATACCAACAGTAACTCTTCAGCTGGCTTCAAGTCTTCCTACCAACGACTACCATAACAATGCATTCCGTAACTCTTTCTATTATCAGGTATTTATACAGTACACATACAGTACACAGCTATTCAGCCTTATATATAGAACAAATGAAAAGTTATTAATAATTCACCTAACTTTAAGAAGTGATAATTGGCACCACATTTCCTGTGATATAATTGGTTTCACAGTTAGTTTGGTTGCACTACAATAAAATGTCCTCATTTGTCAGTCACCGAGTGAGTGATAATTATTTCATGTTATGCACATTTAGTGCTCTGTCATATAAACCCATGTACTGTACAATTAACACTCCCTGTGCCTTCAGGAGGACTCAGAGAGGACTCTGTTTGTTCGCAGTCAGAGGTTACAGTCGGTGGGTGGCCTGTCTTTGCTGCTCATGCACTGTGCTGCACACATTTCCACCGGCCAGATGAAGACAGACTGCACTCCTGCCTTCCAGAGGGCCTTTTTCAAGGTGGTAAATGCATCTGATTGACAGAAGCACTGCTTGAACAAGCCAGGAAAGGAATATGCTTGTTTTAGGGCTTTTCACACTGTGCCAAACACTGGATTATTGGCATTCTGAACCCCACTTTTATCAGAGGAGAATTTAACTTAATTTATAATCAATACTTTTTAACTCAGAGTTATCAAACCCTGCTCTGGAGCATTGTTAACCCTGCAAACATGTTTGCTAAATTTGTATGTTGCAAAATAGTGCTGCAACAATGAAATTATGTCAATCTAAAAAATAAAAAAAATAAAAAATAAAAGAAGAAAATCCATTTTAATTCCGGTTTAAATTCCATTAAAAGAGCACTCTTCCACCAGTCCTCGTGTCAACAAGCTTGGCCCCCCTAAATTTGGACACGTAACTACTAAAGAGCAGATGTAACACATTGATCAAATGTAGTTTTCAGTCACGCTCATATAAGTCATATTCAACTCGTTTAGTTTTGCCTTCATTCATTTTTGATTTCCGTCTTCAACACATGATTTATTTACAACACATTTTTAAACATAATAGTTTAACTAACTCATTTCTAATATTTACTTTTTTTCTTCCCCATGGTGACAGTTATTTTGCAAGACAGTTAATACTTAAGACAGTATTCAGACAAAGTCCCTTTAAGTATTTTATAGTCTTTTATTAAGATTGAAGTGTAATTTAAAGACTTAATTAGTTAACTATGAAAGTTGAAATAATTAGTCAAATTATTTTGTTACTGATTTGTTGTGTTTATCAAAAATATATTTCTTAAGGAGGCTAATAATACTGACCTTAATTTTTTTTAAGAAAAAACGTTCGAGGTTACTAAAGTAACCCTTCGTTCCCCGAGGAGTGGAATGGAAGCACTATAAATGGATTTGATTGTTAAAATCCACGTATTGGGAGATTCGGTTCAGAAGCTACTCGTCTGAAAGAGTATTGAACGGGCCAATTAAGAATGAATTGGCAGCGCAAGC
Source organism: Danio rerio (assembly GCF_052040795.2). NCBI lineage: Eukaryota > Metazoa > Chordata > Actinopteri > Cypriniformes > Danionidae > Danio > Danio rerio. Next base: position 24,618,996 of record NC_141035.1, read on the forward strand.
CTGCGCAGGTGAGCGGCATAAGCAATCAACTGAGTATATAAGCTCACCTGGCGCCAGCAGACGCTATCCTTTTTAAGCTAAAGAGACTTTTAACAGCTAAGGGACAGTCATTATGGCGACGGAGTATAGTGCTTCCGTTCCCCTCCTCGGGGAACAAAGGGTTACTTTGGTAACCTCGAACGTTCCCCTTCGGGGGAAACTCCAGCACTATAAGTGGATTTGATTGTTAAAATCCACGTATTGGGAGCCCATTGAAAGCGCCATAATGACTGCACCTTACCAATATCCACCATGAGAGAGCGGTCAGGCAAGCGTGACGCACCCAGATCATGAGAGGCGTGGTCCTCCAACGTGCCCTTGGCCCTAACTTATCCCACTTCAAAAAAAAGTTTTATGGAATAGGTATCTTTTTTGGGAGTCGCTAGCGTCTAGATAATTCTAGGAATATACGACAGTACGTTGGGAAGCGTGCCATCCCAGTAGGGAGGACGCTGCGGAGACCATCCGCACCCAATAGGGGGAAACAAATGGAATTACATATGGACTAACCCTGAAAGGGGGAGTGCACATAAAAGGTGGTTAGCAGATAGGGAAAGCACGGGTCCGCCCAGGGGGGGAACTTAACCGTGGCGGAAAAAGCATATGGGGATCACCAGCGGGGATCGGCCATAGCAGGCACCTATACCCAAAATGCGAGCTGACCAGCGGGCAGACCTACTACGTAATGGGCCAGCAAGTGACTCCTCCGCTGAGTCAGTGCTGGGGGCCTCGGAGGAATCTGCAGGGCTCACCGAATGGGGAACTTTACTGACAGAGAGGAGGGTGCACATCTCTGAAAAAAGGCACCGCAAGCGTGTACAACACCTACCGAGTTGTTTCCTCAATCACCAAAGGTACCTAACACCCTTGAGGAAACCGGCTCCACTCGCAGATTATAAAATCTTGCAAATGTGTTGGGTGTCGCCCAGCCCGCAGCTCTACAAATGTCTGTTAAAGAAGCGCCACGCGCACACGCCCAAGAGGATGCAACGCTCCTAGTGGAGTGCGCATGCACTCCTGGGGGGCGCGGCTGGCCTCTGCTCAAATAAGCACATGAAATGGCCTCCACAATCCAGTGGGATAAACGTTGTTTAGACATGGCACTTCCCTGCTGCCGTCCGTCATAACAGACAAAGAGCTGCTCAGAAGATCTGAAGTTCTGAGTATGGTCCACATAAATGCGCAGAGCGCGAACTGGACAAAGTAAGGACATGGCTGGGTCCGCCTCCTCCGGGGGCAGCACTTGCAGGGTTACTACCTGATCTCTAAAAGGAGTGGTAGGAACTTTGGGCACATAACCCGGGCGGGGTCTCAGGATAACGTGAGAAAATCCCGGCCCGAGTTCCAGGCACGAGTCACTGACCGAAAATGCCTCCAGATCCCCGACCCTCTTAATGGAGGCCAACGCGACCAGCAGAGCTGTCTTCAGGGACAGAAATCTTAAAGATACTGTATCGAGTGGCTCGAAGGGATCAAATCGCAAGCTCGTGAGAACGAGGGCGAGATCCCAAGAGGGCGTGAGAGGGGGGCGAGTTGTATTAATTCACCTAGCGCCTCTGAGGAACCGGATGATGAGGTTATGCTTTCCCACGGTGCCGCCAGCCACCGCGTCATGGTGAGCGGAGATGGCAGCAACGTAAACCTAGAGAGTGGAGGGCGATAGCCTGCTGTCCAGCTTCTCTTGAAGGAAAGAGAGCACAACACTGATCTGGCAAGATCGGGGGTCTTCTCTGCGAGAGACACACCACTCAGTGAATAGACTCCACTTCAGGGCGTAGGCACGCCTCGTGGAGGGGGCTCTAGCCTGAGTGATGGTATCAACCACCGCGGGCGGCAGGTTACCTAAGTCTTCCTCGCGTCTATGGACCACACGTGGAGGTTCCAGAGATCGGGACGAGGGTGCCAGACGGTGCCTTGTCCCTGAGAAAGTAGGTCCTCTCTCAAAGGGATCTGCCAAGGGAGGGCCGTCGCGAGGAGGGAGAGCTCTGATATCCAGGTTCGGTTGGGCCAGAGGGGCGCAACTAACAAAACCTGCTCCTCGTCCTCCCTGACCTTGCACATTAACTGCGCGATCAGGCTCACTGGGGGAAATGCATACTTGCGTACGCCCCGAGGCCAGCTGTGGGCCAGTGTATCCGTGCATCCGTGCTCGGTCAGGGAATAAAACAACTGGCATTGAGCGTTCTCGGGGGAAGCAAACAGATCGATCTGGGCCTCCCCGAATCGCGCCCATATCAGCTGGACAGACTCGGGGTGGAGTCTCCATTCTCCAGAGTGAATCTGCTGCCGTGAGAGCACATCGGCTGCACGGTTGAGCATACCTGGGATGTGAATGGCGCGCAGCGACTTCAGCCGCGGGTGACTCCAGAGGAGCAGACGGCGGGCAAGCTAAGACATGCGGCGAGAACGCATACCCCCCAAGCGGTTGATATACGCCGCCGCCGCCGTACTGTCCGTCCTGACCAGCACGTGTTGCTGCCCCAGCGCCGGAGAAAAACGGCGAAGAGCAAGGAACACTGCAAACAGCTCTAGGCGATTGATGTGCCAATGCAGCTGGGCACCTACCCACAGGCCCGCAGCTGCATGCCCGCGACACACGGCTCCCCAGCCTGTGCTGGAAGCATCTGTCGAAACAACAACATGACTGGACGCCTGTCCCAGAGGCACACCGGCCTGCAGGAACGAGGGGTCGTTCCAGGGGCTGAGGGTGCGGCGACACAGCGCAGTAACAGCGACTCGGTGTGTGCCCGCATGCCATGCACGTCTCGGAACTCGATCTTGAAGCCAGTGCTGAAGTGGTCTCATATGGAGCAATCCGAGCGGCGTGACAGCCGCAGCGGAAGCCATATGCCCCAGGAGCCTCTGAAAATATTTCAGTGGGACTACTAACTTGCTGTCGAGCTCCCTCAGACAGTTCAGCAGCAGGCGAGCGCGCTCTTCGGAGAGGCGCGCTACCATGGTGACCGAGTCCAGCTCCATCCCGAGAAAAGAGATCCTCTGCACCGGGGCGAGTTTGCTCTTTTCCCAGTTGACCTGCAACCCCAATAGGCGGAGATGCCGGAGCACCTCGTCTCTGTGCGCAGTCAATTGCTCCCGAGAGTGCGCTAAAATCAGCCAGTCGTCGAGATAATTGAGTACGCGGATGCCCGCAAGCAGAGGCGCTAGGGCACCCTCCGCGAGTTTGGTGAAGACCCGCGGAGACAGAGAGAGCCCGAAGGGGAGGACCTTGTACTGCCATGCTCGACCTTCGAACGCACGACGGTGGCGTGGAAGAATGAAGACATGAAAATACGCGTCCTTCAGGTCTATGGCTGCAAACCAATCCTGAGGACGAACGCATCGGAGGATGCGCCTCTGCGTAAGCATTCTGAACGACAGCTTGTGAAGGCAGCGATTCAAAACGCGCAGATCTAGGATTGGCCGTGACCCACCGCTCTTTTTGGGTACAATGAAGTACGGGCTGTAAAACCCGCTCTCCATCTCGGCTGGAGGTACCGGCTCGATTGCACCCTTTGCCAGGAGGGCAGCAATCTCCTCTCGTAATACAGGGGCGGACAGGGGATTGACCCTGGTGAAATACACGCCGGTAACCTGGGAGGCTGTTTGGAGAACTGTAGTTCGTAGCCGAGTCTGATCATGCGTATGAACCACCGCGAGGGGCTGGCCCACGCTAACCAGGCAGGCAGAGCCCTCGCTAATGACGTCATCGCAGCAATCGTTGATGTACCCGCGGAGGGGCAGCGAGGAGCGGGTGTGCTGATCCGGGGAGCGCGAGGGTCCCACAGAAGAGCTGGAGGAGAGCGATTCGCTCTGGCTCCGCACCCTGACTCCGGAGGGGGGGCTTGGGGGCTGGGAGAAGGGAGACCGTCCCCCCAGCGCCCGTGAGCCGCTGGCAGAGCATGCAGACCTTGCGAGCTGAGAGGCGGCGCGTCCCAGGCTGGCAGGGCCTGCAGTGCCCATGAGCCACTGGCGGAGTGCACCGAACCTACGAGCTAGAGAGCTGAGCTCAAACTGGCAGATTTCGGGCTGTCACTTCCGGAGAAGTGGAAAAGTGCCCTTTCATTTCATGGCAGTAAAAAGTGCCGTTGGAAATGGCGCCCCGCCCTCCAGCGGGGAAAGAGCAAGTTCCCTCCTCTCCATATGACCTGTCCCAGGGACGCTTCGCGGTCCGTTGCCAGACTTAGCGGCGTTCTGGGCAGGGGGAGTGGCCTGCTTCCGAGGTGCTCGACGCACTCGCTTCGCCAGAGGCGAGTGCGGGGGCGGTGCAGCTCTCGTAGGCAGGCGCCTTCGGCGAGGAGTAGGTATGGATGGCACGGCGGGCGGAGCGGGCTTACGGGGCCGCCGATTAGACATCACCCATCGGACTGCTCTCTCACTGCCTCGAATTCCTGGGTGAATTCGCAGACTGTGTTGCTGACCAGCTTGGGATATGGGTGAGTCAAGAAAGCGGACTTTGTCAACTTCGCGCATATCAACCAAGTTTTGTTAGAGGTGGGGCTTCTGGACCACTAGTGTGGACATCGTCCTCCCCAAAGCACATGCAGCGAACTTAGTAGTCCGAAGAGCTTAGTCGGCTGCGGTGCGAAGCTCATAAGCCTGGGTTGGACCCACCCTCATGCAGCTCGGCCAGCACCTGCGCTTGGTAGCGCTGGTCGGTGGCTATCGCATGCAAGGCGGATGCAGCCTGGTCCGTAGCTTTGTAAGCTCTAGCTCCGAGGGAGCCGAAAACTCACAGGCTTTGGATTGGAGACGAGGCAGACCCCGCCAAGAAGAGGCGCTGCGCGGATTAACCGCCATCGCACACTCAACCTGAGGAATCGCCACATACCCCCTGGCCGCTCCACCACCAAGAGTGGTGAGGGTGGAGGGACACGCAGCACGAGCAGAAAAAAGGTGCTCTTTAAGACCGCGTGAGCCTACTGTGCGTCGCCGGGAAGAAGGGAACGCCCCTCTAGTCGGTCCTTCCCCTCTAGCAGCCCGGGAAAGCACGGCTAACACGTCCGTTTCAGTATCCGTTTTGACAGCGCTCACCTGCCCGAAGGGGGCGAGCGGGTCCGGATCATCGTCAAAAAATGAAAGCCCACCCTCCGATGCCGCGGAGGACATCTGATCTCCGGTGTCAGCGAGCGTGAGAGCTACCATCTGATTAGACGGATCACTCCCAGCGCCCGAAGCTTGGATGGAGCGCTTGGAGGAGCGAGAGGTCCGCGAGCCCTTAGGCGGCGGATTATCTCTCGCTGGAACCCTCAGATCTGCCCGAGCGCCCGCTGCAGAACAGGAGGCGACTGGGGTGGCTCGCTCTCTCACGAGAGTTTGCCGCGATCTCAACTGCGCGACGGTCATGGCATCGTAGTGACGACATGAACCGCCCCCGAGCACCACATTAACATGCTGGACCCCCAAACATGTAATGCAGTGATCGTGCCCATCATCCGGAGCCAGGAAACCCCCGCAACCAGAAACGCACAGTCGGAGCGCCGTCCTGAAAAGGACGTGCTGCACGACTGTGTTGCTCTTTTAGGATGCTTTGCAACAATACGCACCGCTCTGGAGGACCGGACCCAAAGGGACGCCAGGCAAGGGAGAAACCCAGCTCGACCATCTGCCGCTGCGTGGACTCGCTCTGGACCGGGAGACACTCGTTCGCTCGAAGTGGCTGTAGACAGCAGGAGGAACCCTCATGAAGCTCGATCAGAAAAGTCTCTGAAGCGAAAAGGATAGCGTCTGCTGGCGCCAGGTGAGCTTCTATACTCAGTTGATTGCTTATGCCGCTCACCTGCGCAGGCTTGCGCTGCCAATTCATTCTTAATTGGCCCGTTCAATACTCTTTCAGACGAGTAGCTTCTGAACCGAATCTCCCAATACGTGGATTTTAACAATCAAATCCACTTATAGTGCTGGAGTTCCCCCCGAAGGGGAACTGCTTTTATTCAAGAAATAAACAATAAGATATATGACTTATAATGACTCCAGAATAATATTTTTTTAGTAAACACTTTGACAATTTTCAGAAACATTATTTTAAATGAACAGGAGGGCAAAATAAATTGACTTTAACTGTAGGCCTGTTAAAGTTTACAGGTGCAACAATGTGCCTAAATGTGTTATCCTACACCAGTACAAAGTGACTTGTTAAATAAATTAACAAGGAAGATTGTTTTAAGTTTAAGTTATTTAATTATTTTGTTTATGATGACTAATTATTTTGTTTATGAAGCCTACTGTACAGTGCCACTAACATAAACATATACAGCTTCTGAACATTCAAATCAGCCAGCAGAGTATCAGTAATGGACATTTATTGGTCAATTTTGTAAATTGCATGACTTACATACCTGTTAAGTTTCATGCCAGTAATCTGGTTTGCTCTATTATGCAGTGAAGTATTGTGTGTGTGTGTGTGTGTGTGTGTGTGTGTGTGTGTGTGTGTGTGTGTATGTCTGCTGCATGAGCTGCATTGAAGAGCCGCAGAGCTAACAGCTGACAGATCGGGAACACACGCACACACTGTATTTCTGGCGGCAGACACGTGAACTAAAAGAACGTTTTTCCCTCATCCTTGAACCAAATCTGACAGGTTATGACGGCTTTAACACATACCTTTCGAAGTTGTGTGTCACAAAAATGCTCCGTAATCCACTCAAAACACAATACTGTAAATTACTGTAAAAAACATTTTTACCCGTTGTAAACGCCATAAATGGAAGTTTTAAACATTCTACCAGACGACGCTGGTCGCTATGGCGCCCTCCATGCAACAGCCAAGAAAAAGGTCTATAAATGATACCAAACCATAGGCTGCATCCGCAACCGCATACTTCCATAATGTACAATACATTAAAATCAAGTAGTATGTCTGAATTCATAGAATTCAAAAATCAGTATGCGAGAAGTACCCGGATGACTTACTACTTCCGGCGAGATTCTGAAGTGCGCATCCTATGCGCGCTGCGCTATCACTTGATGCCCTACGAGAGAATTTATGAATGGAAGTGAAGCGATGCAACTGATGCAGGTACGTCACGTGACCATGACAAAAAACCAAATGTAGTACGTCCGAATTCCATTCATATTTTTCACATTCATACTGTATTGAACGTACTCTTCTAACGGCCGAGTAGTACTTTTAAATATAAATGCTGTACCTTATGAGTAGTAGGCAGTTTCGGACGCAGCCATAATTACTGGCTGTGGCTCTTGACAATGCACTGTGGTCTTATGAACCAAACCATCACTCTGCAAAAAACTTAACTTTATTTCAAACTTTATTGCCTGTTATTCACAGCCTGGGCAAATATCTCTGAGCACTGAAGAATGCACTACGAGCATTTTGTATAGTAATGACGTATTCAGGAGCACAAAATCATATGTGAGCTCTCACACTTTGAGTTTGTTGTACTACAGAAAGAGAGGACATGGCCATAGATATGTCATTATGGTTCTACTTAAGAAAGAAAGTCACCTACATCTTAGATGGCTTGAGGGTGAGTAAATGAACAGTAAATGTAAATTTTTGGATAAACTATCGCTTTCCCTGAAAATGGACTGCCATATTGAGTAGTCCAAAGCAAATGGCTCAAGTTGGCCACCTTACACGGTCAAAGTCACAGCATACAATTAATGCTCACATGCTTTTTGTTCATGATTTTTATGGAAAATGTGTTTATTTTGGATCCCCTACACCCCTAGTCACTTCAAAGCTCTCATTACGTAGGGTAAACACTTTAGAGCGCAGTAGTAAATCCTTCAAGATGGAACATAACCCAGCTTTGCATGAGGTTGTGTCACCCACATTTGCATTTGTATATGAGGAAGTCACTGGAATGAAAAGTGTATTCTAACTGTAGATTTTAAGTTTCCAGAATTTGGATTTTTTTTCCACCTTCTGATTGAGATTCTGGGTTAAATGTCAAAGATTAAACCTTTTAACTTGGGACAGATTGATCAGCCCCGACCGACACATCATTTGGCTTTACATTCAAGATGTTGCCAAATCCTGCTTCTACTTGAGGATAGCAGTGTAATGTCCTGAAGCTAGCTGAGGTCTGAAGTGGGACAATTTAGTGGGATATTCCAAAGTCCAGCCTGTTGGATGTGAAACCGAAAGCCATTTATGTGCCTCCTATACTTAAACTTTAGACTGTAATAAAACAGTTAAACAATAATACTTTTACAAGTATTTTTTACAATTTTTACTTTTACAATTTTAAAGGGTGAAAATGTAAAATGGTAACAAAATAATGCATTAAATACAGTGAAAACAATGTTTAATTCTGGAATTTATTGTCCGAAAGTCAGTTCAGAAAAAACATCATAACAGTCAGGCATGTCCAGTGTAATATAAGGACAATCAAGGCTATAATATTTATATCAACAGACCTGCATGATGCGGTTGACCAATCAATGCCATTAATACTGCTAAGTATAAACCAAGGGTTTAGGAATGTACAGTGTTAAACAGCAATGTAATGATAGCCTGGATTAAATATTAACCCCACATAAATTATAATAGAAGCATTAAAAAATATTAATCAAGATTCTGTTTCTAATGTTTAAATACTTGAAGTTAAAACAACTACAGTGTGTTTATTAGTGACCTCATGTCTTGTATGCATTTCCAGGTTTTACAGGTGGGCCTCAGTGAGCTTTTCCATTCCAGACTGGGACAAGCGGACAGTCCTGAACATAATAGAATGAAAGATTTGGCGTCTGATGGAGCTCTCGATGGTCTTCTATTGGAAAGAGTGCAGAAACCAAGTCCTGGGATTTTCTCTGAGGATGTAAGTTTTTTTTTTTTTTTGGCTATATTCACCCCTTATGTTCTCAGTAGCTGTTGCCAGGTAAGTCACAGTGCTATAGCAGATACAGTAGGATCAGGCTGACATGGTTGAAGTAATACTCGTGCGGGGTGTGAGATTTTGGATGTCTGCTGTTTTCTGGGCAGGAGGTTTTGGGCCGTCTCAGCAAGTACAGAGAGGCTTCAGTTTATCGCCGAGTCGAGAGTCTTCTGAAAGAGCCTCCTAAGAGCCTGGAGATCCACCTCAACACTGACCCGTCACTCAACCACGGCACAGACAGCCAAGACGCCGCTCCTCAGTGAACTGACATTTTAACTTTGAACAGTGCTGTCTGTCTGACAGTGATGAATTCAGCTTTCAAAGGCATGTTATACTGTGCACTGCAGGTATCTGATGGTCTTTGACAGTAGCAGCCCGTGGACCAGGTTAGAGCACCAAGTTTTGGTTAAGGACGATCAAATGATGATGACCTAAATGCCATAATGACCAACATATTCTAATAATTTTATTTTAATAGTTATTCTTCTAATTTAATCTCTAATGTGCTTTTGGTTAAAAAGATCCAGTGAAATTAAAATAGCATTATTTAGATGTTAGTGTCAGTATGTTAGTCTTTTAGCAAATCCAGAGTCATAGTCGAATACACAGAAGATAATGGTCAAAAAGTAGGCAGCAGGCAACGTAAACACACAAACAAACAGACAACGCTAGGGTCAAAAACACGGCAGGACAAGGCAAGGAAAACGTGTCGTAATGTTAACTAGACAGATAAACAAGACTCAGCAAAGTCTGTGTGTTAGTGTGCTGTATAAATAGTCTAACTAATCAGTCTTTGAGCAGCTTCAGCTGTGTGAGTTTAGGAACCGGTGTGTGTGTGCAGTGCATGACTGGGTCCTGTAGTCCACATAATGGCGAATTTGTAGTTCTATGCAATACTGTTTGTTTACCAGCGATTTGCACAGGCTGGATTGCTTGTGATCGTGACTCAAAGCACTTCATGGGACTTTGTATTTTTGTTATGAAAGAGGCATGTTAGGAAATCAGGTGCCTGGTATTCTACCTACTTCTATCAGATACCATAAATTTGCATAATTAGGGTGCGGTTTGTAATAAAAAAACAACATTTTTAAATACTTGAAATTTAAATTTAGATGTTAATGTTTAAAGTAATGTGTGATAATATGGTGCAATGTGAATATACAGAAAAATTATTGCACAGAATGGTCTGCTTTATATGGATATGTTTTTATTTTATTACAGTTATAATGGTGTTGTGTATGCACCTTATGTCTTATTCATGCATGGAAGCTGTGCATTTGTATTATGTTTGAGGACTTGAATCTTGATGTACAGTATGCAGACTGTTATGTGTCTCTTCTATTAAATCTTTTTTGTTTTGTGTAAATATATTAAATGGCTTATAAAAAGTATTTAAATTATATAAATCAAATATATTTTGTTCAAATGGAGGTTACTAAATTTTGTAAATATTTAAATATGAAATAGACTATGAATGTATCATTAAACACCAATTGCAAAAAATACAATAAACAAATACATTTTGATGATTTATGGCAGCCTGAAGAGAGAAATATGTCAATGGGATTGTTGTTTTTTTAGGTTATTAGAAACACCTAGATTAACCAATGCTTTTTGATAACATAATGCCAAGGTAATTGTGTCATAAATGCATCTTACAATCATAAAAACTGATTTACAGACTTAATATCTGTGTAAATGCTGCAAATATGGCCCATATGATTTATTGCATTTCATTTATTTGTTTTTAAAGTGTCCATTTCCTTCCCACTATGACCAAAATGGGGCAATTTTAAGGTCATGACCCACCAGTTGAGACCCACTATATTAGATCATGATCAACATAAAAACAAAGACAGACGTAGGCAGAATATACAGCAAAATAATGGCCTGAGGGTTAAGTTTTAAATAGATTTAACAATGCAAAATGCTCAGGGCAGATTTATAATGATCACATGCAACACATATACTGTCTATGTCCTCTTCTGTTTATTTTAAGAGTACAAGACAGTCCATCAACAGTTCACCGGTGTCTCAGAATTCAGCTTGTTATCAAATACTTATTTGCATGTCTTTTGTGCTCATCGATTTGTCCCATTTGTCCCTGTATTTTATGTATTTATAATGGTGTTTTTCTGCTATTTACGTTTGACATGACTGCTGTTTCGTGCCTGAATGTACCTCTGGGGATCAATAAAGTATGTTTATCTGGTGTAACAGAAAGAATGGAAAGAAACAATAAAACATTTTTATCTGTTTAAGTATGCATGTTTAAGTGTGTTTCAGCCATTTGCTCAGATTACACCAGAGCTCCTTCATCTGCAGTAAACAATAACTTAATATAACTCATTTATATATTTTTGATTTTGTGGAAGATGTTTTCAAGGAGTCGTTCATCCTACTGGTACCTATTATTAAATACATGCATACAGTATGTTTAAATTGATAGTGTATGTTTTTGAATTCACCACAGAGGGGAAAGATATTGACATAGTTGGTTGAAGCAGGGTGTTCCATAGAGAAAGACAAAACATTAAATATTTAAGACGATGTTAAAAACTCATCTTTTTCAGACTGCATTTTAGATGCTTGATTATTCTAACTTGTTTATATTTTAGAAAAATATTTTATGTATACATGTATTTTATTGCATGTTTGATTTCTCTTGTTGTAACGCTTTGAGTTTTAGAAATACTCATTATAAATAAAATGTATTATTATTATTATTTTTACCCTAGTTGGCCAGTATATTTGAATTCTAATAATTTACTAGTTCAGCTTGATAATCAAATCATAATCATAAAATGTAATTTTTAAATTATATAGTTAGAGAAAGGAGGTCTTTGCAATGTCCCACACGGAAAGAGCCTATATAATATATGTTTAAATATAGGTTTTGATATGTTTAATATATAGTAGAAATTAGAATTAATAGCCCTCGTTTTTCCCCCCTTTTTCTGTTTAATGGACAGATGATTTTTTAAAATACTCAAACATAATAGTTTTAATAACTAATAGGGGCTAACGATTCTGACTTCTGTGATTTGTATAAAATTGGTAGTTTTTATGTCACATATATTAAAATCCTATGTTAAAAATATGTGTTCTTTTTCCGTGTGAGTTATTTGCATAATTGAATTCTAAAACATGCCAATTATGTGATACCAATTTCAAGTGTTTTCGTATATACATAAGTTTTTTTTAGTTCTTAGTTATTGCCTTGATAATAGAAAATGTGAGCTAGGCATGCCAGTTGCCAAAGTGAAATGTGAGTTACAGGAGACATGTACATAAGGCTTCATATAGAAGACCTACTCTATATGGCCTGTATATGCACATACTGTATATGTACCTCAATTTTGCCTATTTATGGCCTAGCCTATTTACGCATGTTATCATACTGCATACGCCTGATATCATATGTGTTCATATGTGTTGGTTCTTATGTGGGGAATGAAGTGCAAAGATGTGATTTTTGTTTTATTGTCTTATAGACTTAAATTTTGATCTTCAGTTCGGTTTCTAATGATAATATGCAGTTTCATGTTCAGTAAACCTTTTTGCCAATATCTAATGCCAATACATAGGCAGGTGTCAAAATGTAAGAGGGCTTTCATTTATAAACGGAGCTTCTGTTTTGTGAACTAGTTTGACCAACCAACAATCTTGTTTTCAGATTCAGATAATAAACTGACTTAAAAAGCCAGTCTTTCAGACAAAAAAATCTAGCTTTTAGCACTAGTCCAAGCTGTTGGCAGTTTAGGTTTACGTCTACCAGCAAGAGCACTAGTTGCCATGGATGCGACACACTTCCGTAAACAAACCTGCCTCAGTCACTTCTTTTCGCTGTTTGGCTTTTATGAACTCTGTTTCAACCATGTCTTTGCTGGATAGCGACCTCGAAAAGTTTTTAAGGGATGTTGATCAGATAAGTAAGCGTTTTTTATAACTTTATATTAATTTATTATATTATTTATTTAATGCTTAGCGTCAAATGAGGGCAGAAGGGGTCTTTCCCTGAATTGGAATAACGTAAATAACTTAGTCGTCAATCATGAGGTAAATTCAAGTTGTAACGTAAATTAAACAAAAAGTGAACTTGATGATTTCTGATTGCAGATGAGTTAGTCAGAGATTTAAATTCCAGCGAAGCATCGTGCCAGGAGAATGCAATTGTGAAGACAGAGCAGTTGATTTCATCTTTGGAGCAGAAGGAACAGTTTAAAACCAAAATCAATAAGACGGTTATAAACACCTCATCATCTGAAAATAACCCCCTGGTAGAGTATTTGTTTTGTTTTACACGTGTAAAATGAACAGGCTGTTCTTACTTTTTTCGGTTAAGTTTAACATAAGGCTATGCTAGTTAATCTAAAAATAACAAAAATAATACTAATAATAAAAATAATGACTGTTAATGTTATTGATCGTTTATCTTAGCTCTGGTCCATATGTTACGTTAACAAATGGTACCTCAAGGTTTTATTCAAATTCACTTTATGATTATTGTCAATTAATGAAATTATGCACAATTACTTTTTTTTTTCATGCCTGATATAAAAACAAAAGCACATTTAGAGTACACTACTGTTTTTTTTTTTTTTTTTTTTTTTTTTGCGCAGAACATCCGATATGAGTCGAGTCAAAATCCAGGTATGTTTGAGTAACGTTAAGTCTTTTCACACCTCTGTGTTGGACACTTGACAAGACTTCTCAGTCTCTGTTAAGTAATTTAGTTCAAGTGTAAAACTTGAATGCCTTCCCCTGAAGTCTTGTAAATGATTTATAAATCAATACAAAATAGCCAACCTTTATCTTTTTGCTTTTTTCATAATAAATCTTGCAATGGAATGTTTTACCCTTCGATTCGTCAGAAAATTTCTTAAAGATTTTAGAAAAAGATGCTGAAGACAGATGTCAAAGAAGAAAGATGAAGGAGGAAAGAGCTAATGGTAGGCACACTAAAGCCTGAAGAGCAAAAAGGCCATTTTTGTATGCGTTTTATTTATTGATTGCATTGTCAGGTTGCAACATCTAGATTTGCTTTGTCCTTATTTGATCCACAGTGCTAAGGGAGCAAGGGAATGAGGCTTTCACTCAAGGTGACTATGAAACGGCTGTCAGGTTTTACACTGAGGGCTTGGAGCAGTTGCGTGATATGCAGGCTCTCTATACAAACAGAGCTCAGGTACTTCTTCAAGTTTTTGTACAATAATCAGATTACTCGTATATTCCTGTGAGGCTGCTCCTCTTGTGATTTTATTGTCTCATACATTCATGTATTATGTAGGCCTTTATCAAGTTGAAGAGATATAAGGAGGCCATAAGTGACTGTGAATGGGCTCTGAGGGTGAGTAAAGCAGTGGGAAAGAGGTCAGAGAAGTGCCCCCTCATTTTTCAGTGTCAGCCGAAGCAGAGAGTTTCTCATCCCACCTTGTCTGGTGAGAACAGCAGGCTCCAAAGAGCAGTGCCTATTCAACTGGATAGTTGCACAGAAGTAGAAAATTAGGTTGCAGTTCCTTCTGAGCTGTGACAATAGTCTTTGCTTTTGGAAAACTTTTTAGAAAGTTCTAAATTGTTTTTAGGTTTGTATATGTATACACTCACTATTAGGTACACCTGTCCAACTACACGTTAACGCATATTTCTAATCAGTCGAACACATGGCAGCAACTCAATGCATTTAAGCATGTAGACATGGCCGAGACGATCTGCTGCAGTTCAAACCGAGCATCAGAAGGGGGAAGAAAGGGGATTTAAGTGACTCTGAACGTGGCATGGTTGTAGGTGCCAGACGGCCTGGTCTGAGTATTTCAGAAACTGCTGATCTACTGGTATTTTCATGCACTTATCTCTAGGGTTTACAGAGAATGGTGCAAAAAAGAGAAAATATCCAGTGAGCAGCAGTTCTGTTGGCACAAATGCCTTGTTGATGCCAAGGAAAAATGGTCAGGCGGGTTTCAGCTGATGGATTTGCAACAGTAAATCAAATGATCACTCGTTACAACCGAGATACATTTTTCCAATCTTCTATTGTCCTATTTTGGTGAGCCTGTGCAAATTGTAGCCTCAATTTCAATTTCTTAGCTGACAGGAGTGGCACCCGGTGTGGTCTTCTGCTGCTGTAGCCCATCTGCCTCAAGGTTGGACATGTTGTGCATTCAGAGATGCTCTTCTGCATAACTCGATTGTAACGAGTGGGTATTTAGTTTAGTTACTGTTGCCTTTCTATCAGCTGGAACCAGTCTGACCATTCTCCTCTGACCTCTGGCATTAACAAAGCATTTTCTCCCACAGAACTGCTGCTCACTGGATATTTTCTCTTTTTCATACCATTCTCTGTAAACCCTAGAGATAGTTGTGCGTGAAAATCCCAGTAGATCAGCAGCTTCTGAAATACTCAGACCAGCCTGTCTGGCACCTACAACCACGTCCAAAGTCACAGAAAACCCCTTTCTTCCTCATTTTGATGCTCAGTTTGTACTGCAGCAGATCATCTTGACCATGTCTACATGCCTAAATGCTTTGAGTTGCTGCTATGTGATCGAGAAATGTGCGTGTGTATATGTATACGGAATAAATTGCCATTAAGGTATGATGAATTACTTCTGCACTTGCTGCAAATGCTTGCTGTTTTCCATGAGGGTTTTATTAGAAAAAAAAATCTGTTGATAAATCATGGATTATTTCTGCACTTCAGATGCATGCTGCCGGGCAGGGTTTTAAAGGGATATTTCACTTAAAAATGAAAACTTCACTAGAGTTTCTTTCTTCTGTTGAACACAAAAAAAGATTTTTTGGAAAAGTGCTGGTTGCTGGCACCCATCGACTTTCCTATTAGGTAAAAATGACCATGGAGGTTATGGAAGTTTGGTGTTCAACACAAAAAAGAAACTCATATAATAGCAAAAAAAGTTTTTGAATTTGGTTGAAACTTTAGCTGAACTATCCCTTCAAGAAATTAATTATCTGCTGATAAATTATGGATTATTACTCCTTCTGGCTATGTGGGTTTTAAAAAATAGACTAAATGCAAGAATTTTTTCCTGCATATCATTATTAAATATTATGAATTATCTGCATTGGGCAAATTTCCCAAATCAGTGCATTCCTAATAGTTTCTAACAAATAGTATGATTACTCCAAACTACTTAGAAATGTCAAAAAGTACTTGATAATGTTTCACCACTTTACTCAATTGCTGTAATTTTTTTGAGTGGCCTTTTAACAAATAAAACTCTCATTCACAGTGCAATGAAAAATGTATTAAAGCATTTATACATATGGGGACATCTCACCTAGCACTCAAGGATTTCACACAAGTGAGTATGATTCAGTAGAAGTTCCTTTATCCCTTCAAGTATAAAGCTGGATTACACTTACTGTATTTTCTCACCTTATTTGAACTCCCTCTTTTTGTCCTGTTTCTCTTTCAGTCCAGGATTTGCTATCGAAAAATTTTGGAGATAGAGCCACAGCGGGAGACCATGGTCAAAGGTATGAACCAAAAATGCTGTGAAGTTCTGAGGAAAAGTGAAAGCAAGGTCAATGTACTTTAGATCCATGTTTTAATACCAAAGAAGGATCAACATTGTTGTTGTTAGCCTTGAGCATCTGTCTGATGTATTTTAGTTACGGTAAGTGGGCCAAATCGATCAGTTAAGGTTTGAAATTTTAATATAAAATTCTGTCATCATTTTCTCACCCTTTATGTCATTCCAAATCCAAAAAACAAATGAAGATGTTTTTTAGTCATATCTTAGCAATTTCTGTCCACCCATTTACAATCTATTTACTCAAACCAACATTTACACCAGTCAACAGTTTTGTTCACATGTAGACAAGCAGCCTGATTTCAAAAGAAAGCGTAACTATTTTACGTTTTGTCAGTTTAGTGGCTAATTCGTACAACTTTAGACATATGAAAATGTAAGATTTTGAAAAGGAGGCATGGCACCCAACCCCTAAACCCTACTGCCATTGGGGGAGAAGCAAATTGTGCTATACAGAAATTAGTCATTTCTGTCCCCCCATTTACAATCTATTTACTGAAACCAACATTTACAACAGTCAGCAGTTTTGATCACATGTAAACATGCTGCCTGATTTCACAAGAAAACGCAACTATTGTTTCTATCTGAATTTGTGACTATTCAAATTAGTCACATCTTGGGTCTGCTGAGGGGTTTAGACACTTCCTTAGAAAATAATACATGGAATGATAAATCTTCATTTGTGGCTGTTAATTGTAGAGTTAGTTTGAATAAAATAAACTGATATGAATTAAAGAAATCAAACGACTTTGGCCACCAAACACAGAAGGTAAGGTCTAAAGACCATGTGCTCCCAGCAGGCCCCTTCTCCAGTTGGCAACACCCAGGCCGTTTAAGCTGGCCTGCAGGGGGTGCATATCTCCAAAATGAAAGAAATCAAGATTATCAACACAAACCTCTAAAAATAAAATAAGCAAATGGCTCCTACAGTAACTATTTTACATCTTGTTAGTTTACTGGCTAATCTGTACAACTTCAGTCGTATGAACATTTATGATTTTAAAAGAAGGCATGGCACCCAAACCCACCCCTAAACCCAACCATCATTAGGGGAAAAGCAAATCATACTAAATTACGATCGTGCTAAATGACTAAATCACGAATGAGATCGTAGGAATTTATACGAATTAGCCACTAAATCAAAAAATTATGAATTGCTGTGAGATTGTGTTGAAATAAGAGTTACTTAATTATTCAGAAACATAAATTCGTATGCACACAAAGAAGTTTGTCATTAGTGCACATTCAATGTTGGCAGAAGGACAAACTGAAGGCAAATTTTTCATTCGCCGACTAAACAAAATAGGGTCCAAAACGAAGCCCTGAGAAACTCCAATATTACAATTAAAATATGTGGATAGACCATTATCAGCACACACAGTTTGATTAATATGAAT
This sequence comes from Danio rerio, assembly GCF_052040795.2. Lineage (NCBI taxonomy): Eukaryota > Metazoa > Chordata > Actinopteri > Cypriniformes > Danionidae > Danio > Danio rerio. The sequence continues at coordinate 24,636,822 of NC_141035.1, forward strand.
TCATCCATTGTATGACATGAAATGATAAAAAATGTATATTGCAAGCTGGAAATTACTGTACCATTTTTTCCCAGTGTACCAGAATGAGCTCAATTAACTTACGAGTCTCACTCACACATTGCTTTTGTCCCCCCCAGCACATTTGCTTTTAGAAAGTGCTCACATGCTTACACTAGCAGTTTTTACAGCATTAATTGCTCATTTACATTCATTTTGAACTTTTCCAGAGGAATAATGACATTATGGATTCCTATTCCATGCGTTTTAATTGAATATTTCCACATGAATGTTCAATAAGAAATGTTGTTCATGAAGCTGTCACATTCACATATTACATTGCAATAGCTTATCTGAGACGAGTGGATATGGAAGAGAAAGTGACGCTTCAGGAAAAAGCAGCTTGGGAAGAGCTACAGGAGGGAACAGGGCAGGCCACGAATATAGCAGACTTGCTGAAAAAGCTGGAAAGGCCCAATGAGATCAATCTTTACTACTGTGGTGGACTGGAGCTGCTCTCAAAGGCTATTAAAGATTGTAAGTTCACATGATTCATTCATTTTTTGTTGTTGTTGTTTTCTTATTTACTCTGTGAATTGTCACAGCACTCCAGCTGTTTTTGGTTGGATGAACAAATGTTTACAGCAGCGCTGAGACTCAGATTTGTGTGAAATATGCCTTCGGTTTACCTAGTGTTGTTCCAGTGACCAGGGCGATATTTCTTGCACTCAGGATCGATATGGAGAGGAGAGGAGTGAGGAATTTTGTGCGGAGGGCTCATTGATTCTGCTCTGCGGTTCATTTGCAGTTCATGATGAGGAAACTAATCCTCATGATCAGCCACAGAGGACAGACGCAGTCCTATCGCAAGCACAAGCACAGGGCTTTTTGGCTTTGTTAGTGAACGCGAACATTACCTTTCAGTTTGTGTCTGCTCAGGTCTGGGCTTGTGTCAATATGCCACTGAACAGAGCTGTGCAGAAAAACCTTTTGACCGTTTAGATTGTGACAAAAATATAATATAAGGGAGTGCAGGGGTGGCTTTCACACCTTACGAAAGGAGTATTTTATAATAATTAATATACCTTAGCGATTTATCTCAGGCAAGTAATAATACTATTATATAAGAGCACATTGAACATTTTTGTTTCAACAAATTGTAACAGTTAAAATATAATATAATATAATATAATATAATATAATATAATATAATATAATATATTATAATACAATATAATATAATATAATATAATATAATATAATATAATATAATATAATATAATATAATATAATATAATATAATATAATATAATATAATGGCGCAGTGGGTAGCATGATCGTCTCACAGCAAGAAGGTTGCTGGTTTGAGCCCCGACTGGGTCAATTGGTATTTCTGTGTGCATGTTCTCCCCGTGTTCATGTGCATTTCCTCCGGGTTCTCTGGTGTCCCCCACAGGCCAAAGACATGTGCTATAAATGAATTATATAAGCTAAATTGTTTGTTATGTATGTGTATGAATGAGAGTACATGGGTGTTTCCCAGTGATGGGTTGCAGCTGGAAGGGCATCCGCTGCGTAAAACATATGCTGGATAAGCTGGTGGTTTATTCCGCTGTGGCAACCACATATTAATAAAGGGAATAAGCTTAAGAGAAAAAATATATAATATAATATAATATAATATAATTAATATAATATAAATTTACTGTGTAACTTTTAATACATTTTAATGAATTTAAAATTATGTTAAAATTGATCATAATTATAGTTTTTTTTGAAGAGTTTGGAAAAAACAGACCAAAAATACAGTAAAAATTGCATTTTAGCAAAACTAAAATAATATATATAATATACAAAAAACAACACAAAACTGAAATAAGAGTCTACATGTCTGGAATATACAAAAACACATGGTAGGGTTAACAGTCATTTAAAGTAAAAATAACAGACAACAGTAAAACAGATGACACATCACATCAGTAAACAAATCGGCGAGGGGCAGAGCACACAAGGAGAATAGGGGAGCAGACAAAGCCCAAACTGAGGAGGACAGATGAGGAAAATTAACAAAATGAATGGGTGTAGTTTGACTAAGGGCCTGTTTTTTCTGATTGGATAGCTATCTGATTTCTGGAAACTGTTTCATTTACATTTGACAACATGAATGCATCTCCGCTATCCTTAAATCTCATACTTTCTGCAAATTTAACTAGTTACATTGACTACTAAAGTATCAGATATCCCAGCCTCTTTTATAATGTACAAAAGCATATTAAGCTATATATCTTATTTGGCATTTAAATAATTTTAGATGCAGTCTTCAAAACATCATCACAAGGCAAGATCTGCGATAATACTGAATGAAACACATATTTTTGTTGTACAGGTATGTACAGGACATTTTTTAAAACTGTAAAGGGTTTACATTATTAAACTACTCTCCCAAAAACAAAACAGCTTGCTTTTGTAAATGAATGATCAGTACTTTTTAAACTCATGTAATCTACTCACAAGATGACAAAACAAGGGCAGTGTCAGGGTTCTAAGCTAAGCATTAACCAGACAGAAAAGACAGAAACCTGACACTTGTCTTTTGTGTCACATAAACCTTCTAAAAATGATTAAAAAATATTTCTTTATATTATCACTTTTAAAAATAGTGCTGCTTAATATTTTTGTGAAAACCAAAATACAGGGATTTTGATATAAACACAATTAATTTCACATAGAAGCATGTAATAAATGTAATAAATAAAAGTATTATTTTTTCAGACAGTCAATCAATTAGACCTCAAACCTCTGAAATAGTAAAATTACCAAAATTTATCAAAAAAGACTTAAATGGACATGCATCCACTTGGAAAAGACTTGATTCATTTGCCAATATAGGGAAATAAATTGATTAAAATAACTGAAGATTATTAAACTGTAATAATATTATGTGTTTGAAATTAAGACATCACATTAAAAATAGTATAGTTTGCAATATCATGTAGCAAAATGGTCTTTGTGGTTTTAGAAATAACTAGACTGGGAGTCTAACGTTGGATTTAATCATGGCCAAATAAGAAGAATAAGTATATGTGGATGCCACTTTCACTTGCTTTAGACATGTAGATGCTTCTGTCATTTTCAGGTTAACATTCTGTCACTCATGATAAAATTAATGAGTTTTCCAAAAGCCACAACATCGTGCAGCTTCTGCTTGTAACAACCGCTGAGATTTAAATTGAGTGTATCGTGGTAAATTTTCACAGTGTTAGTGTATTTCTAGCATTGAACTAAATAATACAGTCTTTAAAAATGATGGTAGCTTTTTAATGTTGTGTTATCTAACGTGTTATTATAGCAAGCTCATCTGCCAAAGTCTGTTGCACTTAGAGATATTTGTATGTGTGTATAACTACTGTTTTAGACACACAGTCAACTTGCTCTGGAGTTTACATGGACTGACTTTGACTGTTCCGGTATTGTAGGAGGCTTGCGTATTGTGGCCCATAAAAACAGTCGCTAATGAGGCATCTATGTGTATATATCTTTGACAGCTGGCTCGGTCTCTTCTGTGTATGCTTCTTTTTCAGGGCTGGGGAGTAACAAAACTTTGAATATATAAAAAAAGATTGTACTTAAATAACTGTTATTAATTGTATTTCATTACCATTACTTTATAAATCTGGGATAATCAAAGTCATGATAACTTTGAACTCTTGTCATTTGTTTAATTGAAGCATTATTGAAATCTATATCTGCCAATGAATGTAAATGGTATGTTTGATAGTTCAAATGACAGTTAGGAAAAAATAAAGTTCAAATTAGAATGTTGGAACAGTTATAGAAATACATTGATGAATTTACTTCAAACATTGAAAAAAGAATGCAGTGCAGGATATGTAAAGCTTCTGTTGACTTCAGAGGATCTGACATCTAATCTGCCTACATTGCCCTTGTAGCATATACATGTTTATAATATTATCAAAATAAGAGGCCATAAAATAGACATGTTATTTATCTTTATTGCTGTCCTAAATAAGTAATTTTACACAACAGATGTTTGCGTGCAGTACACGCCACAATACATAATAAAAATTAAAAACTGTACATAGCATTAAATCTTAATGGCATGTCATTACCTGGATGATAAATGACTTTTTTTATGAGTTTCGATTGTGGTTTGTGAGTCTCTTGTTTGTCCTGAGCAGATAAACTGTCATCTGTTTTGCAGAAAAATCCTGTAGGTCCAGTAGATTCTTTGTTTTTTTTTTCAATATCTCTACATATTTTAACAGGCCCGTAGCCAGGGGGGGTTCACAAGACTGACAAAGGATCAGAATTTGTCACATACATGAGCTCATTTGTCCTATATTGACTGCTCTGCCATCAAAAATAGTGAAAATAATTAATCAAAAAAGGCTTTAGGACCAAGCAGAATCCTCTGTTGGCTGTCGCTTTGGTGTGAATTCAGCTAATCAGTTTTGGCCGATCTAACAAATAATTTCATTTTACAATCTGACAAAAAGAGAAGTCATCTTTCGCTACTGCATTGCTTTTTAAATAGAGAAAATATCTTACAGGTAACTTTTATTCTAAATCTTAGACCTTATTCTTGAAACAAAAAGGGAGCAATAAAAAAATGTGACGCACCAAAAGCGAACCATACTATTTTGGATACAGTTAAAGTAGCAAAATGAATCCATAAATTTTCAAATGTACTTTTTTTACAAGAGAGGCCAGAAAAATTGTGAAGCTCTGCATTATTATAAATTATTATAAATTGTTATTAAATTTAAAAATATATATTTTTAAGTAACCAAATTCTGACTGAGGAAAGTTGAATGTGCTAGCAAGTTTGTTATTTGCCTAATAAATGACAGTACAGTTGCTAGTTGAAAACTTTAACAGATTTCTTTTTTTAAAATAATAATATATGATGTAATAAATATGTATTTAAAAGTCATTATTATTTTGCATTTCTTTAATATAAATCTTTAGGAAATATTTTTGGCATATCAAAAAGTTTGGTTTTGATGACCACCCGACAAGCAAATTCAGCTAAAAATAATGCTTAGAATGTCACTAAAATGCAATAAATCCCATAATTAAATAGAAAATGAGGCATATAACTACAAAAAAGTCCACTTTTTAAGAAAAAAAAGACCCACCTCCTTTACCTTTTGTTTCTCTTCTTGCTAAGCGCAGAATACTGTTGTCTTGGACCTCCCCACAACCGCTTCTATTACATTGTGGCTCAAAGATTTGGGCCTTTTTTTTAAAAACTTTAGAGAATTAAATACAATATCAGAGAGGAAAACAGTTTTTGGAAAAATGGAAACAATTTTGCATTATTTAATGATTTAAAAATCTTAGATGTGGATTGAGTGAAGGTATATGTGTATGTATGTATATGGTTGGTTATTATTAATTTTTATTAATTTATTATAATTTTTCTCTGTATTTGTATTTATTATTATTGTTGTTTATTATTTTTATTTTAATTATTGTTTATTTTTACTGTTTTAATTTTTAGTTTTTTCAGATTTTGATTGTTTTGTAGGTTGTTGTAAAATGTAAAATGATAAATAAATAAATAAATAAATAAATAAATTTCAAAGGCATTATAATTATACTAAAATTTTAACTTGATGATTACCACCCCATAAACTTTGCCCTGATACCTCTTAATCTTCCGCAACACGATCAAATCTGTGACCACTGAGTGCATGAAGGGTTTAACAATCTAGACTTTTTTTTATTGGTTTAATAAGTACATTATCCAGACATTCGAAATGCACAAACTCTTTTTAGAATAATCTGTGTAAACTTGTTACTTTACACTATACAATACAAAATAGTGTAGAATAGTGCATAGTTATAACAATTTGGGATGCAGCTTGTTTTCCTGTAGTATTGCAAAGTATTGTTACTACTTAAAGTACACATAAAATCAAAACTAACCATATTGATTTTCTTAGCTCACATTTCTAGTTTTGTGCATGTCATTAAGAAAAAAAAAATTGCCCTTGTTCTCTGAAATAAATCTGAATCTGTTTGTTTTCTGTTAAATTCTCAGATTACATCTGTCTGAGGTATGGTTAAGGATGGTAAGCACACCCCTCCAACTGTCCATTTTGAGTGATATGAAAACAAACAGAAATGGCAAGGGGGGAGGTGTATGTTAGGTTGTAATAAATTTTTCTGAAACTCTTTTCCTGATCCTTTATAATAAAATGCCTACTTTACTAAATCCAATCAGCTCGCAGTTGAAAAAGCAAGCCATGTCCACTGTTTTCTCATTTAATATTGTTAGGAACTGTGTCACAATCTGAAAAAACAAAACAAAAATGTTCATGCTGACTTTAACTTACCATAACATGTTACAAATTACTTTTCAAAGCATGCGTTTTGTAATCTAGTGAAACACACTTTAACATTAACCTTCCAGTCCAAAAGGTAATCTTATAAAAACTTGATTCTTAATCTAACTTTTAGCTACTTAACACTTAGCAGTCTTTTCTAAAAAAAAAAAAAAAAAAAAAAAAAAACTATTTTTTTTTAAGCTTTCTAAAGTGCCAGAAGTATTCTGCAAGGGTAAAATATGAGCCTGCACATTGTTGAGTGTAATCTTGAAAGCTCTCCAAAACAGAAAGCCGATGTTTTGCTCAGGTGAGATCCCTGAATGGCTCTTTGTAAACTAATTTCTACTATTTCCACAGAATGAACACTGCTTTTGTGTAGATAAGGCAGTGTTCCCTCAGTCTTGATGAGCTTTTGTTTATTCTCCTCGTGCGTTCTTTTGCCCTTGAGCGAAGCGTATTGTGTGTCTGAGTCTGGTTACTGTGATTTAGTGTTGATATATGGCTCTCACTGCACACCTACTGACTCTGACCTTATCTGGTGTCCCTCACAGGTTCTGGCCAGACTTTATTCAGATTAAACAATGGCTTCAGTATCATTAACGGCAATATCACTGTAAGAAGGTAAGGTTGCTAAAGAAGTGTGCCTGACAGTTTGTAATCAGAATGTACTTTAAAATGCGGTCTCCCTGAAGATGTATTTAAAGGAACACTCCACAATTTTTTTTGAAAATAGGCTAATTTGACAAGTCCCCTTGAGTTAAAATGTAAAGTAAGATCATTTTTAAATGCATTCAGCCAATCTCCACTTTTACCATAGATCATTGCATCTGATTAGACCATTAGCATTTTGCTCAAAAATGATCAGTGTTTTTAATTTTTAAATCTTTTTTTATGTTTCTGATAAGGGATTTTAAGCATTTTCATTATCTAACTGATGAATTTGTTTCCCCAAATTTGGAAAGTTTAGATTTATACAACTTATTTCTAGACCCTAGGTAGGAGATTACACAACCCCTTAAAAAGGCTTTAAGTGTTTCCCACAATAAACCTGGCGAAAATTCAGCAGTATTATTACTTTCAAAAAATAATTCCAATTGTAGAAGCAGGTAAAATAAAATAAAATGTAAAATATAAAATGTAGGGACATTAACTAATAAGATCCATTCACACAAGAGGCAAGGATGTTAAATCGTTAAGGATATTTTTTAATGTGTGATCAACTAGGCAAGGGCTGGTATATAACCTTGATAACCTTGGATATAAATATCACAGTATCATGGTATTGTGATTTCTGCTCTAAAATATAACATTTTTAAATGTCTGGGTAAAAAACAAAACATTTTTTCCCTTTTGAACACAATATATTTTTATTTGGGAAATATTTAAAATATTTTAGAGCAGCAAAAATGTCAGGCTAAATATTTTAAATGAATCTTAGACTTCTGCTGTCGTAATTTGTTTCAAAAACACAGATTAATTTACAATTTAACCTGACATCTTTGGAGATCTTTTCTGCTGAGGATACTGCTGTCCTAAAACAAACAAACAAGAAAAAAAAGAATTTATATAAAAAATCTCAAAAACTCATACCTAAGGAATGGTATAGCAGAAAATGTTGACGGTTTAAAAACCTTGACCTTTCCAAACCGCGGTATACCTTGAAACCAGTTATTGTCCCATGTCTAGATCAGACATTAGTATATCATGTATTTTGTTATCCACCACATTAGAGATTAATTTATTTTCTACCAAAAAGTAATCTATGTGAGTATATACATTGTGGACTTGAGAATAAAAGGTGTCATCTCTGTCGACAGGGTGAAATAGTCTCTATATTTCCACTGTATTAGAGTTGTTTATAAAGGTTTTTAAACAATTTTTAAAATTAAATTGAGGGGCTCTTTTGGTGGATGATCTGAAAATGATCAGTGTTTTGATAATTTTCCTATTTAAAGCTTTTACTGTTCTGTATTTACATAATACACTAAGACTGCTAGAATTAGAAAAGTTATCAAATTTATAGTGCCCAATATGGCTAGGAACTATATAAATATCATTCTGGAGTAATAATCAAGGAATAATCATCATTCTAATTTATAGTCTAGGTGTAGGACTTGGTGCTGGGGACTCTTTTCAGGCATTGCGTAATATCATTGCACTTGCTGCAGCCTTGGTAGGCAAGCCATATCAGCGTAGAAAATAGTAACTTTTAATTTTCTGTCAGTCTTAACACACAACAAAACTAAAGAGAAGTCAAGCTTTTTTTTCCCAGTTCTAGGTTGCAGCTGGAAGGGCATCTCTGTGGTAAGACATGCTGAAATAGTTGGCGGGTCATTCCACTGTGGCAACCCCTGATAAATAAACCCAAAGAGAATGAATGAATGAATGAGTCGTGCTTTAAATAGGATTATTATCCTAAATTCTTTTACTTATCCGAAATTATTTAACTCTTTTTTTTTGAACATTTTAATCAAGATGCTAATCGTCTAATCTGATTTAATGATCTATGCTAAGCTAAGCTAAGCGTTTTCCAGACCCAGAGAATGGATTCACAAATGGTAAAACTCAACTGTTTAACTCTAGGGTAGTTTTAAAATGAGCATATTTTCAAAAAATGTGGAGGGTTTCTTATACACGGGTGCGTAGTACTTACTTTAGTATTATAATGCAAGCATGCATAATCCAGATATAGTATGATTGATTGCATCTTCAACATTTATCAGGAGTCATCCTCTCCCTTGTCGGTTGTCTTGCTCCGACCAAATATGCTGTTAAAGTTAATTGACTAATTTGAATACATTTAAACAGCAGATGTGTAATCTGGCTCTGCTGTGCCATCATGTCTCGTGCTGGAATTTACCTTTCCAACAGCAGAATGAAATTGAAGGGGTTTATCTGTGTTTGACAATGATTGATTGGTTTGTTCTGGGAATTTGCTGTGTTTGTTTCATACAGTTTGCACACATGTGGTCTCTCATCTTTTAAACATGCCTGTTTATTAAATCGATAGTTCAAAAAATAGGAAAATCCTCCACTTTTTTTGCCAGATATGTATACAGATATGTAATTTTAATATTGTGTATGTAGTATACTCTTTATTAATGAGGTTTGGATTTTTTTTTGTTTGTCTGTGATGCATATCATAATTTCATAATCGTTTATTGATGCATAAGCTCACAATATGTCCCATAAATTGTGAAAAACACACCTTGAGGATTCAAAAGCAATAATTGCCTGTTAAAATGAATGAAATACAACTTTTATTCATGTTATGAAAGCAAAAGTCTGTATAGTTTTTCTTATAATTGGAAACAAGGAACACATGCTAATTTCCAGCATGTAAACACCAGCACAAATATAATATTGATTTTATTCAGCATTCTAACAAAGAAGTTATTAACATTAAGTTATATGGCAGACACATTATTAGGCACACTTGTTTTTTTGTGTTTTGCTAATGGAAATATTTTAAATAAAAATAAAGTATCTTAGTGGAGCAATGCTATGTTTGGTTTTTTAACAAATCAGTCTACTCATTTAATGGTATATATATATATATATATATATATATATATATATATATATATATATATATATATATATATATATATATATATATATATATATATATATATATATATATATATATGAATGCCTTATTCATAGCGTTTATACAACTGTTCAATCATGTGTATATTAAAAGAAATCAAACCCGGAGAGTCTAAAAACCCTTTTGTATGAGGAACTACAGTACTTTCTTCTGCCACTCATTCACATCTGCAGCTGACGTCAGAACAGCAGAAACCATTGCTCATTCACCAATGTCACTTTAGAGCTAGTATTTGAACAATTTTCTAGCATAATATCTAAAGTAATGACAAAACAGGTGATTTTGTTTACATTTTAAGATTATAAGGCTAAACAGCATGAAAAAATCTGTTAAAATTTATCATAAAACCACTGTCTCATTGTGTCTCGTTAAAATCACAGAACATGCCAACATGCACATTTTTGCATGAAATGTGGATACGGATGTTTTCACAAATAAATTATGATATATAAATAAATGTTATGAATAAATCAATCAAAAACTTTTGTACTAAAAAATTATTCTAAATGTACGAAAAATTCAGAAACACAAGAACACATTGTGTACCGCAGGTAGATGATAACAGTGTATGGACAGGGCCCCTTATAAGCATGTATTAAGAACCCTACATATATTTATGTTATATGTTATGGATGGAAAGTGGAATGTTTTGTGAGAAGCACAAATGTGCATGGAAATACAAAAACATGCAATTATGAGTGAATGAGGCCCATTATGTCTATTAATAATACTTCAGAACCAAAACTGCTGGATTGATGTGATGATTTTTGTTTGTAATTATATAAGTTTTTAGAGTTTTTGGTGAATATTTTTTTTCAATTGAGGGACTGAACTATCTCATTCAATTACAATATATTAATTTGTGCAATAAATTGTGCATCTTTGATCAGGGTGTCTGTGGGATCTTAAAGAGTCTTAACATGTCTTAAATTTTAAAAACAAAATTTTAGTCCTTAAAAAGTCTTAAATTAACTTAAATATTTTGTTGCTGGTCTTAAGTCATGTTAAACAGTTCTTAATTTTCATATGTCCAAGTAAAGCTACCCAATCACCAAAAATACATCTTAAAACTATAAATATATATATATATATTTTTTTTTGCAAATCCCAACTGCTGTTAGACATGTACAGCAAATTCTCCTAATTAAATTCCCTAAGCAATGAAATCCATCCCTTAACATGATCTTCCATTAATAAAAAAAAAAAAAAACTATTTAATGAAGTAACTGGGTCATTAGAAAAAATCCTTAGTGTTTAGCCCTGTATAAGTCTAAAATTTCATTCTCAATGGTCTTACAAGGGTCTGAAAAAGTCTTAAATTTGACTTAAAGACACCAAACCCTAAAGATGAGATGGGTTTGGAATAACATTTGGATGAGTAAGAAACAGAATTTTTATTTTATTTTAACTCACACTTAACTCTGTTTAGTCTTCAGTGTGTGACTGAAGTGCATTTACTGTATCTCATTTTTCTCCTTCCTGTATTCAGCTGCCTCTCACAGAATTCAAAAGACCCAAATGCGGTGGATCTATGCAGGTCCCTCATCAAACTGTGGAGGGTAGTTTGCAGTGGAAATGGTAAGATGAAAATCAGCACGTGAGCAAATGAATCTTAATCAAAGACCTTGAAAATGAAAGATGCTGTGCTGAGGAAAAAGTAGCAATCCCATTTACACATTGATGTTTTTTTCCCTCTTAAACCCACCTCTCTCTTAAATACATCAATAGTTCTGCTTTTCACCCAAAGTAATGAGGATTCGTGAAATTGTCTAAATCCAAGTCGATATCAATTTATCCTCCTGTTTCCTGCTAGTAGTGAAATTGTCATTACCTTTCACATTAAAATCTCTTTAGTAAGTGCTCTGTGTCCTTCAGTAAAATCTCATTAACTGGTCAACTAAATCTGCATTTGTCTTTATTAAAGCCTCTCCATAATTGTGTTCCTTCCAGAGCAAAACCAGCAGCTGTTGATGGAGTGTTCCAGCGCTAGACAACACATGGTCCAGCTGTTGGCTTCGCCCTTTCATGAAATACACACTGAAAGCCTGCAGTTGCTCAGCATGTTTGCACAAACTCAGCACGGTAGAGAGCTGATCATCCACAACCTGGATTCACAACAGTATGTGTTTTTGAGGTCATATCGATGATGATGATGATGTGCCATAAATTAATTATTTATTATAAAACAGAAAACATGAGCTGAATGAGCAGTTTGAACTTATGTATAGTTCAAATTTACGGCTAATTTTGTGAAACTAGATGCCACGTTGCTGAAATTTAAGAAAATTATAGATAAATGGTAAAGTTGGATGTAGCAGTAAATTGTACTACGTTTAGGTTAGGGTAAGGGCCGGAGTGGGAGTCCTTTTCAGCCCTGAAGTTCCAAGCCTTAGACCGGCCTACCTCAGTTCACGACTGACTATATTAAAATAACGTAATTTCCAATTCAGTTTCTAATGACACTATCACGTCTTTTTCAAGGACACTTGAAACATCACAATGTCCGTTCTTGTTTTAAATGACTTATAAACACTGCATATGCAGCGCACGTGATGTATTTGAGTGCATCTCGAAAAATGACGTCTCATCTGCGCCCTCAGAATCATTGCAATACATGAGAGAGAGGGGAAATGTTTTGCAGCCTGTGCAATAAGCAGATGCGGGTGAAGCATGAGGGATTTACATGTGAAGTCAATACAAAGATGGGATTAGACATCCTTTGGCGCGAATTGGGCATTTTGTGCCACAAAATCAGTAATTTTTATTGGAAAACATCACATATATTTAGAAAAATCTGAGTTTGTGAGTTTGTTATTTTAATTGAAGAACGCAGGGAAAATGGCTGCATATAGAGACACTGCAGTGCTGGTGTAAATTGTGGGTGTTTACAGCGGTTTGATGGATAAATATGAATTTGTAGCTAAATATTTAACAATGCTAAACATCATTTCCTGTTGTTTACATCCTTGTTTACATCCTTTCTACAACATACCATTAACGCTAGACACTATGCATGTAATACATTAATTTTATATAAAAAAAAATACTTACAAGTTGTGACTCACAATCCACAGCTTCGTCTATTATGGTTGGAGCTGCTCCTTCTTTGAGGAGTTTTTAGCTGAATCCAGCACTGAACTGGGAAATATTCTGGAAGCTATCCTTTGTCAAATACTAGCTTTATATTTTTTGTAATGATCTGGAACATAATAGAACATAACTTCTCTCTTTGTGTCGTGTCCTTTGGAAGCCTAAATACAGAAACAGAACAAGCTCTGTGGAAATAGCAGCGTTTAGATGGCATTTTAGCTTTGTCTGCAATAACATTACATTGCATTTTGCCACACCTCTTCGCTGCGCGGGGTGTGTGAACGTGGTGAATGCATGTAACATGAAGCATTTGTAATCCTACTAACCCGGATTCTTTTGTAGTCCCCAAACTTCATTCGGTGTAGGCTTTGCTAATCCAGCTATGTAAAAGCCAATGTCTCCCTTTGCATTGAACTTTAAGCGTAATACTTTTAGAGATGTTGTTTATGTTCACACAGCTACACTACACATCAACTAAAGTTTAAAATATGATAGTAGATGACCCCTTTAAAGTAAAGATTTTCATTTTAAAATAAACAAAAAGTTCTCATATTTGTTTTTGTTTTGGAATATATGATGTATATGTTAATATGAGGGCTAAATATTCAACTAAGTAATGCAAATAGTTATTGTGTACATTTAAAACCTAAACTAGAGCTGCACAATATATCGTATCAGCCTCAATATCGTATTTTGTACATCTGCAATAGTTACATTGCAAGATATTCAATGCTAAATTGCCCAGGAGCTACAAGACTGAATTGAACTACTGTATTTATATGGAATTTATAGGATTTATAAAAAAAAAGGTTTTCTTACGTTTTGTTTTTTTGTCTCGTTTCTAGTCCAAATATAAATATATATTTCAAAGCAAAAACCAGATTATTTTACTTAAAATATGTATTCTGTATTCAAATTTAAAATGCACTTTAAGTTGAATACTAGTATCTTGCAAAAATAAAATCCTATGTACTGTCATTATGGAAAATATGAAAGCAATTACTTATTATTAATTATCATTCTTTAGTCATTAAAATGTTTATGTTACAGCAGGGCTAATCAATTTGTCTTCGGCTGTATTTAATAGCCCTAGAGGCTAGTTGAGAACATAACATTAAAAGTTATATTTTGCCTGCAGCTTAATTTACTACAAAATTGTGTTAAAATGACCCACAAACATCATTGTTATAATTATAGTGCCACAAGCCAAACTGCACATGAGGAATTGGCACAAAAGAAATAAAAAAAATTATATATATACAGTTGAAGTCAGAATTATTAGCCCCCTTTTGATTTTGATTTTCTTTTTTAAATATTTCCCAAATGATGTTTAACAGAGCAATGACATTTTTACAGTATGTCTGATAATATTTTTTCTTCTGGAGAAAGTCTTATTTGTTTTATTTCGGCTAGAATAAAAGTAGTTATTAATTTTTTTAAAAACATTTTTGGGACAAAATTATTAGCCCTTTTAAGCTAATTCTTTTTTGGATAGTCTACAAAACAAACCATCATCATACAATAATTTGACTAATTACCCTAACCTGCCTAGTGCACCTTATTACCCTAGTTAAGCCTTTAAATGTCACTTTAAGCTGTATAGAAGTGTCTTGAAAAATTTCAAGTAATATAAATTTTTTAATTTTCAAGCCAATTTATAATACAACAGAATTGGGTATTTATATATATATAATATATAATATTATATATATATATATATATATATATATATATATATATATATATATATATATATATATATATATATATATATATATATATATATATGAATACCCAATTCTATTGTATTATAAATTGGCTCTCAACATAATATACAGTATGGGTTAAACGGCATAATTTATTTGTTTACTTGCGTATAAATAAAAAATAAACAAATTGCCTTTTATATATTTGAATTCTTTATTTCAGTTGATATCAATGTCAGTTTCATCTCAGAAATGCTGTTTACAGAGCAGAGCATGAGACAGATTTAAGTATGGTGTTCCTGCAATATCTATGATTCATCTCATTAGCCTGCATGCAGAAGGCCTCCTACTGTTATAGCATGTTTTATTAAAGTCCTCTTAATGAGCCCATAATGAATGCATTCTGTCCCCTGTAGAATGGCAGAGAACCTGATGATCTGTGTGTGCCGCAATACAAGCTCCCTGTCACCGCTGACACTCCTGGAGAACTTGGCTTCAGAAAAGAAGTATGCAACAATCAATACATGTGCCCACACCAAATCCCATGCCCTGTTTTCAAATGAAGCTGATGAATGCCCAGCACAGAGACTGCGAAACTGAATGTTTTTTTTCCGCAATCGTGGGCACGACCCACCCGAGAGACCATTAGATTCCCATACATCATAGTCGCGCGTATTAAATCGAGACACATTCAAATTCATTCAGCTCCACGGTCTCTGGAGTACGCAAAGTGAACAGGTTTAAGACAAAACAATCCATCACATTCGCAAATCCTTCCATTTATCTTGGAGAGAGGGATCAGACTCTCTTCGCTTCTAGTCATTCAGCGGCTTGCAGATAGAGAAAGGTGCTGGTGTCGACCAGGAGCTGGATTTAAACAGCCGCTTAATGCACAAAAGGAAATGAGAACGACGTAACAGTTTGATAGATAGTCAATGAAGAGCGTTCAGATAATTCAAGCCACTCTCTTGTTTCCAGATAAGGATGGTTAGGCTTATTGGTCTTGTCTTGTGTTGTATGCGGGGCGTCAGTAACATGGGATTTAAATACATAGATCTGCTTGGATCAGCGCACACTACATTATAAAGGTGTTTTTATCTTTGCCCCCCCATGGCTGTTACTGCATTGCTTCATGAGGGTTATCTGAGTCTGTTGGGTTTTTATTTGCTTTATGTTGCTGATTTCTGTATTTAATTATTTTTATTGTTGTTTGTAAGATTTCAGATTCAGTCGAGGGAGAACTTCACAGCCATTTTTGCGCTTCCTCTTGAAGATCTGCTGGTGATGTATTATGAAACATCATTCATAGTCATTTTAAACCTCTTTAAAGGGTTCGTTCTGAAGTGATTAATTTATCATTATTTACTTACCCTTCATAAAAATAGTTTTAAATATAAATATACTTGAATGAGAATTCAAAAGAAACTATATTTGATTATATTTGAAGATGACTAAAAGTTTTGTAAGAGGGTTTGGAACTACATGAGGTAATAATGGGAGAATTATCATTATGAGTATTAGCTAGCAATCATTCATGAAATTTTCTTTTGCTTAGTCCTTTTTTTTCATCAGGGTCACCACAGCAGTATAAGCTGCCTATTAGCTAGGAGTCATTAATAATCATGAGAGTTGTACAGAATATTCTCTTTCATAATAGTAGTTTCTAAAAATCCTCCTGTTATCATTTATTACTCTTCATAAAGATTATATTTATGAATTACTAATTACATGATAGGGCGACACTGTGGCTCAGTTGCTGGTTTGATTCCTGGCTGGATCAGTTGGCATTTTTACTTGGAGTTTGCATGTTTTCCTCATGTTCGCATGGGTTTCCCCCACAGTCCAAACATATATATATATATATATATATATATATATATATATATATATATATATATATATATATATATATATATATATATATATATATATATATATATATATATTGGCCAAGCCAAAGGAAAATGAATAAAGGAATTACATGATATTGTTTTTAAATATCTGCATTTGTTTGATCAAAGTTGTTTATTTCAATACATTGTAAAATCTTATTTATTCTGCAATTGCAAAGTTGATTTTTGCAACAATTTCTCCGGTCTTCAGTGTCACATGATCCTTCACACATTATTTTAAAATACTAATTTTATGGTCAAGAACTATTTTAGAAGAGTACCTATTTGAATCGGAAATTACATATTTTATGTGTCACTTTTGAAGCATTTAATGCATCCTTCCTGAATAAACCCTTTAGGCACAGGACATCAACATGATTGTCATTGTACGCCAATGTCGTGGGACATTACACTTTGTTTGGAAATGAAAATCAGGTTGATGTCAATGTCAAACGTCGGACAGACTCAGCTCGACCTAAAAACATCAAAATATCAATATCTAATCATTTTAGGGCTTGCCGTCGTTTGGATGTTACCAATATGACATCTCTCTGATGTTGCATTTGGGTTGCAATACCTAGGGCTGGGCGATATAATCGATATCGGTATTTATTGAACGAACACCATTGTCAATATTGATAATAAAAAGTCTGGTATAAGGTTTTGGTATGAAGGCTGTAGTTTTATGAAAGTGTTGCTGCTGAGCACGCGGCTTGGAAGCAATACCAAAGTTGTCAGTTTGTCGCATTTTCCTGGTACACTAGTTAAAAAACATCTGAACCTTTCCAAATGCGGCGAGGGCATCGTGATTTATGTAAGTACAACTAACCAATCTGCTTCACACTTTGTATGGAATATACACATTTCAGTAATAATGGCAGACTAATTATCTTAGACGAACACAGCGCACCCAAACACTGCAGTGCTTTTTACTTTTCTCCATAAACTTCCTTCGAAGCTGCAGCAATAATTTGTTCGTTTGTCATTATGCAAAATGAGTGCCGTACATGTATAGCAGCAGTGAGGAGATTGTAAAGAGAAAAAAAAAAAGATGTCGCTAGTGTGGCTTTTTGGTTTCTTTTCCTGTGCATCCCAGCTATTAGCACCCCATCTGATAGATTTTTTAGAATAAGTGGTAGTCATTTAACTTCACAATTTGAAATGTGGCAGTATGTGTTTGAATAATGATGGCTGGTTCCTTTAATTGAAAGCTCAGATTTGATCATCATAATTTGTGTTGTTGACAGAGTTTGAGATTTACTGTATCATTATTATTCACACCTTACAGATGTTGATCTACCATTGTACACAATTTGTAACATTTTATTTAAGAAATTTAAGAATCTTTTTAATACTTATGTTTATTTATTATAAAAAGATCAGATTATTTGTTTAGATATTTTTGTTTTTCACTATTAAAACTATTTGAAGTGAACTAAATGAAGTGTTTAAAAAAATTCTAACATTCCTAAATGTATTGTTAAAAAAAATCAATAATTATCGATATCGAATGATATGTAACATGATATAGTGATCTTTTTTTTTTTTTTATCGCCCAGCCCTAGCCATACCTGTCAAATGAATGTCAGTATTTGATGTCAGAGTGATGTTGGTTTAAGATGTTGACTCGACGTTGGATTTTGGTCACTTTTCATCTAAAAACATTTTTACGTCATTATTGGATGTCAAAATAACACTGTCCTTTGACACTGGCGACCTAAATCTAAATATTAACGTTGTATGACTTTGTGTCTGCTGGGAAATGATTAATTTTTTTAAATAAATGCTGACACCAACTTTTGGATAACCATCCACTTTATATCATTACATAGACATGGCTAATAGTGTTTTTGCCTTGTGCTAGTAGTCAAATACCACAACAGCAGACCCCAAGTTGCTAGCTTCTGTGATTTCTGTCATCGGGACCATAGCCCAGGATGATGCCATCAGCAAAAACCTAGCGGGCCGCAAGGAATTTTGGAGATGCTCTCTTCAAGCCATGGTAAGCTTGGAGATGATAACCTTTTACATCACCGGCAGGCTCCCAAATGCTGTCCTTGAAAATTGCTGAATTATGTATGACGTCTTGCACAGTGAATTTTGATTCTGCCGGTTTGTGTCTAAGCTTCTTTTTGCTATCTTGTTGCATGAGCTGTGAATCAAGCCTTTCCCGTAGACACTAAAACTGCAAAAAGACATGAATTTAATTTCCGGCTCTGTCAAGATAAAGCTCTGTTTTGGTTGCAGGAACAGTGCATGGGCTGTGAATGTGGAAATGTCCTTTATCCCCTCCTGGGTTTGATGATCAACTTAGCTTCAAATCCCTCTCAGGTTGTACAGGTAAAGCGAGAAGTAGCACGACGGGCTCTGGGCCAGCCCTCGTCCCACACATCAAGCATTTTTGTAGCTGAAGGGACTTTTATAAGCACAATGTTCTGCTACTGGCTTTCCTCTCCATATGTTGCAATGATGTCAAAAACACCAAAGGAAAATTGGCGCTAATGTTTTTTTTTCTGGCTCTCTTTTAACACAGGAGCTTGCTGTTCCGGCCAGCAGCAGGTGCTTGGGCCTGCTGAGCCATTCCTCTGGAGGCGTCATCACAGTGAGTTAAACTCATTTTACCAAGGCCGAAGCAAGCTTTAACCCACCCCCTGATGCTAAGAGCCACTAAACGTTTGAACTGTAGATCTCTCCCCATTAATTATTCAAATACTCATCCTGCGGAATGTGGGTTGTTGTGGAACCCTGCGTATTGGCATCTTCTCCAGAGCTCCTTTACAAAATATTTACACATATGGCTTCTTCTCAGGATCAGAAATGGAAGTTCAGAGTTTAAATAGATGGATGTCTTTACATCTTCAAGAGAAGGATTTGCCATGCACAGAAGCATTTGCATAATGATTGCCGTAGCTGCCCCAGGCTGTAGCCCGGGGACTATTTTCTCTGACTATGCAAATCAGGTTCCAGGTTGTTTGCTTGGCTTTTGGTTTTTTGGTGCTTCATATCGCTCCAGTTTCACTGAGTAAAGAGAATGTCCTCTAATTTGTCCTCTAATTTCATTATATATATATTTATATATATATATATATATATATATATATATATAAGCAAAGTATTTTAGAGTGTTTTATTAGCAAAGTCACTGTATATTAAGGAAGAACAAACTCTAAATGTAAGATTGAAATGCCAATTGCAAAGTATCATTTATAAAGAACAATAATAGAACAAGATTTGTAACCTTTGAACAAAGAAATTACTTAAAAACAAAAATAAAAGGGTTTATAAAAAAAGCATTTTTGAAAATGATATTGGAATTGCTTTTAGTTCAGAGCATAGAGAGCTAGCCTGAAAACAGAATAGTACAGAAGTACATATCAGAAAAACCAGTCACTACATGACGGAGCCTATACAGCAGTTATAAGAATGCAACGTATTTGTATAGCTTGATATAGTGATATCACATGAGCAACAAGCTTTATATTACACAAAGGCTGTTTTTTGTAGTGCAAAAGTGATCATAATTTAATGTCACAAATCAGTGAGTGCATTATTGTTCTGTTTTATTTTAGAAACAATGTTGTCTGTTTTTGCTCAGTTTGGCAAGCAAAAAAGTTTCCTGTAAAGCCATAGCAGAAGGTTTGTTTGTTTCTGTAATATTTTGTTTCTGAATGAATCCACAGTTTGAACAAATCATCTGAACCAATGATTAAGTGTACACTGTAAAAAATGATATGATGTTATTGAAGTTAATCTTCTTCTAACTTAATTTTATCAAAGTTACGCAAGCTGATTTAAGTCAGTTTAACATAATATAAGTCCAATGGACTTATAACGTTATTTAATTCAGCGTAAAAATTTAAGGAAACCAGGGTGTTTTTTTTACAGTGTAGTTAAAATGAATCAGCCTTTTGAACAAATGGAATAAATGACTCACTGACTTGCTCATTAGACATTTACCGCTCTGTACAGAATCATTTAATATTTCCATATTAATAAAAAAAATGCAAAAATGGTATTACTCCTCTAAAAATTAAAAATTAATTCATGTAATTTCAAAGCTGTATGGAAAAAAAACATTACATTTAATAATGAGATAATGTTGCTTGCCAAATTAAACAAATTATATAAACCTGAAAACAAGGCTGTTCGTTATACCGAAGAGCCTGAATTCACCTCTTAAGAATATAGGAGATCATCTGAGTCTTTTTGTGCCATCGTTCCATTCATTTTATGGTATGAAATGCTGTTGTGTTGTCTTCAGAGAGCTGCTGGTTTGCTGAGTGTTCTCCTCCTGCTGTCTTCTGATGCCACCCGGGAAGCTGTGCAGAATGGTGTAGTGAAGAAGCTGCTGAAGATGCTGAAGGTTGAGACTGCATTAGGTTTTAGCATTCAAGACAGCGTTTGTAAGCAAGTAAAGACAAATTAAATCAGATATGAGATACGGAAGAGCGTATAAGCTTATGCCCCTAAGGTTATGCCCCTAAAGTAAATCACATTTAGCCTGGTACTGGAGGTGTTTTATTTGAGAAAGTTCTAGGAAAGTTGGAAGCTTAACCTTTGCTGACACGTTGCTCTTTTACTACTGTATAATTCAGCAACGTGTCAGCCAGTGGATTATAAATTTTTACTGACCTAAATCAGCCCAGATCCCAGACTTCCTCAGCTTGTTTAAGGTAACCCAATTATACTTTTTTCTTTCAGATGTTGCCTCTCATTTAGTGTGTATTGTGGCTGCTTATGAATGTAAAACGTCTGCAATGTTTCAAAGATCAAAGTGCGGGGATAAATGGAGTTTTTGTCTTTTGATTCTAGGCTTCCTAAAATGAGTCTTGAAGTAGTGAAGTAATGAAGTAGTTTTACTTCTTTTCACAGACCTAGGTAAATGTGTAGCTAATTTACATAACACTTGCCTACAGTATGGTGTCCAGTGGGTAAATGGGAATACAGTTGGCTTTGACCCCCAAACAGTGTAGTTGTAGTTGATTTTGGTCTGGGATGTCAAATAGATGCTGTTTTATGCACATCAGTAGCAAATTCACTTTTCACGCATATCCAAAGTATAAAGATAAGGACTTTTTTATGTGGTAAAACCAACACTATGATGAAGTCCTGGTTAACATACACGTTCTGGTTTGTCTTTTGAGACATTTATAAAAATATTTTGATGTTGTTATTATCAAGTTTGTATCTGGTTTCATTTTTGTGAAGTTTTAGCACAAGGGAAACAAAATAATGAAAAACAGATTAATTAAAAAGGTAACACTCACGGGATATCTGTTAAATAATTGCCACTGGCTTGCATGGTTTAGGACTTGTTGCATCGATGGATTTGCTCTTTAGTGTTTGGACTTTCAGCAGTAAAAATTAAGCGACACTGAACTGAGCTAAACTGAACTTTTAACTCTGAAAACTGGATTGACACAGTTTCAATTTACTATAATCGTCTATTACGCTGCTTTGACACAGTCTAATTGTAAAAGCGCTATAGAAATAAAGATGAATCGAATTGATTTAATAAGCATGGCACGATAACCATTTTCAAGGTATACCGCGGTAGGTTTAAAAGAGCCCTTATTTTGCATTAAAAATAGTCATATTTTGATTTTGGGGGTCTCTAACAACAGTCATATGCATGCAAGGTCAAAAACACTTTAATTTTCTTGCAATATGCATTTATTTTTACCTAATTATCCCAACGACTCCCATATGATTCCTTCAGCGATTCATTTGTTCCCAAACTCCTCCTTAGTGCAAAGCTAATCTGCGCTGATTGGTCTGATGACCCAGTCTGTTGTGATTGGTTGACCACGTTCAGCGCGAGATGAAAAGAAATGCCCACCACAGCTATGTGGAACAGATATGTAACTACACGGCTAAATAACACACAAAGTATGTGAGAGCCCAATGTAGGAGTGCAATAAAGCAATGCAGGTAAACACCAGCATATTACTCTACCCTAACCCCAAGTAATAACAACAAAACACATTCAGTAATTCACACAGTGGCAAAAGTTGAAATATTTTGAAAATTGACCACGCCTGCTGATGGTGGCCATAGCAAAGGCAAACAGCAGTGGATCGTGAGTTCAGAAACGCATTTAAATCGATAAAGTAAGAAGCACACATCACGTTTTTATCATGGTTTTGGACGCAATATGTGAACAGTCCCATTAAGATTTACCCTGAGAGATACAGTATTAGCACTGATCTATAATAGATACGTGATTACAAGTTAAGCGGTGCGGTACAACTTATAACACACAATTAAATACATATTTTTTCAAACTACAGAAAACAAGGCAACAATTTTAATTACACTCACTGTACATATTAAGATCCTGAGGAAGAAGAAACCATATGAAGTGTAACAGTTACTGACAAAGTCCCTATCAAAGTCTGACAAAGTCCCATGCATAATAGTCTCTGCTGCTCCATCCTTTAAATGCAAATGGCCGGTGAATCCTGCGTTGCAGCGTAGGTTATTGTATCAATCATCAGAAAAATGACAGAAACAAACACAGCACTAGTTTGGCTATACTGTGATGTTGTTGTAAAAATAAACCCTTTATTCCCCACAGTCAAATCTCCATCTGTCAGTGATTGTCATCTTCGCGTCATGATCAGTCTCGTGATTCTCAGTGCTCCGCTAGTGTCTGAATGGAAAGAGCATTCACATTTTACAGGATCTAGAGTTGCATATTTGGTCATGTACCGTATCGACATTAAGCAAAAGAACTCGATTCAATCATTCGACTGTGAGTCGACTATTTTGTTAAAGAATTAATATTTTTTAACATGGTGCACTTTTAGATTTAAACTTCAGCTGGATGTTTTCATTTACTTAGTGCTGTGTTGCACACTACATGGAAGCTCATTTTAAAAACCCATAATAGGGGCTCTTAAAACCATTCCTACAGTATATGTAAAATTTAAAAAAAAAAAAAAAACTTTTTTAGGACAACAGTATCTCCAGCAGAAAAGATGAAAAAAAATAATTTTAAATTGTGAAGAAATCTGTGTTTTGAAACTAATGAAGATAGCAGTCAATGATTCATTAGAATTATTTAGCCTGACATGTTTATTACTAAAATATTTTAAATGTTTCTCAAATTAAAATATATTGGCTGTGTCTGAAATCGCTTACAATTCAGTAGGTACAGCATTTAAACTTAAATTTACTACTTGACTGATAGAAAAGTACATTCTATACAGTATGAATGTGGGTAGTATGAATCGGTCATACAGATGCCATTTTGTCATTATTATGTTACATACCTGCTTTACTCCCATTCATGAATTCTCTCACGGTGCATCATGGGATAGTTTAGCATTCATTGAAAGCACACTTCAGAATCTTGCCGGAAGTAGTAGGCCATCTGGGTACTTATCGCATATTGTTTTTCGAATTCTATGAATTTGGACATATTATTTGGCTCGCATACTGCTTTTTGCATGCTATTTTGTAAGTGTGTGATTTAGAATGCAGCCATTGTGTTCAAAGTGGAAAAAAAGTTCTTGTTTTTTACCCAGACATACAAAAGAGTATATTTTAGAGCAGTAATCACAATTATTAAAATCCAATGCTGTGCTAGTTAATTAACACCATAAAATAATAATTCAGATATTTTGAAAAATATTGGAAACCTGTAACCCCTGACGTCTATAGTATTTGATTTTCCTACTATGAAAGTCAGTGGTTACAGGTGTGCAACAGTTCATTAACATTAACATGTTTATTAACATTACCAAACATGAATAAGTACTCAATATAAGTATTGTTCATTGTTTGTTCATGTCATTAAATTAATACATGAACTAATATTATTCCTAGTGTTTTAAAGTGTTACCATAAAAATGTTCGATATAAAATAAATGTGTTAAAATGCATTTTTGGTGTGATGATATAAAACAAAACATGTATCAGATATACTGTAATGCATAAAACATGCGTGCAGAATAATAATATTGGTATTATATTACTGACATATTTAATTATGTCAGGCTTTACTGGGTTAAAAGGTTAACTGTGTGGCTGCCTGGCCATCAGCTATATTACGTTTTCAATCATAGAGGTTTAACTGAAATTTGCCTGTGTGTCTGTCCCGTCAGGCAGGGGGAGAGATGAGCTCCAGATACTCCATTAAGGCCCTGACAGTTTGCACCGCTTCAATCCCAAAGGCCCGCGAGGAGCTGGTTAAGCTTGACAAACGTGAGTTCTGAGGCAGTGAGGGAGAGGATTGGATTCAATAAGGCGTCTTAAGTTTTGTGGCCTTACAGTGACTTTGTGTGCATTTTCGCACTACACACATTTATTCATTCAGGGCTGCACACTCTGAGAAATCTCCTGGCCGTTATTGACGAGTTGGTGGTGGGGAATGCAGCTTTGTGTATGGGCCACTGCTTAGAAGTGGATGGCGCCGCCAGTTGCCTCCTGGGTACAGACTGTGTGGCACTGCTGCTCCGCCACGCCGCTGGAGATGCCAAAAGAGCAGCCGTTCAGCAGAATGCAGCCATCACCCTTGGGAAGCTGTGCAAAATAGAGCCCAGGTATAATTAAGTCTGACTTGCCTTTTAATGTCATCTGTATTATATTGAATATCATTCATGCTGATGTACGTGCACCCAGCAGTGATACTCTGGGAAACATGAAGGTGAAAAGATAATAACTCCTTATAATTAACCTCAGCAAAATGATGAGCTTTCAGAATGTGTAATGAATTAAAACTTCTCCGATATAGATTTAAAGGGTTGGTTTGCCTCAAAGTTTGCTCAACAAACCCACAGGACTTTAATTCATGTTTAAGGTGCAAATAAAGATATTTCTTTATCAAATATGCAACATTTCTGTCCATTAAAAGTCTTGTCACTCACCATATTGATCAACGAAATCGTGTTCACAGTATATTAAATGGCCATTCATAATAGACAATCTAATTTAACCCAATTTATTTTGTTTAATATGTACATGCAAAGCTTCTATTGAGAATTTAGAATTAAGCTTTATACTGTATGTCTGTCAAAATATTTTATGAAGTACAGTAATTACCCTGAAAATTGAATCTTTTTTGTAATATAGCCTTTGACTGTGTATGACTGCCCCAACTAAGAGAGAGACAGCGAGTTTAAAAATGAAGCAGTAGACACAATATTAAGTTAAAATAAAACTTGGAGCTCCAAAACTCTGGACCTAATAATATATTAATGTGACTAAATATTGGTGGGGACGACATGGTGGCGCAGTGGGTAGCAATGTCGCCTCACAGCAAGAAGTTTGCATGTTTTCCCCATGTTCGCGTTGGATTCCTCCGTGTGTTCTGGTTTTCCCCACAGTCCAAAGACATGCGCTATAGGTGAATTGAATAAGCTGAAATGGCCGTAGTGTGTGTGTGGGTGTGAATGCAAGAGTGTATGGGTGTTTCCCAGTACTGGGTTGTGGCTAAAAGGGCATCCACTGCGTAGAACATATACTGAATACGTTGTTGTTTCATTCGAGAAGGGTATAAATGGAGGTCAGAGCCAGCTCCAAGTGTGTGGGCCTTCGAGCTCCAAGTGGGCTGTACAAACCTTGAGTTTTTATTTATTTAATGTCTTGTACATGAGTCCAATATTGTGCTTTCTTTTGTACCCAATAGAGTTCCCTGGGCTGCAGCAATACCCACCTGGTTCATTCCATTGTGGCGACCCCTGATTAATAAAGGGATTAAGCCAAAAAGAAAATGAATGAATGAATGAATAAATGATGGTTGTTAGATATAGCCAAAACTACTTATATGTTCTGTTAAACCTTTATAGAGGCTTAAATCACAGTTATTAGTAGATTACAGAAAATCTGGCCAAGGTAAGGCTGTTCTCTGTGGGTTTCAGTTATCATATTCTTTAATGACTGTAAAGATAGACCTCTCTTAGCTAACCAGATTTGAGAACCAGAATTAACTTTTGTATGAATGAAAATAAACACCAATATTATCATTTCAAATTACTTTAAAAGAGGAGCAAAAACCTGAAATAATAATATCTGATATAAAAATATTTTTTCATTTATATTCTGAAGGTTAAAGGTCCCATGAAATTAAATTAAAGTTTTTTAGGTGTTAGTATCAGTATTGTTAGTTTTTAGGATATCCTAAAATAGATATCCTATAGTTTTATAGGATATCTATAAGCTAATGTGTTCCAAAACAGTGACAAAATTTGCGTTTAGAAGATATAAAACTGATATAAACACGTAAGGCTTGTAGTTTGTTACCGCCTAAATGAATCATGATTATATTCACAACACCACATACTTCAGTTTCTTTACAAATCATGACGAATCAAATGCTCTGTAGTATCTGGCATGCCCGCCCCCTGTAAGAAGTTTCTTATTTGCTGTTCCACTGGATGCGCTTGAACCAAAGAGCATAGAATCACTAAGAGGCGACACTCTAGTGCGATTTGGAAAACAGCCACTAGATGGCGCGGTGGCCATTTTGGAATGAAAACTCTTAAAGAATAACATCATATTATAAGTCTGTAAAATAAACTATAAAAAGTGCTGATGATTGTAATAGTAAGTGCTGTATTGTCGTCTTTCAGGTTGAATCTCAGCTGTAATGCGCCTTTTAAATAAATAAATAAATAAAAAAAAGCAGCTGCTTGCCATCGTGACAGCAATAAGATCCTATGAAAAGCCGATTGCTTTTACTTTAAAATGGCAGAATACTGGGCTGTTGCTGGGCGCTGCTGTTGCAATGGAACGTTTTATTGAGTGTCGGCTCTTGGTCATTCTAAGCTCTTTGCTTGAGCGCAACCTCTCACTGGCAGAGCTGTGATGAAACAAATGCTATTGGCTGTTTTTTTTTTTTTTTAAAGGGGAGGAGCTTACACTATATCCCACCCTCTTTGAGTTTCGGTTGAGATTATGCCAAACATTGAATAAAAAAGGAATATTTCAAAGCACTTCACAAGACCTTTAAGGAACATTTTATGCTTTAAGAATGACATAAGTGTGAGAGAATGAAATAATTTTAAGTTTGACAGAATGAAAGTATAATTAATCTGTTAATCATTCTAATAATCATCAGATGAATCAAAATAATCATGTTACAGCTATATTTTCAAATGCAAACATGTTAGTTTATTGCATTTTAAAATAGTTTACATTCCTGCCTCAGTTTACATCTGTTAATGAGGACTTTCACAGATGACATAGTCTTTTAAAATATTTACCTTTATTGATTTAAAGAAACGTCAAGTTTTTACCTTCATCTTTAATTTATGAAGTGTCCACAAGCTCCAAAAAATAGCAGCTCTGTTAGATAAGTGTTCCTGAGGCATCTTATACTCCCAGTCAGCATCTAACAAGGACAATTCAACAAAGAGGAGTCAGAATCTCATGGCATTCAACTTTGATGAGCTTTCAACTTCTCAAAGGTAACGCTGCTCAGAGCACGAGTCTTTACAGTGAGATTTCAAACCTCACAGATCAGAGTGCAGCCTAAAAAAGACATTTTAGACAGAAAACAGTGGAGGGTGCAGACGCTGCCAAAAATATTACGCATAACCTGTGAACCTACTTTATATGCAGAGCAAACGTTTTCACGCTTGTTTGCATTTCATATTCTTAGCTGGTTTTATATTTGGCTGTTTGGGTTTCATTGTGTGGTCAAATTGAGAAAGAAACTAATTCTGTTGCTTTGATAAATCTCTGTTTTGATTTTTTTTTCAGGCACATGGAGAAGCTCAGGGAGCTCCATGGTTTAGAAATTCTTCACTCCTGTATGAGACTGATCACGTGAGCTACTTCCCAATAAATGACCCCATAACTCAGGACACACGCACACACACACACACACGCACACATAGATGAATGCTGTTTGGTCCACAGCTTAAGATGCTCATCTTAAGTGAGGCCACAAATTACTGTCATGCCTGAGGCCTATCTTGATTATGCAGCTGTTTCCTGTGTTCATTTTAATTAGAGAGAATTCACATTGACATGTGAGTCTGTTATCTGCTGTTGTAGAGAGCATGTTGCCCCGGGACGATATTCGAAATGTTTCAATTTCCTTTCATCCCAAATGGCTCACTTGGGAAGTGTGTTGCCTTGATTACATTTTGTTCTCTGTTTGTTGATAAATGGATTAATGGTAACTTTCATGTGCTGAATAATAATAAAAAAGATAAATACAACTGCATTTGAAGATAATTACGGTTAAAACCTTCTCTTCTTGGCAGAGTTGATCGCTTTGGAAAGCATTTGATGATGTAAGGAGAAAAAGTAGCTTTGTTACAATAGAAATGGCTTTCGCTGAAATGAGTCAGTTTGTGTAATCCAGGGTTTTGGACAGGATTTAACAAACAGACTGCTGTAAACTGCAAGTTAAACACTTGATAACTCCTATTAAATTTAAAGTCACCTAAAGGCTTACGTACTGCTGTCATTCCAAATATGTATAATTTTTTGTACACTAAATAGTCAATGTTTAAAAAAGAAGAAAAATGATTTTACTATTCTTAAATGCCATTTTTGTATTCTTGTCATGTTTCTTTTATGCTCCACAGATGAAAGAATGCCACAGTTATAGAATAGCATTACAAGTAAATGATAAGTTAATTATTTTTTTTTGGTTAACTGCTTTCTAAAAATACTTTTTGTCTATTCAACTGCCCAGAGAAAAGTATTCTGCTTGCTACAGTTATCATACATAAACAAATTATTCAGATGATTTGTTTCGAGTCATTTGTCAGGTTTTTGTTCTTCAAAGACCCTTGTACTGTATGTAGGATTGGTTTCTTATCCTAAACCTCTGTTTCTAGTCCCAAAATGTGTTTTTGTGCTAATAAAGAAAGGTTTGAGCCTTTGATTGATTGATTGATTCATTTTCTTTTTGGCTTAGGACTCAACCTGGACTCGAATTAGTGACCTTCTTGCTGTGAGGTGACAGTGCTAACCACTGAGCCACCATGCCGCCTGAGCCTTTGATATGAGTAGGAACATGGGCTATTATTGGCAATATAGGAACTGAAAATTATTTAGCTTTATTTTAGTTTTACATTTTCTCCTATTGTACAAAATCTAAAAATGGGTTTTGTAAAAGCCCTAAAATAGAGAGAGAGAGAGAGAGAGAGAGAGAGAGAGAGAGAAAGAGAAAGAGATTAAGCATGTGAAACTGTAAGTTTAACTGATTCCAGAACAGTGGTGCAATGTAACAAAGTACAAATACTCCAATTACTGTAACTGAATAGTTTTTCTGAGGAATTGTAATTTACTAAGTAGCTTTAAAAATATGTACTTTTACTTTTTCTTGAGTAAATTTTTAGTGCTGTATCAGTACTTTTACTCCACCACTTTCCTGCAATCTGCATTTATTTTTTCCTTGTCTATGGGGATTGGCTAAAATAATAATACATTTGCATCATAATGAACAATTTCAAGGCATGTTTGGAAAGTGTCCAAGTAGTTGCCTAAAATCTTTACATGCAATGATTGTTTAGAGTGCATGTCAATGAGAAGATTGTGGATGTTTACTGTATGATGACTGAAATTGACAAATAGTCTTAAACTATAACTAAATGCACTACAGAATGTTACGTTTACAATTGCCTGCACAAATTGCATGTCACAGTGTAATACTCACTACTCTTGAGTACTTTTTAAGGGTCAACTTTCACTCGTACTTTGAGTAATATTCACAACAGATATACTTTTACTCTATTTGCACTACATTTTTGGGCAAGTAACTGTACTTTTAATTGAGTATGATTTTTCAGCACTCTTTTTATCACTGTTCAAGAACAGCAATGTAAATCAGAAATGTTGTATATTCTCAGTTTTGAAACTTTTTCATGGAGTTCTGACAATAATTGTTTGTAATATATTAATGTATGCGTGGAGAGAAAAGGAGATTGTGCTTACCACAATGTCATTTTGTTGGAAAAGAAGGTAAAATTTGGGTTTTCCCTGAGAATAACCGTACCTTAGAACACCAATCAACCAATCAGATTCACGAATTGAATTTAAACTCATTTAGTTGTAATATGCCTATTTAGAAATTATGTAAATAAAATAAGTTACTTTGTAAATTTTTTCCAGTGCTGGGTTGTGGATGGAAGGGCTTTTGCAGCATAAAACACATGCTGGATAAGTTGGCGATTCATTCCCCTGTGGCGATCCCTGATTAATACAGGGATAAAAGCAAAAAGAAAATGAATGAATGTTGTAAAATTTTTCACTACTACAGTAGGTTAGCTTAGGGTTAGTTGTATCAACCAGTCTACTAAAACTACACTGTAAAACCCAATACTTAGCTTTATCAAATGAAAGAAGTGTAGTTAACTCAAAATTGACTGAGAGTTAATTTTACTCATTTGAAAAGAGTTTTGAACTCAGTGTTGAAGGTAATGAGTGAATTAAATACCTCATTACTTCAACTTAAATGGAGAAAGTTCACAGTACTTATATAGACAATTTTTTTTAACCTTAAATGGTTTGTAGCAATTGGTTTCCTCAAACGGTTTGAGTTCAACTTATTGGAGGTTACAGTATTAAGTTGGTTTGATTTCTCTTCATTTATTGAATTTTACTGTGCTCAAATTGCTTTGTTCACTCAAATGGATTAAGTTTACAGTACTCAGCATTAGTTTTTGAACTTAATTGATTTGTTGCAATCGGTTTCCTCAAATGGTTTAAGTAACCTTATTGGGGTTTACAGTCTATTATAAATGCTTGCTGACTTATTTATATGACTTATAAATTTTATAGTTGAGGTATTTACTATACAGACAATCTAAATAAAGAGTTTTGTTTGTTTTGTTTTTCCAGAGGGAATGTGTTTTATTTTGGAGGGAAACCATGTCCTTGGAGCAATTCTAGCTGAAACATTTGTTTATGGAAATCTGTTCAGTGCTTGAAAAGAAATGCCTAAAATGTCTTTTTTTTTTTTTTGTTAAACACCATACAAATCAAATTATATGACAATTCTGGTACCACATTAAACATTTCTCCTTTCTTTTTGTTTTCAGTTAGCAACATACCAGCTCAGCATTCTGTAACTCAGACACTTTTTGCTGTTTACAGCAAAGTGACAGGTGGGATTTCTCAAGACACTTTTTACATTTATTTATTTAGCAGATCCAAGTAAGACAGACAACAAAGCGATTAATCTTAAGAAGCGATAACATGAAAAATGCTCACAATGCATAGTTTCAGATTTTGAAAAATAGTGAAAGCTTTAAATGTTTTTCTTTTCTTTTTCCAAAAGAGTTGCCAGGATAAGTGCTCATAGAGGAAATGAGCCTTTAGCCTTATTTTCTTGAATTTATTCATTTGTTCATTTTCTTTTCAGCTTAGTCCCATTATTAATCTGGGGTCGCCACAGCGGAATGAACCACCAACTTATCCAGCATATGTTTTATGCAGAGGATGCCCTTCCAGCTGCAACCCATCTCTGGGAAACATCCATACACACTCTTTGTTTTCAACTTGAATTATTTAGACATTTCAAGCTTTCTAGAGATATGTCTCTCATGCCTCTTTGTTGAGTATTTGCTGAGTTTCTGTTCATTTTAATGGCATGTTTTTTTCTGACCACAGACTATATTGCGTGGGTCTAATGCAGACGATTGTAATAACAATCTTTAAATAATGATTGTCGTTCATGGCTCACATAAAGACGAATTACCATGTTTGTAAACTTTTAGGATGCGCGCACAGCGAGGTGGCAAAGAAAAACCTGGATCGCTAGCATTTACAGCGAGGGAATGACATCCGATGCGGTACAGAGTTTGTTGTTGTCTTAAAAATAAGTCATTTTGATTATATATTATATATATTATTTACATAATGCTTTTAGCGTATTATAACAGCTTATCAAGCAGTGATAATCACGGTGAATTGGCAAAATTAACGTTAAAGTGAGCGGCGTTCATCTGAAAAGGTCCATTTGCGATAGCACCATCCCAATGAATATTGGGTAAGATGAAATGACCAAGCATCCAGCCCCAAATATACAATCTCATTGAAGCTCTAAGCGATTAACAAGAGAGAAGTCAAAAGTCTACAAGTCTTTGGATGTTTATGTTCTGTGTGGTCATGTGCAAGAAATATTCTGAAAAATTTAATGATTACCAGATTCAAAACTACACAGCAAAATATGGGGACCCAAAACAACTCTATGGGTGTTAATTTCAACACTTTGAAAGTGTCTCATGGGGTCCACTCAAAACAGACTTAAATCAACACTTTCAAAAGGGTTGGCACATTGACACCGAAATAAGGGTTAATTTTAACTCAGGGCAGAGTTAAAAAATGTAACTATATTTAACACCACCTGGTGTCATATATTGTTATTTTATTCAACTCTCTTGAGTGTAAATATGGTAAAAAGGTCAAATAGACTGTAAATTACAAAATAAAAACATTTTATTTGAAAACATTCACAACTTCAACAATTCATTCAATTTTTAAAATGCAACAATGTCAAATATGCTTTAAATGTTTTATTAGTACAGACAGTATCAACAAAATATGATGTCCAAACTTGATGTTTCATCAGAGCAATTTGAAAGTTCAATATAGCGTCACTCATAGTTTTCTTCTGAACTCATAGTTTTCTTCTGAAATTACATTTTAAACAACTTGCCGTGCAAATCTTTCACTTCTGGTGTTTCCTTGGTCCTCCATATCAAACACAGCAGTTTAAATGAAGGTATAAATGCTGTAAACTTGTGTGAAAACAAACTGGAGCTAGGAAATCTCATCAAGCATGTCCTGTGAAAGATGTGCTTCCCAGCCACAGGATGACCTTTTTATCCATCACGATGTACAGTAGTAGCTGCTGATCGCTCGTCTGGTGGTTCCTGATGCACGGATATAGGGTGATGCTCATCTAAGAACTCTTCAAGACTCCAGCATGACTAAGAAAAATGTTTGAAAACAAATTGCAGTCAAATTCTATGATATATTTAAAAGAACATTTAAAGTAAATAAAACATTCAAGAAATCTAAACTCACCTTTTGAAAATCTTCATGATGATCCACAACTTGACTCTCCCAGCTGGTTGAGGTGACAGGATGTGGAAAAGTAGAAAAAACACATACATCACTGTTGGATCTCCAAAAACAATTAGGTTAACCTCTATGACTAGAACTGGAAAAACAGGCAGCTGTCTGTCCAGAATCCTGAATTTAACACAACACTTGGAGCAAAATTTAGAGGAGCTTAAAATCTTTTATATCATTTAGTGATGCTGACTTCCCCAAAATTTTGGCCACAGTGTAAAAAATATTAATAAACTTACAGTTTTCTGTAAGCGTGTGCGTGCGTGTGTGTGTGTGTGTGTGTGTGTGTGTGCGTGTTTCTTTACCAGATTCAACTTGTTAGGCCCTTTCAGGTCCAGTATTGATGCCACCTTTCCTGGAGTCTAGCAGATGTTTCAGGTCCAAATATAATCTAAAATATTAGGATAAGCAGAAGAGAAAAAGTGCAAAGCAAAGAGCAAAACATTATTTAAGTAACAGTTCACCCACAATACAAAACTTATCACCTTCATGTCATTTGTTATTCTCTAATGCTCTAATACCCTCTCAGCTTATTGTGAAACAAATACAGAACTTTATCAAACATACCTTCATTATTATCACCACATATGACCAAGAAGGTGTGCTTGGTCATTTCACCAACTCTGGAAATACACCATCCGTCTCTAATCAGCCACCGTCACAGGGTCTTGTGTTATTGTACAGAGAACTGTGGCTGTTAAAAAACAACAACACATTAGTATCTAACACATATGCATAACCTTCAAATAAAAAAGAGAGATGAACATCACAAAGTATGCCTCACACATTTTCACATATCTTTTGATTCAGATGTTGATTATTGATAATAAATCTACAAATCAAACCTGTATCATCATTAGGCTGCTCAAATATGAATCAGTTTATTCATTTTACAGACAGGTGGCTGTTTACAAC
This sequence comes from Danio rerio, assembly GCF_052040795.2. Taxonomy (NCBI): domain Eukaryota; kingdom Metazoa; phylum Chordata; class Actinopteri; order Cypriniformes; family Danionidae; genus Danio; species Danio rerio. The sequence goes on from NC_141035.1 coordinate 24,671,425, forward strand.
GCACTAATAAAACGGAAATGTTGTGTACAGTACATGCTAAGTTTAGCCTATAGTTTTAAGCACAATATCATGCGGGAGAAAAAGCTTGACTAAGATGTTCCTGACAACAGAAATAGCCTAACTTACTAACGTCAGACATCCCGAGTTGGGAAAAGTCATTTTCGGGGGATACAGAGTTGATTTGCGGGAGGTAGCGGGAGAGATGAGTACCGTGAGTTGAGCGCGACGTACCTGAAGAGCGGTGGGGGTGACTTGCGCGCGACGTACCTGAAGAGCTGGGAGGGATGCATTCCGACTTTAATGGTTGTCAACACTTAATTTAATTCAAGCGTACGTTATCACACGAGTCTAAGTTATGAACTAACGGTATATGGACGGCCACGAATGAACTAGTTTAAAAGGGCCTCGGTGTTTAAAATAACCAAATTAACGTACACGAATAACAAACAATCATTTGTTTCAGTCAGGAAGCCTTTTACAATTAAGCATATGTTCATTTACTCACCAGATATGTTTTAGAAACTCTCCAGAGCTTATGGAAACCGTCCTGTGTTGCCGTTAGCATCCGGGCAGAGTAGGCTAACGTTAGGCGGCTCCGGGGATTCCCTCGCTAGTTTGCTTGGAATTAAAGGAGAAGTGTCCATTTTATTTTACAGATGGGTAACAACGCACAAAATGGCATTAAGCGTGACAGAAATGTGTTGAACATGTACATTTGATGTTTTTATGCACTATGTATGCGTGAGCATATATAAAAACATTCTTGAAAAGAAGTCAATAGTAATGCAGTTAAGCTAGATACACAAACGACCATGAATGAACCGCAGAAGTTTAAAATTGTCACTCCATTCTAAAGTTATTAACTTAACAACATGTTTACAACTGTATTTCCTTAAAGAAAGTCAGTACAATACCAACATTTAGGTAGTTTGACTCACCAGTTGCTGTTCTAAACCTCAGATGGAAAATGGCGTCTGGAAAATTGTTCAGTGACTGGGGCTGCATGAATTCCCGGATGTTGGAAATAACACCACCAAGTGTTGAAAAGATAACTCCTTGATTTCGCACTGAATAAAATCAATTCTAACTCTTATTATATTCATTTATCAAAATCTAACTCTTTAACGTCAACACTTTACTCTCAAATGCTTCAACACCGAGAATTTAACTCTGATGAATTTGCTGTGTATGTAGTGCTAAAAAATGAGGTTCTGCTTAGCCAATGACTAGGAAAGAAAACGGAGGTAACGTTATACAAGGCCTGGGTAATCAATTATCAACAAGCAAAACTACTGCATTCTGACAGCGAACTACACCTGTACGGCAGGGTATGTGAACTTACACATAGATGTAAAGTTGGTTTTATATTTGCATATTTGGAATTTCTTCTTAATAATATTAGTGAATAATATTATATGTAATATAATCTTAATTTCATAAAAGTATTATTTGCAAACTCTAAATAGCAAAATCCTATTAGCAGCAAATGACTATCAAAGTACAACATAGTTCACAGTCAAATAGAGTTAATGTTGTTTTCAAATCACACTTGCAGGTTAATTCAGACCGTGCTGTGGTAAACAATATAGGGGGTGTCACAAGTTGTCACTGAATGAATGTGTGAATATTAAACCAAGTGTACCTTAATAACTTACACTTTCACGTTTTATTTTTAGCATTTAGTGTCCACAGTTTTATTAACCATATGTAACTGTTTTTGCTGAAATCGTTGCTGCAATCAAAAATGAGTAATGAGTATGATTCAGCATAGTGTGAACTTATCTGATATGAAATAAGAACTGCAGAGTCGAGCATTTCTAATTAGGTCCTCGGTCTACGGTTGGCATTAAAGGCAGTGTGGTGTATAGTAAAAGTTAAGTTTTCCAATTTGACATCCTACTGCACAACACGACATGTTTACTATTGCCAACGGTCTCTTTTTGCAACCGGGAACCCAAGTGACGTCAGGTGTGACGTAGGTTGGTAATTCCTTTATATGCATTAGCAACGCAATCTCAGGCTAATTTGTAGCGATCTAATTTATGCAATTTAGTACGATTTGCTCATCACCCAGTGATGGTTGGGTTTGGGGTAGGATTGGGTGCCACGCCTCCTTTTTAAAATCATACATTTTCGTACCACTCAACTTGTAGGAATCAGCCAATTCGTCAACTGACAAAATGTAAAATACATAACTTGTGAGATGAAGCTGGTATTATCGACCACGAGTGGATTTAGAGTAATGTCAGAGCCAGAAAAAACGTGTAAACTCACCTGAAGATGAATTGACACAAGTGTTCATGCTTTTTAATAAGAACTCTCGGCACTGTATTTGAGTGTTATCTGAATCTGCTCAATGAATGTCTCGGATACTAGCTTATCATAGCGGCTCACCCAAGCTGAGGAGCGCATGAAAAATTATACCGAGTCAAACACGATGAGGGTGATGAGGGATTCTACTGACGCAGAAATCCGTTTTATTTCTCTCAGCTTGCTTTTGTTCACGTGTCAGTAATCTAATCTACTTATAAATGCGTGGAGAGGAAGGTGAAGCTCACACTGGGCTCCTGCAGAGAGAGTGAAGTGTGAGCTGTGTTGGGATAGTATCCTGTCTAGTGCATTTTAATGTAATTGCATTATGGTGTTGTGTGTGGGTAGCTTATAAGAAACAAAGAGAGAAGATTAAGTATGGGGATTGGTTTCATATTTTTCCTTTTTGGACTCACAGGTATGTAAGTTTTTCCTCAATAATTACTTGTGAGTGTGACGGATTACACAGTAATTGTTAAAAAGAAATCAACAATAAATAAATAAAAATATATGATAAAATACAGTATTAATACAGTAATACAATAACAAGTTAGTATTATAATTTTAATACATTTCTAAGAAATTATAATTAAAATGATATTTGTTTTCAGTTGCAACAATTCAAAAAAATGTATTATTTTACAATATTTTATTATATTATTTTATATATAATTTATATTTATACTTTATAAAATACTTATTTATATTTATACTTTGTAAAATTATATTTATTTTAATACCAATATGATTTGGGAAATTGATTTGATAAAATAAATTATTTGACTTTTAATATTTCTCAAATTATGTTTAACAAAGCAAGGCATTTTTTCCACATTATTTCCTCTAATTGATTTTTTTTACTAGGGAAAAGTCTTATTTGTTTTATTTTGGCTAGAATAAAAGCAGTTTTTAATTTAAGAAAAAACAAAAGCTGCATTTAAAGGTGAGTCCTTCGAAGTCCACACTATAGGTATTTACATTATAGGTCATCTACGCTATTGTTGTCTATTGGAAGGAATGCGTCAATAGAGCCGCCATATTAGTACAGGGTAGCACTCCTTTTGAATGAATGCAGGACCAAGGTGCAGTGGAGGACTGGCCACCCGGAGCCATAGATATACAGTTGAATTCAGAATTATTAGCCCACCTGAATTATTAGAGCACCTATTTATTTTTTTCCCCAATTTCTATTTAACAGAGAGAAGATTTCTTCAACACATTTCTAATCATAATAGTTTTAATAGCTCATTTCTAATCACTGATTTATTTTATCTTTGCCATGATGAGAGTAAGTAATATTCTATACTTCTATACAGCTTAAAGTGACATTTAAAGGCTTAACTAGGTTAATTAGGTTAACTAGGCAGGCAAACTAATTAGGCAAGTTACTGTATAATGACAGTTTGTTCTGTAGACTATCAGAAAAATACATTGCTTGAAGAGACTACTATTTTTGACCTTTAAAATGGTGTTTAAAAATAAAAAATTCTCATATTCTGGCCGAAATAAAACAAATAAGACTTGATCTAGAAGAAAAAATATTATCAGACGTACGGTGAAAATTTCCTTGCTCTTAACCATAATTTGGGAAATACTTAATTTTTTTTTTCTAAATAAAGAGGGGGGGGGGGGGGGTTGGGGGCTAATAATTGTTAGAAACACACTGAATAACTTGCATTTAAGACAGAATTTCACACGAACCGAAGCTGCATCCCAAATCGCATACTTGTGCACTATTCTACGCCATTTTGTAGTATAAATTGTGTAAGTAGTGTGTTCACACTGAAAACTCAACAAATAATAAGTGCACTTTATTTACCCGGATGATGCACTCTTTCAGCCGTTAAAATGAAGTGTGGAATGATGGACACTTCACGCACTCAACGACCGCAGGTTTGCTTACAGCTTACAGGAAGGGGCAGAGCTATCGGACGCACATGTTGAATAACTTCATTTATGTTGGATTGTGAAAGCAAAATTCTCCTACGAGAGTGATTATAGCGCCTCCCGATGGTGAATGCGGCAACACTCGCGGCAGGTATTATTTAATACCTCAGTCATTATTTATTTCACTGATTTAGCGACCGTCAAACGTCATCAGGGAAACGGTTTGAATTTCCGCTTAGTAAAAAACATTAGTGTGCCATTTGGGACGCCACTATATACATATACTATCCTGTTGAGTGTGTAAGTGCATAAGTACATAGTGCATGAGTGCATAGTGTATAGTGTGCCATTTGGGACGCAGCTCTAGTGTTTTAAAATGAGATGATTAGCCTACAGAGGACAAATCTTGTCACCTAGCAACCATAACAGCTGCCGTTAATAAGCTGTAGTAAAATTTGTAGGGTTGTCAAAATTAATTGTTTCTTCTGTGCACCGCGATGCAGACGCGGACAATTCGGTATCGATTTAGTAATAACCATAACCGGTTATTATGTAGTGACGTCATTTATCTCCTATGCGCTCTGTTGCGAGGGAGGTGAGCGCCTGTTTACAACACTCAGCCAACTCAGGGCCGGCCCGTGGCATAGGCACCATAGACAAATGCTTAGGGCGCTCTATATCTAGTGGGGCGCCAGAAATGAGCGCGCTTCAGTTGGTTTTGTTTTCGATTTTCCTGACACACTTTCAGTTATAGACAGCAATAACTCAAAAAACGCTTGCCCTAAAAAGATCTAAAGTGTGTTCCCTACAGAAAGACAAAGCTGGTTATGTTTCACAGCTGTCTTTCTTTTTGTCGCTCGACATTACGAGCACTGCTCCGTTTAAGCCCTCGCAGTATGCGTTTACTTTAGCCGGCAGAGCTCGCGCTGAGAGGAGCTCTCTGTAAGGGACCGTCGGAAAGTGCTTATTTTTTTCGTTTTTTTCGTTTTTCTGCTCCGCTCAGCGCGAGCTCTCCCTGTTGCAAGGGCTTAAGTGTGTTTGTTTGTGTGTGTGTTTGTTTGTTTGATGCTGTCTATGTTTGTGAATGTGTTTGAATGAGAGACAGTGTGTTGCTGTGTGTCTGTGTGTTTATACAGACAGCATGTTATAGCCTCCCCCCTAAAATATAACACTATATATGGAAAGCATCGTCAATGCACCGTGATGCACCGAGATATCGAATTGAACCGAATCGATGGCATGATAATCGTAACCGAACCGAACCGTGAGACCAGTATAGGTTCACACCTCTAAAAATTTGTGATGACTTTTTTTGAAAGTGATTTTAAAAACTTGTTTTAAAGCAATTCTGAAGGCAAAGCAAGGTTTACAAAAGCTGGAAATATATTTGTATATTTGTATTTGATCCATACATGTACATATAAAATTGTTTATAAAATCACTTTATAGTAAGACATCTCATACTCTTTTTGTTCTTTAACGTGTTTAGATATGCAAGTAAAACAAACTGAATTCATACATTTAATCCAAAGTTTTTTTTTTAAACGTTGTGCCATTATCAACACGTAATGAATCTTGGGATGTTCGAGGCTGCAAAGGATCCACTGGTTGCGTCCTTTATTACCTGGGAAATGAAGGAGGCATTTTTGAGGCTGCATTTGGGAGCCTTCGAATTTTTTTAATGAGACAGCCTTTGTTGCCTCGCGATGACACAGCACCCCTTCGAATTTGGATGCATAGCCTCTAAAATGAGACACAGCTAATATTAGGCCTCTTAAAGTCTCGAAGAAATCAAAACAAACCATATGAATTTATTAGATAACATTTAAAGTTTTATTTACCTAATCTGGTGCAACTGTCAGTTTTGACAACAAACAGAAATGGTGAGCAGGAGGTGGTTGTAATAACTCTCCCCAAACTCCTTTCCCCATCTATCTGAATGAAATGCCTACTTTACATCCATTCAGTTTACAGTAGAAAAACAAGCCACGCCCACTGTTTTCTCATTTAGTATTCCTGTTCTTTAGGAACTACGTCTGAATATGAACAAATTACGGTTGCAGCTTGTGGTTCATGGGAACTTTAAGCTTTTTTTTTCGATTGTTTACAAAACAAACTATTGTTATACAGTGACTTGCGTAATTACCATCACTTGCCTAATTAACCTAATTAACCTAGTTAAATTGCACTTTAAGCTGTTGAATACTAGTATCTTGAAAAATATCTAGTAAACTTTTATTTACTGTCATCGTGGCAAAGATAAAAGAAATCAGCTATTATAAATGAGTTATTAAAACTATTATGTTTAAAACTTATACATTTTCTATCTGTCAGTCACATTAGCTCTTCACATGTTGTACAATTTCACACAACATATTACCATAAAAAGCTCTGAATTATTCATTACATACTACAGACAAGCGAGTTGCAACATTTTGCCATGTATGTTATGAAACCTTCGTCTTTTGCAGGCAATCATTGTCTTTTGTGTGTGTGCATCCAGTCGTAAAATTCGAATGCCTCTCAAACTGTTTACACTATGTGTATTTATGTGCACTCCACGAGCCATCTCCAAAGCAAAACTGCAACTTTGCATTTTTTTCTCTTCAGTGAGTGCTAAAAAGGATGACCTGCAAGGCTTTCAGTCACTGCAAACCGACAGCAGCGCAGCCTTCATAACAACTGTGCCACCAGAAGAGCAAAACAGCTCCAGTGACAACGGTGGAAAAGTTTCCAGTGAAAGCCCTGCTCGTCTGACTGGGGCTGTAATCAGTTCTCCAGGGACAGATTTGTTCCATACACCACATAAAAGGCAGCACTCAAGTACAGTAAATGCAACCACAGCTACTGATAAAGATGCAATTACCTCAAATGGACCAAGATTTGTCTTAATTTATGATACAGGTTTGCATTCCACTAGTAGTGCGTTGAAGCCTTTTCAGTCTGAAGAAGACCCCACATTGGTCTCCACTGATGAGAAGAGGCTTCATCCCTCAATGTCGGATGACACCGTGACGCCTGCTGCTCATCTGTCCAGAGGCAAGGAAAAGATCTCTGCTTTTTTTCACGCTTCACTGGAAAGCAAGAATCAAAGAGTCTTGGAGTCTATTACTCTTTTACCCGCAAATGGCATTCCCCTGGTATCGGCCTCTGATCCAGCAATAATTGATAACCTTGGGGAGTCGAATGAGAGTGTAGAAAGACGGCCCGAAAACAAGAAGGAAAATTGGACTCTGGAGTCGTTTAGAGCTGACGACCCTTTGAATTCTACTGAAGAGGCTTCTTTGAATAAGAACCACTCGACCATTATGCACTTTGGGATTTTACAGGGCGCAGGGCTTTTAACCAGTGAGATTGGTCAAAATCCAAGAAATGAATCTGAGCGTGAGCCAAAAGAAGAGAAGAATCTGCTTTCACAAAGTTCACTGATCCTTGATACTCCATTACAAGTGGAATCAACCAGCCAAGTAATGGTTAATAAAATGACAGAAAGCAGCAAAAATCTAAAGCACCCAGGCTTGATGGTTTTATTCTCTGCTTCAAAGCTGACCCCTACAAAGACTCCAGTCGCAAGTACGGCAAATTATTTTTCAAGCATAATAACAGCTGCTGGCGAAATGCACGTGATTAAACTACTTGAGGCCTCACAGTTGATATCTGACTCTGTGCATAGAACTGTCTCAGCAAGGGACGGGCTAGAAAGAAAATTGATTTTGCACACTAAATCAAGAAAAGAGCTTCATATTAAACCAACACTCCAAACCTCGCCAATTGGTTTCCTTCATCAGCTGACTTCTCAGAAGTCTTTGTTGTTCAACAAAACGCCTGATCTTTGTGCCAAAGTAGCCAAAATGCCTAGCATCTCTGTGAAAGAGACACATAGCAGAATAGATCATTCAACTGAACAGATATCCTTTAGTACTGCCTCATTTACCAACACTGTGCAAGCAACTACAGCGGGTGATATGCTTTTGAAACAGACTCAAAGTTCACTTACGACTCCCCAAACTCTTTCACCTCAAACAGAATCTTCGAAACACTCTGATCAGTTTGACGAATTATCTACAGCAGTGCCTCTTTTACCTCTGACAAAGCCTAAGAATGTGTTTCAAGTCTTCAAAGTGAATGATCATCGCTTCCTCCCAGAGAGATTAAAGCCTTTTGTATCATTTCAAGCGCCTGAATCAATTCCTCCTTCATTCACATCTACAACGGTGACGAGATTAATAAATAGGGAAAATGTCTCTCAAATCGACTCTTCAAACCAAAACCAACATCTCAATAAAGTTCTATCCATTGTCTCTGAAAGGCCAAACATGATCTTAAGCAGATTATCAAAGCACAAAATGGTGAACACAACTACAGTCAACAAAAGCATGTCTAGTTTTGTTCTTCCAACACATTTGACTCCTAAAGATAACACATACACAATGTTTTCAAAACCCCAGGTATATATTTCCAACATCTCTAATACACTTCCTCTGAAAAAGTACATGCTGCCAACATCTTTGAGTAAGTCACAAAATACTGTGACAACAGACGCCAAAAGAGTTCTCTCAAAACTTTTGTCCATCTCTAAAAAAAGTAATAGCGAGTCTGACTTTCTATATCACTCAGTGACAACCAGAGGTATTGGTTCGCTGTTAGACGACAAACAACAAGATCTTAAAAGCCCAAGAGGGACTGTGAGGCTGCTTTTCGGCAGCCACACTGTTAGCAGTATCCCATCAGTCCAACAGCCCACTGAAGCTCACCCTAGAGAGGGATTCCTCACAGAAACGGCGCAGTCTGAACTTCAAATTGAGCCATACTTGAAGAAGAGCGACGGCGCGGCCAAACCAACAAAGCTTATTCCAAACAGTCGTTCGGTTGCAGGCATTTATCAAACTCCACTGACGTCAATTTCACACCCAAGTACTGAGTTTAAACAAGATCTGTCCTTCACTGCATCACCTTTAGTGTCTATTGAGCAGAATATTGGACACGACTACCACAAAGAATCAGTTTTACCACATCATGAGCTTGTAAATGTTTCAACTCTATTGAAGCATCCTTGGAAAATAACATCCAACCGAATTTCTGGCATCAGTAGGCACAAAACAGCTGCAGCTCGACCAGAAGGGGCCTTAAACCCTTCACCCCTTGAATCATCCACTTCACTAACTTCCCCTTTGTTTCATGTTCAAACGCAGAATGTATTGCATAAAGAGCATTTGTCCTTAACCGAAGACCAAACGCAATTTCTCTCAACACTACAGGAGCATTCGCAAACAACCCAGTCAAACTTTGCACTGGGCGTAACTGAAGATGCAGAAAAACAGCTTGGGTGGATAGCACTGTCTGCTGTTACTGGGGAAAAGTTGTCTTCTGTTGTCCACACTGATTTGAGTTTCTCAAGTACGGAGACACAATCGCTCCCCAAAGGTTCATTACAGTCCAGGGGAGGCAGTGCAGATATTTCACATGGCGCCACTCCATTTGCTGAAAGTGACTCGGCAAGATCTGCTGAGCTCGAGTCAGACCTGCCGGTGATAAACACGAAGATGGGGGTTATAGCAGCCGATTCTCTGTCCGGGTAATGACACACAACTCTTAAATCACTTTTAATGTTGAAAAGACACTGGTTTATTAGCATTTGTGCTGTGTTAGATCAATAAGCATGATGGATGGATATCTATATAGATACAAAGACAGATACAGAACTTTCTACTCTAATTTACCATTTAACAGTTCTTGTCATTTTTTTTTTTTTAGTAAATATGATATTTGCTTGCAATTTTTCACTTAGAAAATCATTCCCATAGCCTTTATTTTCCAAGATGCTACTAATTATCCAGTGACTAAACTGAAATTAGGAGCACAATTAAAATAAATAATAATTACAACAAAACTACTAAAAGATTTTAATCTGGAATTCTACGATGTTTAAAAAAACTATTTAGGATTATTATTCAGAATAAAAAAACATTTGAAAATGTTTTTAATTCATTTCGAAAAGTCAATACAATTATGTTGATTTAGTTAATGTTAGATAATGTATTTACTAGCATAAACAAAAATTGAACTAAATATATTACAGTATTTATTCGTCTTTGTTATTGTAAGTCAATGAAAATAAAGTTGTTTGTTGTTAGTTCATGTTAACTCAATGCATTAACTAATGTTAATAAGCATGAATTTGGATTTTAATAAAGCATTAGTACAGTGTTTCTCAGCCATGTTTCAGGAGGACCACCAACACTGCATTGAAATTGCATCTCGTTCACAATAGAGCACGCTGATTGGTTTGAACCAAGTCTTTCAGGAATTAATGAACAGATGTGCTGAAATGTCAATGATGTCACTTTGTACTGCCCGGTACAGACAACCAATCTCCATGCTGGAATTTACACAATGATCTCATCACCGTGACGTAGCTTCAAAATACTTTTTAAACCGGAAGAAAGAATTTGCTCTAAACAATTTTTACAACTTTTCTTTCTTTTCTCTTTTTGTCACCAACACTGCATGTTTTGGATATCTCCTTTGTCTGTCACACCCATTTCATGTCTTTCAGTCTCTGCTAATGAGCTGATGACCTGAACCATGTGTGTTTGGTTCAGGAGACATGTAAACTGTGCAGAGCTGTGGGCCTCCAGGAACATGATTGAGAAATACTGCATTAGTGCACTAAAAAATCCAGTGTACAAATTGTTAATTCGGCTTAAAATTCTAAGTTAGGTGGACATATTTTTGAGCTCAGTGTTGAGTGTACTCATGAAAACTATTTAACTGCATGTTTAGAACTGTTTGTTCATTGAAAATTATGAAATCTGTTGAGGAGATGCACAATTTTGATTTCCTGTACTGTCAAACTTAAAAAGTCTTTGGAACCGGTTGCTTTAAATTAAGTTAACTCAACAGTGTAAATGTTCAACTATGTTTAATAAATGCTGCACAAGTTCTGTTAATTTTTAGTTCATGTTAGTAAGAACATTAATGAATGAAGCCTTATTGTAAAGTGTCACCCAATAAATGTAATATCTAAATACACTATTTCAACTTTTAAAAAGGGTATTTATGATAAATATATATTTTTAAGTAATTATTTTATGAACTATTTTAATTAAAATATATAAAACATAAACATTCAGAAAATTGTAACATCTTTATTTTAATTATTTTTGTACAATTTCATAGTGGGGTGACAACTGACATTGAGTTGACAACAACTGACCAGACATTTCTACAATATTTATTAATGGCAATATTTATAAATGTCGGTAAAGTTATTTTATAATAATAACTGATCTTGTTAGTTTAGATCTTTATATTAATATCAACAGAAAGGAATAATGACTAAGTAAATGTTGGTGTTAACATTAAATTAAGTTTAATTCAACCTAAGTTAATTGACTAATCCAAATCGGTATCATAGACATGCTCCTAGTAGTTATCTCTTAAGAGCAATCACTATCTGTTCATTACTACAGCAGGGTAGTTATCGAGATCTACCTGAGCTCAAACTCTCCTCTCTGGAGAGAGGGAGGGAGCCCCGTGCTAGAGGATCTTATGAGCTCAGGGCTCTCTCCCGGGACAACATGCCAAACAAGCTTTATAATCAATCATCAGCTAAGTGTGAACTCTAGAACTAAGATTATTTTAACAGTAAAAATACTAATAAGCTTTAGATTTATGTTTCATTTGTAGTTAAGTGTTGTTAACTGTTTTTATACCTAACCAATATTATCAAATAAAACCTTATTGTAAAGCGTAAACAAGTTTTGTAAGCCTGTAAACAAGTACGCCTGCAGTTGTTGTGGATGTGACGCCACTTTTCTGAATAAACTTGAGCTCTAAAAGCACAGATACAATCTACCGAGATGCCAACATGGTGATAAACTGTAGTCGACATGATTAATTTTCACTGTGCTCAATTGGATTTTGACCGTCTGATTGTCTTCTTCCAGTCTGGCTCAAATCTCCGATGATATCTGCGGCTCTGGCAACTACACGGCAGAGATGAGTCTGAACTTGGAGAGAGATATCATGCCCGGAGATCTCATCCCTGCCCTAGGAAACCTGCGTGTCGTCATCAGCCTCAAAACAAATAACAGCCAGGTGAACCTGGAGATAAAATCCTGCTGCCTCTCGCCCACCGTCAGACTTGATGAATTTAACACCACCTGCTGCATTTTTTCCAGGTAATGTGCTCCTCTCGGGTGACTTTCGATTACCTCAAATCACACGCTGCCCTTGAACCAGGCCATATTTCACATTATGGTAGCAAATCCACTACATGCTCCTAGTACATGGTTGGATTATACGGATCTCATCTCCTAAGTTCCAATACATCAGCATTAGTTTCTGAACGTTTGTATGACTCAGCACCGTTCTCTTCTTATCACATGGGAACAGCATTATAATGATTGGCTGAGAAATATTCCCTCAGACTGTTTAACTTGAGAAAGCTATAAATATCTCAGGAAAAGCATGTCGGTATATTGAGCTGAAAGTTGTGTTGTTAGAGTAGCACAGTAAACTGCTGATGTCTGTGTCCCTGCTGCCTATGTGAAGTATTTGCTTTCTGCTAGTCTCTCCATTGCCAATAACACACTGCTGCTAGTATCCAGACATAGATGGCAAAAGGTGGAGTTTAGTGGAATTGTGTGCTTAACCTTTAATTAAAGCATATCTGGGTGTCCATAGGTGGGGTGTATTGCAAACAGCTGAGGAGGACATTGTAACTTGACCATTTGATATTTTCACTAGATCTGATCTAATGAAACAAATATGAAACTGAACAAAAAATCTAAAAGTACTTTAAATATGAAATTAAATTAAGTAAAATGTAATGCAACTTTGATTTAAAAGGTTTTGACTAAGGTATGTCTTTAAAAACTGAAAGAGTCCTGCTGATGATACTAACTAACTTTGCCATCTGGAGAAACATAAACAAAGAACACTGATCACACACTTACCAAATCCGTAAAGACAGGATAATGAACTGGAATCCTGTCTTTTTCAAAAAATGATGATTGGCATATCTGGATTTCACTATTTCCAGATACATAAAACTTTCGGGAAAAACATTTTCCTTACAAACGTATTTTTGTTGCATGTAATCCACACATGTGGGTCTACATGCAAGCTTTGCTCTCATCTTGGGGAAATGGAAACAAAACCTTCATTGCGGCATATTTATAAACACAACACTGACGCCCCATGTCTCCGAACAATTCTTTTTCTACTACTTGTTTGAATTTCAGTTGGTAACACAACGTGGCGTCTCTCTGAAAACTGTAACAGGTAAAAGGAGTCTTCGAAGCAATATCATGCGTATCAATGAAGTTGCATCTCGTTTACAATAGAGCATGCTGATTGGTTTGAACCAAGTCCTTTTATGAATTAATGAACAGATGTGCTGAAATCTCAATGATTGCCCTTTGTACTGCCCGGTACAGACAAACAAATCTCCATGCTGGAATTTACACAATGATCTCATCACCATGACCAAACTTTAAAATTACTTTTTAAACCGAAAGAATGAATTTGCTCTAAACAATGCAAAAACAACCAATTTTTACTTTTTAGTAAAATACATGTGTCCTTATTGTTTTTTAGCAATGTAGGACAAATATATGACTGATATCAAAAAATGTGTTTCGGTGGTTTGTTACCCTTTACAGTGTTTCCTCAAAGATTTTTTCCAGCTGTGGTGACAGGTCTTTTACACAAATCTATCAACTACCTACAGTATGGCGTTATTTCAATGACAAATGGAAAAATGTGGTGAGCGCAGTATTACACGTTGGGATCACATTTATGTAACGTTAATACAAGCATGCTAATCTCTGCTTGCGCGCCGATTTCCTCTGCTTGTGCACAAAACTTCTTGCATCTTCTTGTGCGCACTCAAATAAACACTGCTGAAGTGCGATTTAGTGCATTTATGTTGTGAGTATGTCTCCAACATTTATTAGATCTGCTAGGAATATTTCTGAAAGTCTCCAATAGCCCTACAGAATGGAATTAATGTGTCTTGAAGTAAAGTGAAACTGTTATAAACTCCAGCAAGATAACTTTAAAGTTTTTGTTTGCAGAACCAAAGACCTTTTTCTTTAAATAAAGTATAATTATGTAAATGTTTAAAACGTTGTGTTTGCTGGCCTCACGCATTGCGCACCTGTCAGTAAATGTCAGTCAGTCTGTCAGCACATCATCTTAAAGTGTTAAACAAGTAGCACACAGCACTGCTACGTTAACAGAAAAGTTTGCGATGTTATAATTCACTTACCTTTTAATGCGTTTTGGTGCGATTATAACCAGCTATCAAAAACAACAACAACAACAATTAATGAATATTTTGAATTAATAAGAAGCTGTAATGTAGCCGTGGCGGGATGAATTTTGGTGTGGTTCCCTGCCATGGAAGAATGAATGTAGCGGAAACCATGCTTTAACAACAGGATGTTTTTACAGCAGTAGATTTGTTTGTTTTGTTTACAATAGAGTGGAGGAACTATGATGTCAATTTATATCCAAAAACCAGGAAGCGAGTTAGCATTTTAGCAGTTCCGGTTCCCTCATCCCAAAGTCAATGGGTTTTTTCAATGGGGTTTCAGTAAAATCGCTTAAATAAGCTTAAATAATCGCTAACACAAACTCAAGATACTTTTACATTTTGTTCTATGACATAAAACACATCAGTTACTGCACACTCTTGAATTTTTAAATCGGTTATGCTTCTTTAAAAGGACGGTTGCTATCAAGTTGCGAAATGGGACTACAGGCGGTTTCGGAAACATTAAACCTCATCGAGCTGAACGCGTCTGAAGCGCAGCTCGCTTGTGTTGGGCATTTGGATGTGTGTGTTATTTAGGTATTTTCATGAATAGTATTTTTTATAGTTTGTAGTATTATTCTAATTGGGAATTCAGATTGTGTGTAGATAAAGCGTTCACTTGTAAAGGCTGTCGAGACAGATTCATTTGTTGATCATTTATTTTAATAAACAATATTATAAAGATACAGCTTACCAGTGCAGCCAGTCTCTGTCCTGCTCTCAGTAATGCAAACGTGTGAATAAATGTGTAAAAATACATGCATGTTAACTGTCATTTTCATGTGATCAAGTGATTTTTCGTCTTTTTTTCTTCATCTGAACACATTTAATTCGGTCATAACTGCAATATTTACACTCCTCCATAAAATGTATAGCATATGTGACTGTATGGACTGCTTTTCACTGTACTTCGAGACAAAAAAGGAACATTGAATGTTGCTCTGTGTCCATGATGGAACTTGCAGGCATTTGATAGACTTGTTCCTCCTTATGCCTTATTTTTGTCGTCTGTTAAGGTAAGCAGTCTGTGTGCACGCGAGCGATACACTTATTTAAATAAGTCTTGTGATAATACTGTGTAGGCAGATTTATACACACAGTTTAAAAAATTTTAGAACAACCTTAAAGCAAAACAGACCTATTTCCCACGTAAAAAGGATTCAACAGGCACATAGGTCTATGTGTTTTTGCGTAATTATTTATTTATAATATATAGTGTGGATTATAATATAATAAACAGAGAGATTAACTCTTTGTTATAGACATTATTTTTAAAAATAAGTTTAAAAAGTTGTCTGTAGCAGGGTAGTGCTGACGTCACAGACGAGCGCCCCGAGGGCTCTGTAGTTTGTTTATAGCCTAATGTTAGCTTTTCAATTCTTGCATTCGTATTTAAGTTCCAAAAGTGCTCAAAGTTGTATTTTCATGTAAGGATTATCCGGTTGGACAAAACGTGTAAGTGTAATAAACAGTGTTTGAACACAGAGCTTATTATTTGCAATCTTCAAAAAGCCTATAGGAAAATCCCATAGGGATTTTCACGAGGGAACCAGTTTTATGCTAGCAGCCGATCACCCTACAAAGTGACGTCATAGTTCCTCCACTCTATTGTGTTTACAATACATGGATTGCTATTTCTTCTCTTACCTAGGGAGCAGTATTTTTAATATGTAACGTGCACATAACATATAATGTGCACATAATATAAAATAACTCTCATCTCATTGGTCATTCCTGTTCTGCTACATAAACAAACACTCAGTCTTAACAAGCCTTGTGGGAAAGTAGCTGCATGTAGCTATTATTTTATTATGTAGTAATATTTCTGCATAAATATCCCAGAGATGAGTAGTTATAGTGTAAAAAGCTTCTGTTCCCTGCCCCCTTAGTAGAAAAAGGCATATCAGGCAGCAAGCTTTCTGCAACTCTCACACGTTTGCCCACTGAAGCTAAGCAGGGCTGTGTCCAGTCAGTACCTGGATGGGAGACCAGTTGGGAAAGCTAGCATGCTGCTGGACGAGGTGTTAGGGTGACCAGCAGAGGGTGCTCAACCTGTGTTTTATGTGGGTCCAAACCCCCACCGATATATTGATGGGCACTCTATACTCTATACTGATCGTCTTTCTGATGAGATGTTAAACTGAGGTTCTGACTCTCTTTGGTTCTTAAAAATCCCAATTTGCCCTATGGCTCCTGACCATGTCATAATTGGCTTCATACATATCTCCTCTCCATCAATCAGCTGGTGTGTGATGTGCAGTCTGGTGCAACAAGGCCTCCGTCGCGTCATCCAGGAAAACGCTATATACTGTAAATGTACGAAATTATTATTAATTATTATTCCTAATATCGCTATTGCTACCGCCGCCTTTCAAAATCCCACATCTATAACCTGTGCAGAAATCAACAGCTCTACTGAGTTATAATGTATGTTGCCTGATTGAGGTAAAATGCTTCGAGATTTGAATATTTCGTTGAATAATTTAATAATTGTGTGAGTTGATAAGCTTTTTACGAATTTGACAACTTGAAAAACTTCTAACTCCCAATTCACTTCACTTTAACATGGACAAAAAGTGATTTTGATTGGGCCATACAAATTAGGAGTTTCCTGAGAGAGATAACAAAATAGGATGGTAGCAGGAGATGGGTGTGAAATACGGGAGACTTTCCGGAAAAAAAGTATTGGCATGTATTAACAACACATTACTAACTCAAACAAATCTAGTTTTTTAGACTCAGGATATTGTGGTGTATACTGCATGTTACTGAAAAGGAAACTCAGCAATTGAGACATCTAAAGTAAACATTTTTTTAAAGAGAATAACTCTCCTTGTAGTGTTCTTTGTAACTTTGCAAATCCTTTTTACATCAAACTGCAACACTCCACACCAAAAGAAATTGAAAGTGTAAAAAGAATAATAGGACCCTTTAAAGAAGACACAGCACAGCTACTTGTCCAAGCTCTTGTAATCTCAAGATGTGACTTTTGCAATGCCTTCCAGCCAGCCCGACTAAGCCTTTGGAGATGATCCACAACCCAGCAGCACATCTAGACTTCGATCAGCCAAAGAGATCACACACTGATTTCACTTTGCTGGCACCTAGTTGTGGCCAGAATCAAATTTGAAGTGTTTACGCTGGCTTTCAGAAATAACATTGAAATAGCCCTGACGCCGACTGACTCTTACAAATGTATGTTTCACTCTGCCAGTTCAAGTCATTAAATGAGTTATTAATTGTTTTTTTATAATGAGGCAAAAAATAACTTTTCAAAGCTTTCACCTTCTCTGTTCCTCTCTGGTAAAGTGACCCCCCAATATAAAAGCATCAGCTAAAAGCATTCATTCATTCATTCATTCATTCATTCATTCATTCATTCATTCATTCATTTTCTTTACGGCTTGGTCCCTTTATTATTGAGGGTTTGCCACAGTGGAATGAACCGCCAACTTATCCAGCGTATGTTTTACGCAGTGAATGCCGTTCCAGCCACAACCCAACACTTGGAAACACCAATACACACTCTTTCACACACATACAAAACGGCCAAGCTTAGCTTATTTAATTCACCCATAGCGCAAGACTGTGGAGGAAACCGGAGCACCTGCGGGAAACCCACGTTAAGACGGGAAGAACAGGCAAACTCCACACAAAAATGTGAACTGGCCCAGCCAGGGCTTGAATCAGTAACCTTCAGCCACCGGGACACTCACTAAACTTTCAGTAAGATACAATTTTATTAAAGAATAAGATATTATCCTAAACGGGCTAACTTATTTCAAAAGTCCAAAATAACTTCATAGTTCTTAACCAGAAAGTTTTCAGAAAGTTTTAAGATTTTGTTTGCATGCATGGATGAATCATTCACAGACATATAAAAAATGTGAGTTTAACCTTTTGGCCCTATTTTGTTTAGAGTTTATACATGGGTACTTTGCAGTCAAAAGTAAAAGGCCTTGAATTATCTTTTTTTTCCCCTGGAAAATCTATAAAAATACAATAGATAATTATACAATAGATAATAAATACAATATATAAAAACGATATAAATTTCATGAGCTAGTTTTTACATTAGAATGAATATGTTTCTAATTTACTAACGGGCGATGCAGTGGCACAGTGTGGTAGTGTGGACGCTTCACAGCAAGAAGGTTGCTGGTTCGAGCTTTGGCAGGGTCAGTTGGCATTTCTTTGTGGAGTTTACATGTTTTTCCTGTGCTCACATGGGTTTTCTCCAGGTGCTCTGGTTTCCCCCACAAGTCCAAAGACGTGGTACAGGTGAACTGGGTATGCTAAAATTGACCGTAGTGTGTGTGTGTGTGTGTGTGTGTGTGAATGGGTGTGTAATAATGGATGTAACCTAGTCATCGGTTGCAGCTGGCAGGGCATCTGCTGCGTAAAACATATGCTGAATAAGTTGCCTGTTCATTCCGCTGTGGCAACCCTAGATTTTTAAAGAGACTAAGCCTAAAAGAAAATGAATGAATGAATGAATGAATTTATTAGTAAAAATTAATTGCTCTTGAAGCAGGAAGCGCGCTTATGTCTGCGGTCTGGAGGTATTATAAAGCTAATGACGACCTTGCAATTGCAAACTGTGAGATGTGTACATTTGGGACTGCCTGCCAGGTATTTTAAGTTGAGGTGCTATTTGTTTTTAATTAGATTGTTTTTGTATTTACTGTCGTACTAAAGTCCAAAAGTGAAGAATTTCATTCATTTAATCATTCATTTTCTTGTCGGCTTAGTCCCTTTATTAATCTGGGGTCGCCACAGCAGAATGAACTGCCAACTTATCCAGTTTTTACACAGCGGATGCCCTTCCAGCCGCAACCCATCTCTGGGAAACATCCACACACACATTCACACACACTCATACACTACGGACAATTTAGCCTACCCCAATTCACCTGAACTGCATGTCCTTGGACTGTAGGGGAAACCGCAGCACCCAGAGGAAACCCACGCGAAGGCAGGGAGAACATGCAAACTCCACACAGAAACACCAACTGAGCCAAAGTTCGAACCAGCGACCCAGCGACATTCTTGCTGTGAGGCAACAGCACTACCTACTACGCCACTGCCTCGCCCAGTGAAGAATTTTTGTTATTTATTACTTGAATGTTGAAGCTACCTCACAGAAGATCTCTGTTCCTTACCAGAGTTGGTGAATGTTAAAATAAGGTGAATTAAATAAAAAATAAAGAGCATCCTGGATCTTTTTCTTCGCTCTTCTTTATTCTTCTTTTATGTATTATAGTAGCATGGGATCGGGTTTCAGTATTGGTAGATAGTCAAAATCAAATGACTCGGACTCGAGGGCAAAACAACCTGATCGGGACATCCCTAATAAATACAACATTTTGCATTTAAATAGGGTGAAGGCAATGAGAAGTACCATTAGGTGACATTTAGAAAATGACAAAAACTGTCATGCAACTACTTGTAATGCTCTTTCTAAAAGTATAGAGAGGCCTTTTGTCAGGGTTTTTTTTATTTTTCAGGTTTTGCATTAAGATTACAATTAAACCAAACATTACAATTTTGTGAGAAAATGCATTTAAACCATTTGATCTGACAAAATTAGAATGCACAGTGGTAATTCAAAACACTTTATACCAAAACTGTGTCATTTATTACTATTGTCTTCTGTTCAGTTCTTTAAATGCATTCTTGCTCTAATGCACTCTTACAGTTCATTTTTGTATGTGTCATTATTTTGCATTCTTGGCATCTTAGAGTGTCACCCATTTATTACTCTGCACTTTATTTCTGCACAGTGGCTGATTTGGAGTTTATATCCCCAAAGATTATTTGAGCTTTTCTTTTCGCTACGATGCTTGTCATTTTAGACCATAAAACAATCTGTACAGTATATATTTTGTTTTAAACCTTACACACACAAGCATGCACATACATACAGTTGAAGTCAGAATTATCAGCCCCCCTGAATTATTAGTCCCCCTCTTTATTTTTCCCTTATTTCTTTTTAACGGAGAGAAGATATTCTAACACATCTCTTAACATAATACTTTTAATAACTCATTTCTAATAACTGATTTATTTTATCTTTGCCATGATGACAGTAAATAATATTTTACAAGATATTTTTCAAGACACTTCTGTACAGATTAGTGGCATTTAAAGGCTTTACTAGGTTAATTAGGGTAACTAGGCAGGTTAGGGTAATTAGGCAAGTCATTGTATAACAATGGTTTGTTCTGTAGACTATCGAAAAAAAGATAGCTTAAAGGGGCTAATAATTTTGACCTTAAAGTAGTTTTTGAAAAATTAAAATCTGTATTTATTCAGGCCGAAATAAAAACAAATAAAACTTTCTCTAAAAAATAAATAAATAAAAAATTGTCAGACATACTGTGAAAATTTCATTGCCCTGGTAAATGTCATTTGGAAAATATTTTAAAAAGATCAAAAAAATTCAAAGGGGGTTTAATAATTCTGACTTCATCTGTATACTCATAACACACACAATAAGAATATAATATGAACATGTTCAAATATTGCCCATGATTTCTTTATTTAACTTTATTCACAAAGTTTCCAATAAGTGTTCACTTTAATAAATGGTATCTGATTTACCATACAATGTATTTTAATGAAAGCATACAATAAATTATTTAGCTTAAACCTTTAATGCTGAGACTGCAAAGGACTAAAACTCTGTCATGATAATGCCAGAATAGATATGCGCACACACTCCATCCAGCGGATTAATTGTCATGCTTTTCAGTGCCACACATCTCACCTCGGTTTGCATCACTCAGCAAGTTCATTATTTCAGTTATGCGTGTGATAGCAGAGCTAATGCATCTCATTGATGTGAACTCCCTCAGGCTGCCTATAGACCCTCATGGCATTAGACTGCTTCCCGGCGTCCCGTCAAAGAAGGCCAGCTTCACCATCAGTCTTTTCCAGATGATCAATTACTCCAGCGCTTACCTGCACTGTGACCTGAGCGTGTGCTTGAGGAACCATTCTGACTGCGAGAGGGTGAGTCTGAATCCGGCCTCACAGATGAAAACTCACAGATCATTTATCACTGTTGAAGAGGTCTCAATATTTCTCCTGAAAGATTTTCTACTTTTCATTACTCTCCCTGTTTTGATGACAGCGTCTGCAGTTTCTAAATAAATGATCTTTCCGGGCTTGTTTTCTCTGTCACTGCAAGACAGAAAGTGAAGCAGTCGGCAGTTCCCAGACTAACAGAATAACTCGTCCAAACTGTAAACTAGTTCCAAGTATGCAGAAGTTTAGGGGAATTTATTTGTGTGCTGTGTAATGGGTTGATTGGAGGAGGATGACAATATTGGTTATCCATTTCTCATCTCAGCAGTGTGTTCAGCGGCGAAATGCACATCTCCAGGAGGAAGCGGGAGGCGTCTTCAGCAGGATGGGAAACCGCATTTCTTTCGGCCCGGTTTTGAAAGGAGCGGATAATTCATCATTCTCTGAAGCAGCAGGTAACTTATTACTGAGTTGTTCTGGAGGGGTAATAAAACAAACTAATGGAAAGATTTTTCAGCCGTATTGTCGGTCTGATTTCGTTTGTTAATGCCGCACAGATGACACTGAAGCCGTGGCGGTGATTATCAGCTCAGTGGCCGGCTGTTTGCTGGCGTGTTTGGCTCTCTCGCTTGTCTGGATGGCAAACAGACGATGTCTGCAAAGGTCTGCTTACTGCTGGTCCAGGGCCTCCTGTGAATGCTAACAAAAGCAGAGCTCACCGCAAAGCAGCCAACCGACATCAAATCTGCATTTAGCATTCAATCATTATATGACAGTTTTTTGAATGGCTCATCATTATGCGTAGTTGCTGCACTGGGGAACTAATGAAACTTGTTAAAAGTGACCCAAAGTGCACTTGAATACTCATTTATTCTGCATCATAGTGCCAAGCTATAAGTATTGCAATAGCTAATCAAGCAATTTAATGTGAAGGCTTACACACATATTGAGTAAATTAATCAAGTATGTTAGCTGACAGCTATTTAATGGGATAGGTTTTTAAAATATTCCTTTCTAAGTCTCACTAGTGTATTAGACCAGTCTAAGTAAACTATAGGGTAAGCATATTAAGTTGATTTATTTTTGAATTTGCTTATAGTTCATTTTGAAATTAACCGTTTTGCTCACTGGCCAGTCTGGCTAATTATTTTAAAGATAGCAGCCATTAAGAACTTCTACTAGCCAAAACTAAAGTTTTACACTTTTTTCTAATTTTCATTGCTTGGATAAAATACTTTGAAATTTTTGGTTAAACAGTCCCTTTAATTCCATATTGACTTCCTGTGTGTTACATTCCTGCAAAAATCTAGGGCTGTTTCTTAATTCCAAGAATGCAGAGAATGGACTCGTGTTCTTGTGGAGACCGGTCTTGCCATGTTATCTCAGAAGAATGAACTTGGAAGATCAAGTACAGAGAACGTGTCCTGTGAGAAATGAGATGTTGCGTTCTTCCTGATGGTCACATGACCTTCACATGTTTTAACCGAAAATTATTTAAACATTACAGCATTCATACAGTGATTTATTGTTTTTCCCCTTTTCAATATATATATGCTATGCATAGACACATAAATATACTTCAAGAGTTCACACTTAGATATTGCTTGACAATTGTTAGCAGGTTTGGCATGTTGTCCCGGGAGTGAACCCTGAGCTCGGAGATAGTTGAGCCCAGGGCTCCCGCCAGGTCCATAGAGCATGTGAGGGGAGTACGAGATCAGGTGGTTCTCGAGAGCTCCCCTTTTGTAAAGGAAGAAAGGAGAAGATTGGGTGGATGGGGGGTTTCTTCGGAAAACGAAGATAAGGGAGTAAATCTAGCTAGGCTACTTATAGTAAGTTAGGACAGATCTGATTGGCTAACTAATGAATGTAGATGGGTGGCCAGCTGCAGTCAATCATATCACATGCTCCTCTCGAAATTACTTCGAAAAACTTCACTTTGCATAAAACAAATAAATCAGATTTTAATAAAAATTTCAGCAAATAAGTGAATTTTATTCATAAAGTAATTTTGAGAGGATCACATGCTTATGATTGTTTGCGTCTGGCTTTGCATTATCCAATTTATCATTAACCAATCAGACGACTCCTAAGCTACTATGAATGTGCTAAGTTTTATACCACAGTCATCTTCGTTTTGAAGAATCCCGCTTCCACCCCCACTCCTCCTCCTTTCCTAGATAGGTGGCACGGTGGCCAAGTAGTTAGCACTGTTGCCTCACAGTAAGAACGTCTTAAGCTCCGGTCATTACCAAACCAGCATCCATTACCAATCTGACATTTCTGTGTGGAGTTTGCACGCTCTCCACATGCTCGCGTGGGTTTCCCAAAGGTCTCCCGTTTCCTCCAACCGTCCTAAAACATGCAACTTAGGTTAATTGACTAATCCAAATCAGCACCATAGAAATGCACTTAGTAAGTAGTTTTCTCTTAAGATCAATTACTATCTGTTCATTAGCTTCTACAGCAGGGGAGTTCCCGAGATCTACCTGAGCTCAAATTCAAACGGGAGGGAACCCCTGGCTCAAGGATCTTATAAGCTCAGGACTCTCTCCTGGGACAGCATGTTAAACAAGCTTTATAATCAATCATCAGCTAAGTGTGAACTCTTGAAACACTGGTAATGTGTTTATGCCTTAATAAGATGATGTTTACTTTCACCGTTTTTTATTAGGGAAACTCCTGAGAAACAATAAATATGTATTAAATACTCAACTTACCATGTCCTTTTTTCAGCCACAATGACTTCTGCGGCTTATCGAGTGTGTTCAGTGCTCAAGTCTGCATCGATGCATCCTCGATATCAAGAACACATCTGGAAATTTTCACTCATCCTCCTGTCTTGCGGTCTTGAGTTTTGGAACTGAACTTTGGCAGTTGATGATGACACGAACACTGAAGATTGCATATTGAGAAACCGCCTAGGGGTTAAAAATAAATAGGAACGAACAAATGAAGAAAGAGGGGAGAGTGCTTTAAGTTAACTGTTTCCAGACCCAGAATTATCAGACAACACATTCTTGATCAAATTTTTGATCACAGTGATTCACAGTTATTTTTGTTTATCAAAAAAAAAAAAAAAGTAAATAAAATTTTAAAGAACATTATATAAAAACAAAAAAAAATACCTCAGGATATGGGAGTACAAAAACAATCCAATAACTAATTTAAATGCAAAGTAACTTTACTAACAAAATAAAAAAAGAAAGAAAGAAAAATACAACTTACTTCCCTTCCTCCCTGCCTACCCACCAAAACAGGAAAAAAAGATTTAAACTAACAAAGGACATCCCCTTACTCATACCATATATACTAATAATACGGTAATGTGAACTAACTTACATTATTAACAAAGGTAGTGCAGGACTCACAAGCCCCTGTGTCTGGGACTGGAGCAGATCAACTGAGACGTGTCATCTCTCTTTCGGCTTCTGATCCACTGCATCCAGTTTATATAGCGTGGACAATTAGCCGTGCAGATTTAAAACAGGTGGCAGCAATCTGCAAACAAAAAAACAAAACAAAACAGGAAACAGAAGAAAAGAAAACATTGTAATATAGAAACTTAATGAACAAATCACGGGATGTAACACTGTGCTAACACTATAGTTTTTTTCTGCTTTGGCAAAAAAACTTTACATGCTAATGTCAAAAATAAACAGAACATGAATGTATTAGTGTTCAAAGAAATTAGACATGTTGTTCAGCTGCAAAGTTGCAGATCATGGGGTCCTTTTTCAAACTATCTCCGCCGGACGATAAAATAAGCAATTAAGTAGTAACAAGCATACCTTGCCTTTGAGAGGCATCTACTGTGTAAATCCCCCCACCAGACTGGGCCATCCTAGAGGCTAAGCAGATTTACAGTCTTGAAGATCTCTTAATAAAAAACATAATGGCTTCTTGTAATTGAAAGTACAATCAAATCGTGCCCATCGGGGAAAAAGTGAATAATTTACAGAACTGGAAAAGAAGCAAACTTCAATGTTTAATCTTCTGAGAGTATGCAAAATACACCTGAAGCACTTGTGGTTGCTTGTTGTGTAATTATTCCCTCAATGATTAAGGCAATTAGCTTATTGATTCCATTATCTTAAGCCATTTACAACAGTTTCAGTTGCATTGCACACTACAAATTACACTCACACACTAATTTCCAGCACATCAAGCATACAAATGAGAGTAGATGATTTAATGTTAAAAGTACTTATAAGTTGAACTAATATGTGAAATAATAGCTTGTGTTGTCCTTGTAAACTACTTGTAAACATGTTTTCTAAATGTCAGGATATTATATGATGGAAAAATAATGATTATATCTGAATTATTATTATCTGCATGTACAGTATGTAGAATGTTTTATAGGATTATTTTTAATTGCACACTTAAAATTGCACACAAGCATTTATTTCGAGCATCGAGCATACAAAGCAAAAAAATAACACCCAGCAAGCATTTTTTGTTTTTAAAAGATAAATGTCTAATAGACTTCTAAACCAAGGGTGTCCAAACTCGGTTCTTGAGGGCTGGTATCCAGCAGATTTTAGCTCCAACTTGCTTCAACACACCTGCAGGATGTTTCTAGAAAGCCTAGTAAGAGCTTGATTAGCTAGCCCAGATGTATCTGGTTGCGGTGCAGGACACCAGCCCTCCAGGACTGAGTTTGGACATGCCTGTTCTAAACATAGTCATCTAATAGACGTTTAAGAATAGGCCAAAACTAGACATCAACTAGTCATCAGATAAACAGAAATGAATGGCTACACATATAAAGTCTGTCTAATCTGTCTATTTGACTACTAGTCTAGTTTTGGGATATTCGATGTCTATTAGATTTTCACTGACAGCCCAAGTTTAGCCTTGTTTTAGCCAAGCTGTCTACATTTAGATGTCTATAAGACGTGTATCAAACACAAAATAGTTTGCTGGGTAATGTCATGTTTTGTCAAATCTTGTCTGTGCATCAATATATATATATATATATATATATATACATATATATATATATATATATATATATATATATATATATATATATATATATATATATATATATATATATATATATATATATCCAAACTAAAAAATGAACAGATCCTGTAATCATGTTGAAACGCAGCAACTGGCTCTTTGTGCACCTCTTAAAGAATGAAGTGTCTCTTCGGGTGGCCGACAAAGCCTGAATCACGGCGGCTGCATGCCAAGTCTCTCCTTCAAAGGCTTACAGGAACACTGAAGAGGCAAAGCATCATCACATCAGTTCAAAAGTGCTCGCTCGATTGTTAATTACTGTTATTACTCTTATTAACTTCATTTTAAAAGCCTGTCATTTAAGGTTAATTTGCATCAAGCTTTGCCTTAGAATACCATGCTCTCCGCAGGTTTTCACTAATGTGCCAAGAAATTCAAGCCGTAACGCTTGAGTGATAAATGAACAATGGGAAAACTTCCAGCGAACAATAATAATTACAACGTGCTGAAAATGTGGCAAGCACTTTTTAAATGTGTTGAGCAGTAAGCTGTTATAGAACCTAATTAATATGTAGCATCAAAATATATTTAGCTTAATTACGCTAAATAAAATGAAACTGCTTCCCTAACCCCAAACATGCACACATGCCATACTGTATGAGGAAATCTGTACTGTTATATAAATACATGAAGCAGGTATAACCGGTTATCAGTTGCCCCACACAGATCTGTCAACCTCACCTGTGCGACTGATTCAAAACTGGCTTTGTTACATTTCTGTTCACATAATCAGTGCTTTGACTCCTCCTAGAGCCTTTGGAAGTTTCCTTGACCTGCTTTTTGTTTGCCAAGAAGAAATGTCGAAGGGCTGAAGAGAGAGCTACTGGCAGAGTCTTCATTTCCTGAGACGGGAAAACAACATGACAGACGCAAACTCCGATGTGAAGGACTCTTTTAAAGATGGCAGCCTGGAGGGGTTTAGTTATTTTAAAAAAGATGAGTTTGAAAGTGACTGGGAGAAACTGGTTGAGCGCAAGTTTGGTCGGGTCTATAAGGTGAAGCTTAAAGTCTTGCGTGAAACATGTGCTCTGAAGACCACAACCAATGACTACAGGTACTGATACATATGAGAGATCATATAATGGTAAAAGTAGTTGTAAGTCGTTGTTATAGTTTAACAGTTATAATATTACCACTTTTGCTTTTAAGTAAAACAATAACTTGTGTTGTCCTTGTAAATATGTTTTCAAAATTTCAAATGAGAAAATGATCAGTTAATTCCACTAAATCACAACCGGTTAATATAAATGAATGATTTCAGATTTTGTATGCTGGAAAATAATTATTATATTGAATTATTATTATCTGTATATTATGTATCTTTTATATGTTTATTTTATTTGCATTATGATTTTTATTTTTGCATTATTAGTTATTATATACTTTATGGCCCAACAGGAACATAATGGAGATTTCCAAAATTGGAAGAATGAAGTTCAATTATTTGATCTCCATTTATGGAATCTGCAAAGATCCGCCTGCTTTAGTGATGGAATATATGCGAAAGGGATCCCTGGATAATCTCCTTAGCAATCATTTGTTAATGTGGCCCAAAAAGT
Organism: Danio rerio; assembly: GCF_052040795.2. Taxonomy (NCBI): domain Eukaryota; kingdom Metazoa; phylum Chordata; class Actinopteri; order Cypriniformes; family Danionidae; genus Danio; species Danio rerio. The sequence continues at coordinate 24,699,565 of NC_141035.1, forward strand.
TCCAGATGATCCATGAGATGACGATGGGTATGAACTTTCTGCACAGCATGAAGCCGCCAATCCTTCATTTGAACTTGAAACCGGCCAACATTCTTTTAGATGATCATCTGCACGTGAAGGTGGGCCAGATAGTATTTATCTTTTTTTTAGAATGATTATTAATCAGTGGTGTAAAGTAACAAATAACAAATACTAAAATGAGTGTAATTGAAAAGTTTTTCTCAGAAATTGTAATTTATGAAGTATTTTTAAATATGTGCACTTTTTCCTTCCTTTGAGTACATTTTAAGTGCTGCATCGGTACTTTTACTCCACTACTTTCCTTCAATATGCAGTCACTGCTCTATATTTCTCATCTATGGGGATTAGAAAAATTAGTCCTGTGATTTCTGTCCAATCAAATTGCACATTAAAGGTAAATCACATCATACTGAATGACCTCAAGACATGATGATTTATAATTTCAGCAAACTGTTTGGAAGCATTAAAAGTGTCCAAGAAGATGTCCAAAATCTTTACACGCATTGACCAAGAGACTATTTAGACGCATGTCACTGATGATTAGAAGATGACAAATGTTTACTGTATGATAACCAAAATGGCATCAAGATTGACATGGCCTGGTGAATATTGCCCATGACATTGCATTTTGTTTGGAAATTAAAGTTTGGTTAAGATCAGAAACCAACATAAGGCCGACCTCAATGTCCAACCTGAAATCAACCAAATATCAATGTCTAATGATGTTACAGCTTGACGTTGTGTGGACATTACCACTATGACGTCAATCAAACGTGGATTTTGTTTGCATACCTGATGAATAAATGTCAGTATTTGACATCAATATGAAGTTGGTTTAAAATGTTGGCTTGATGTTGGATTTTGACCGCTTTCTAACACAACCTAAAATCAACCAAATATCAATGTCATTTGATATCAAAATAATGTTATCCTTAGATGCTGGCTAGACAGTTTTTGTCACCTGACATCACAACCGAAATCTAACCTAATATTAACTAATAATCAGGTCCGGATTGACTAATCGGGAGCACCTGGAGAATTCCCAGTGGGCCGGTCCGTTTTTTGGCCACGAGGGCCGATGTACCAAGCTGCTGTACTCTCAGCAGTTGCACTTTTTTCATTTATTTATTTCTTTGACCATAGCCACACTATTTTTATTCATTATTTAGCCTCATGAGAAAAATGCAGCCAGCAGGTTAATGATGATGTAACTCATTCCACTCCAAACAGCGGCACCTTAGTGAATAATAATTAATATTAATGAATATTACACCTGTTCAGTGAAAATCAGATGATTCACTACATTAATAAATCTGACATAACTCGATCAGAGATCTAAAAAGGAGAGAAAAAGAGTAGACAACAATTGCAGCAGAAAACAGAGCAATACTTATTCTGTATCCCGTACACAACATTGTTAGCACGTTATGTTATGATGCCACCGATCCGAGTTTGAACCTCACCAGAGAAATCTTTTTTTTTTTTTTTTTTTTCATTTTTAGTGTTAAGACATATAATACTGTTTGGGTTACTTATGCAGGGGTACATATTATTTTTTTGTGTGTGACGACCATTACAAAGGACTGGATATCTATAAAGAATTAATGTTCTCATATTTATGAAATAACATTGGAAGTTCTAAAGCAGCTGTGTCCTTGAAAAAGACGTGATAGTGTCATTAGAAGCTGAATTGGAAATAACGTTATTTTAATATAATCAGTCGTTGACTGAGGTGGGCCGGTCTAAGACTTGAAACTCCCGAGCTAAAAAGGAGTCCCAATCCGGCCCTGCTAATAATGCACTACAGTAGGTTACGTTTACACTCATCTACAAATTACATGTAAATGCATCAGCTTTTAACAGCGTAATACTCACTACTCACTACTCTTGAGTACTTTTGAAAGGTCTACTTTTTACTCATACTTGGAGTGATGTTTACAACAGATACTTTTACTCTACTTGCACTACATTTTTTGGCAAGTAATGGTGCTTTTACTGAAATATGATTGTTCAGATCTCTTTCCACCACTGTTATTAATTTATACAAACAGGACTTAAAGAGACTTGAAAGACAATTAGTGTTTTTTATTGGCAATAAAAAAGTGAAAATTTATGTTAGTTTAAAGAACAAAATGGTGAATTGGTTAAAAAAAACATCAGCACACTTTCCCATGTAATTAATTACATTATTACAAACATTTGTGTATAGCAAGTTTCTAAAATGTTTAAATATGCAAACGAGGCATTCTAGCACAAAAATCTGAACATTGAGGTCACTTTCAAAATTCTTGTATATTCTTGACAGATTAGGCTCAAAGGTTTTTGCAGAGGGGGTGTTGGTAATCTCTTTAATATTCCATAATACAGAAAATAGATTCAAAGTGTTTATTGTCATGTGTGGAGTAAGATCTCTGTACAATGGCATTCTTACTTTGCTGTCCATATACATAAATGTGTACATGTTAAAAACTGTTGTGCAAAATCCAGCAGAGAATGAAGTGTGCAAAACTTTAACAGCATACATGTGCAATAGTTTAATGTTAAAGTGTGTACATGCAAAATACTTTTATTAACCAGAAGTCAACTTCCAATTTTTGTAGAATAAAATGTAAACAATATATAAAAAGGCAAATCATGAATAAATCTCTTTGTAAAAACCCTCACAATACATGAGTAAAACTGAAGTTTGGTGTATGTACAGTAAGTGTTGATAAAGATGAGATTTAGGGCTCAGAGTATAGAAAACAGCTTTATTACCTTTATTTACAGCTGTGTGTGTCCTTTATTTTAAAGATTTCAGATTTTGGCTTCATTAAGTGGGAGTTTTCTAGTAAGACAGAGTTCATTGAACACCTGATGGCCAGAGGCAACATAAACTATGTGCCTCCAGAGACCTTAAGCCAGAATCCTGAACCTCCTGGAACAAAGTATGATGTGTACAGGTGAGTTTATACCTTGAATTAAATAAATACAAGAAAGGGTTTTGCTTTGAGTATTTTACATTTAAGTTTCTTATGTCTGCTGGTGATGCTGCTGTAGTATGTGTTTATATAGTGCTGTCTACATAAATAATTGCCTTTAGGTGCACTTTTAAGCACAGTAAAGTTACAATATGTGCATAAATAAAAAAATGTTGACAGCGAGTTATGACATGGCAGGAAATTCTAAATACTATAATAACATCTACTTGTTCTGACTTTGCAGCTTTTCCATTATAATGTGGGAGATTCTCACTCAAAAGCGCTCATATGCAGGTAAATATTGTTTATAATTTTCTCTCTTTTTTGCACAAATTGTATTGTGTATAATTTGCATGACCTGGAAGTTGCTTTTTATTCCGTATGTTGATGGACTTCCAACTAAAAAGTAATATGGAGTAAGGGATGGGGCTTTCTTTTTTCTCTAGTATCATTCTCTATAAGCAAACTAATTGGTTAGAGAGGCATGATTAAGAATATTAGAATCAGAATTAGAATCAGAAAGAGCAGGTATGTTTGCACATACGAGGAATTTGTTTTTGTGACAGAGCTACTACAGTGTAACAGAATTACAGAGACAGGACAATAAACAGATAATAAATATATAAAAAAGCAGTAAGAAGTGAATGCAGTTATGGCTGAAGCTGTCAAACTGACGTCAACAGAGAAGGACTGCCTCTCCAAATGAGGAAGCATATGGTCAGACTTTGAAAGATTTCCAAAACAAACAGTGGATTAAATTGCAAAGATTAATTGGTGATCTATAGAATTACAACATGTGCTTACAAAATAATCCCTGTTTTCAAGTTATCCTGTTAGTATATCATGAAATCGTGTTGTGGGAAGGCCAATTATCATTTGCATGTTTGTATGTCTCTGTATTTGGGCTTTGGTCACATGGTCAAGAAAGATACAAAATAGGTGGTAAACTTTGCTCTGCTCTTTTTTCCTGCTTTTCTTCTCTTTTGCTATCAGGCTCTCTTTGAGGCCTACTCTTTGTCTCTCTCTTATGGGTACAATTAATATCATGTGTTTTTTTCATTTCTTGTTTTATCATTTTATACAGTTATTTTCAACTAATTCAGTTGTAACCATAGAGAAATATTGTCATAAAATCATTTCATTTTTTAAGTATTTGTGAATTGCTTTTGACTTAACATCAACACTTAATTGCTCCATAATGCAATGCAATATAATCACATGATAATGACGCTCTCCTACATTTTTAGCTATTATAACAGCCCTTATTTCTGTTTTTGGTATAAGATTGCAGAAGGATGGTTTGACTAGAAATGTACAGTTTTTCACCATCATACTGATAACATTTTAGTCATTTGGCAAAACTACAGTTCGAGCCGCTGTTGGTAAAAACCCATTCTTACTATGTCCACACTGACTACTGCGAGGGCATAAATTAGTGTTGGGCGATGTTGAGCAATTTGGCATTGTATGATGCTTAATGTCAAACATAGCGATGGACGCTGGCGTAGTCGCTGTAGGCAGTGGTGAATTAATTAATTATAAACAATTCATTAAATCAAAACAAATTAATTATTAGTATTCTATCGTTTCCACTGCCTGACCCGCATGGTCTTTGTTTTACCCATAACCAAACCATAAATAAACACAAATTACCACCTGTCAATCACTTTTTCCACGGAACTCTGGCATGAATAGGCAGAGTGATTGGTGTCGTTATATATAAGCGTTTATATATAAACTTGGTTGGTAAAATAGGTGCACATTCACCTATCTGGCAATACTTTTGCTTTAGACCGACTGAAAGAGGACCACGAGACACGTCTGAAGTGGTGTGTAGGATTTGCGGTCAAGTTATCCGCCAAAACATGAGCAGACAACAAATTTTTATGACCATTTGTGTTCACCATCCTGCGAAATACAGCTCATTGCCAGTGGATTGTTTTCATTCTAAAACGCCATTTTATAAACTAAAGTGGTGGAGAATTGTGATGCAGGTTCAGCATCATGATGTCTATCAGCCATCGGCGATAGGCGATGGCATCATCTATTGACCCAACCCTAGCACAAATATTACAATTCAGCCATTATTATGTAAAATGAGGGAACATATTACAGATTAGTCAAGTTTGTAAAATATATTTGATGTATTATTTAGGAATAATTTGGCCATGATTAGCTTATAAATTTTCCCCCTGCATGGCGTTTTCCCCTATAAAACAAATCCAATGTTTATTTTGAGCTCTTAAGGTTGACAGTAAACTTTTCTGAACCACCTTTTGTGCCTTTTAGTCCATTTGTTCTCAGAGTTCCCAAAGCACAGAAGCTGTTTGTGCTCTTAAATTCATTATTTGGTGTTTGTTTGTACAGAAATAACACTCCAGGCAATTTGTTTTATTCTCCTTGTCACAGGTCTGTCTATGACAGAAATATTAATCAGAGTGTCATCTGGCAAAAGGCCTGGTGTAGAGAAGATCCCTGAAGACAAGCCTCCTGAGTGCGAGGACATGATTGGTGTCATGCAGCAATGCTGGAATCAAGACAGCAGAAGCAGACCTCCTTTCTCTAGTAACAAACCTCATTTTTTTGTTCTTGTTTCTGTGTAATGAAGACCATAATAGTGCTTGATTATACACAAGTGAAATGCATTCCAGTAGTCGCAGTTGCTTCTTTGTCTCTCTGGTCTTATTTCTTCTGAAATAACAATGAGCAAATGAACCAACATTGTTGCATCTTTTACCAGCCTTCTGGATTCTCCGTGAACAGGTCACCTTTAGCAAAAGTTGTAATTAAATTATCTGAATAGTGGCTGTGATAATAAAGTTTAATATTCACAGTTTGCGTTCAAGCATTTAAGTACTTTAATAAGCTTCTGCTGATTTTGTTGCAGTGTCGTGTCGTATAATGAGCTGAATATGATTAATCTTGTACATCAGATTACTAAAAACGCAGTGTGATTAGCACAACTATATCCCCTGCGCTGTGATTTAATCTCACATTATATGCTGCCCAATTAAGATTCTCCTTCATAAAAGTAGCTAAAGGACTGTCTATCATTGGATGGCCATTTGCAAGAGCAGAACTGTTTCTCAAAGTGAGATTTATCTGCATCATCTCCATTACTTTTCAGAGACTGTTCGACTGACTGAAGTCCTCAGTGAAGTCCTGAAAATTCCAGATACGTTTTCACGGAGGGAGATAAGAAAGCGTCTGCCTGAACAGGTATGTAACGAAAGTGATAAATGGTCAAATGTGCCGACTTATTTTGTCACATTTTTTAATTGGACAAGAAATGGAAGTTGCAATAGCATTGTCTTACTTATTGTGACATATAGACCTGCTGAACACTTTATTAGGTACACCTGTCCAACAGCTCGTTAATGCACATTTCTAATTAGCCAATCACATGGCAACAACTCAAAGCATTTAGGCATGTAGACATGGTCTAAACAATCTGCTGCAGTTAAAAACGAGCATCAGAATGGAGAAGAAAGCTGATTTACGTGACTTTGAATGTGGCATAGTTGTTGATGCCAGAGTATTTCAGAAACTGCTGATCTACTGGGATTTTCACGCACAATCATCTCTAGGATTTACAGAAAATAGTGCAAAAAAAGAGAAAATATCCAGTGAGCGGTAGTTATGTGGGCTCAAATGCCTTGTTGATGCCAGAGGTCAGAGGAGAATGGCCAGACGGTTTCCAGCTGATAGAAAGGCAACAGTAACACTAACAGGATGTGGTGGAATGGGAGATTTGCATTATGAATGCGCAGACGACAAGTTTGCAGCAACTGCGTGATGCTATCCTGTCAACATGGGCTGAAATCTCTGATGAATATTTTTTAGTAACTTGTTGAATCCATGCCAAGGATTAAGGCGGTTCTGAAGGCAACTACTAAGGTGTACCTAATAAAGTTGCCGGTGAGTGTATGAGTGAAATGGCATTTCATCTAAGAAAAACCTTTTATAGAAAAAAATAGAAGCTTCACATGTTATAATCACTTTATACTGTATGTGTAACTAGTCAAATATGAAACCTGTGGTTTTATTACAAATGTTGACGTGTAAACATGTTCACAGGAGTTTCACATAATGTTACAAAACTATTCACACATTTTACTTGTGTTTCATATATTTTGCATGTGATTTTAGCATGATAGCACATGATAGCACATAGCACAAAAGGGAAGTACAGTGGGACAGAACTTTTTGTCTGTTGGGGATTGACTCAATTATTAGATCATTGCAATTTGTTATTGGTGGATGTGATGGAAGTAACAAATTATCCACTTTAAAAGATTGCCCTAGCACGGCAGATCTATTAAATACAAGAGAAAAATTGTCATTGAAGAGAGAGTGGAAGTTATTTTGAAAAAAGAACAATTGTTTGAGGACTTACATTTTACGTACATACATTTTAAGCTGTACATGTAAATAATAGCTTCACTAGCAAGACTACAGCTACTCATGCTTTGTAATAAACCTCACTATAGTGGACTAGTGGTTTTTGATGAAAATATTGATAACTATAACTTCAATAACTACTGTATATGTTTATTCATGCCATTGCACAATAATGTTCTGTTTATTATGCTGTACTGTAAGTGAACACCTATTGTTAATTCAGAAAGTGGTTCCAATAATATATTGGTGATATATAATTATATAATATAATAATAAATTATATGTACAGTTGAAGTCAGACTTATTTGCCCCCTCCACCCTGCCCCCCCACCCCCTTTGAATTTTTTTCCTTTTTAAAATATTTCCCAAATGATGTTTAACAGAGCAAGGAATTTTTTACAGTATGTCTGATATATTTTTTCTTTTGGAGAAAGTTTTATTTCTTTTATTTCGGCTAGAGTAAAAGCAGTTTTTATTTTTTTTTAAACATCTATTTAGGGTCAAAATTATTAGCCCCCTTAAGCTATATTTATTTTCAATAGTCTACAGAAAAAACTATGGTTATACAATTACTTGCCTAATCACCCTAGCCTGCTTAGTTAAGCTAATTAAGCCTTTAAATGTCACTTTACGCTGTATAGAAGAATATTGAAAAATATCTAGTCAAATATTATTTACTGTCATCATGGCAAAGATAGAATAAATCAGTTATTAGAAATGAGTTATTAAAACTATTACGATTAGAAATGTGTTTAAAAAATCTCTTCTTTAAACAGAAACTGAGAAAAAAAAACAGGGGGGCTAATAATTCTGACTTTAACTGTATCTCCCCTCTCTCTCTTTCAAAAACTCCTATTCTAGCACTAAATTCTCTGAGTACAAACAAGTTACTTTGTATAATTAGCACTTCTTGTACGTATTGCGTAAAGAAATGTATATTGTTATGTTTTCACTTTAATTACTGCAGTTGTGAAATCTTAACAGATCTAGAAGAGCCTGACTCTGTTTCAAGCCTATAAATGTTAAACAAACTTAAGTTGGCTCCAGTGTTGTGAACTTTTCAAAAAGTCTGAGATGTACAATGGGTGTTACTATGCAAATAAATAAATTACTGTGACTGCTATATTGACCAACACAACATTCAGACTAACACATTTTAAAATCCATGACAATAAAATGAATTCAATTGTGCTTTCCCTCCATTAGCCCAAGAAAACGGCTGACTCCTCAGGCAAGTATTTTTCAATGCATTCAATCTTTTGTGCTGTCTCTCTGAACAATCCTTCCACATTTTACTGTATATATATAACAGTCCTCTAACCCATTTCCCCTATGCACTATAGATGATTCAAGCATTCAGTCTCTGCTTGTAAGAAAAGACTTTAATAGTTTCAAGAAAGTTGTACGAAAAGAGCATGTGTCAATGCTCTTTCAAGACAACAACTCTCTCCTTCATCACGCCGTGGCAGGCGGGGACAGAGAAAGTGTGCAGATGGTCCTGAATCTGGGAGCCTCGGTGAATTGCCAGAGTGTAAAAGGCTACACTCCTCTCATCGTCGCAGTTCTGCACAAGTTTTATGAGATCTGCAGCTTGCTGACAGACTGTGGGGCTGACGTCAACCTCAGCGATGGCGACCAGTGGACCGCGCTACATTTTGCCGTACAGGCTGGCGACGACCGAGCCACTCGATTTTTGCTAGACAATAAGGCGAGAGCTGATGCCAAGGAAAAGGATGGATGGACGCCTTTGCATCTAGCAGCTCAAAATGGGCACGAGAACATTGTGAGAATCTTACTCCGCCGTCTTGACAGCGTGGATGTGCAGGAGCACCAATCATGCCGTACAGCGCTTCATGTAGCTTCTATTTATGGCCACATAAACATCGTCAAGCTCTTGCTCAATAAAGGAGCTGACATCGACAAACAGGATAACAACCAATCCACTGCCCTACACCTGGCGGCAGAGGAGGGGCACTTCAGGGTGGTCCGTTTACTGGTTAATAGTGGAGCTGATGTGAATAAAGTTGATGAGCAAAGCTACAGCTCTCTTCATTTTGCAGCTCTGAACGGTTATACAGGTATCTGTAGACTCCTCTTAAGTAAAGGAATCGACCCCAACAGCAGAACTAATAAGAACTGGACCGCCATGCACCTGGCAGCCCTGAAAGGCCATCCGGAGATTATCCTCACCTTGGAGGAACACCAAGGCTCAGTCAACATTCAAGGGAAAAACGGCTGGACGCCTTTGCATCTTGCCTGTCATCATGGACAAGAGGAGGTGGTGACTGGGCTGCTGACAGCAGGTGCTGATCCAAACTTGGCTGAGGATAACGGCTGGACTCCCCTCCATTTAGCCTGTAATAGCAGCAGCTTCCCTAGCGTGCTGCAGTTGATATCCCATAAAGCTAATGTGAATGCTCAGAATAACAGCCAGTCAACACCCTTGCATTTAGCCGCCCAGCTCAGCAACATCCCCATCATCAAAGCCCTTCTGATGAATAATGCACAGCGGGAGATGCAGGACTCCAAAGGATGTACCGCCTTAACCTTGGCTCAACAGTGCAACAATTCAGAAGCCGTGGAGCTCCTGGACAGCTAGTGCTTGGGTTGAGAGCGAGCCATGTTCGGTGACAGATAACTCGGCCATTAGAGGGAGTACAACATTGATTTCTCCCATCGATTTCCTTCCTCCTGCAAAGCCTGCTCTTATAAACACTCTGGCTGTTGTTTTTGATTTAGATTCCTTGAATTTAACGCCTTTGTTTGGGTTTGTGAAGAGCTCAGGTGTGCTCTAAGTGTTATGAATGAGGGGTTTTATGACCAGCGATGCGTAGTGAAGGTCACCATAAAATCATCGGCGTCAGTTTATTTATTGTGAATAATTCATCAGAGCATGTCAGGCCTCGGAAAACAAATGTTTGTTTCCCGTTTTATTAGATCAAAATGTAATCACTTGCTCAATCTTTGAAATGACTTTCTTTGTGTGTTGATGTCACGTAGGTTGCAGAGGCTAATGAATATTTTTTAAACAATAATTCAGATCAAAATTTCAATTCTAGCATCGTTTCCTCAGCCTTGTCATTCCAAACAGGTATGACTTGCATTATTTTGTTGAATATAGATTTTTATATAGATTTCCTTAGCACAACGCTCTCATAAACTAAAAAGTAGCTTCTACTGTAGTCAGTTTGACTAATCTATCAACCCGTTCTTTTTTGCTGAACCCTGTTTAATTTGAAAACACGTCTTATTGGAGAGGTAAAATACACTATCACAATGGTCTGTTCAAATCCATACATTCAGTCTCTCTCTAGTGCTTTGCTGCACACCATTTTGACACTCTCTTCTCCTTCCTCAACTTCTCCTAGCCCATATCTGAAATCTGTCAAGATGTTTAAACCAAATACATGGTAATCAGCCCGATATTTTATGGCCTTTACAGTGCATTAAGTCTAACAACAATTAATTGTAGTTATTCATGCATGATGGCAACACAGTGGTTGAGTGGTTAGCACTGTTGCCTCAAAGCAAGAAAGTTGCTGGTTCGAATCCTTGTTGAGTCAGTCAGCATATCTGTGTGGAGTTTACCTGTTCTCCATGTTGGCATGGGTTGCCTCCGGGTGCTCCGGATTTCACCTTAGTCCAAAGATATGCAATATAGTTGTTGGGTATGTGTGTGAATGAGTGTGTATGGGTGTTTCCCAGTACGATGTTGCAGCTGTAAGGGCATCCGCTGTGTAAAACATATGCTGGATAAATTAGCAGTTCATTTTGCTGTGTCGATCCCTGAAGAAATAAGGGACTTGGCCGAAGGAAAATGAATGAATGAATGTAATGCATGATTTCTGGTTCAGATCTGTTACCCCTTTTGTGGGTTTAATTTGTTGTTACCATTCCTGCTCTGTCTGGGCGCATGTTTTGTTTGCCCAGAGCAGAACCAAATATATATATGTGTGTGTGTGTGTTAAAAAAATGATTCTGACTGAGATGGTAAATTAATGCTGAAATATTTATTTAACAGGATTCAATGAAGTCATACTTAAAAATTCCACTACTGTCAAAAACGTGTCAACAGTACTGTCATGGTGAAAAAATCAAAACCATTCATGGCATTCAAAGGGTGTTACATTCACAGACAAAAAACCTGTATGACAACATGCTTATCATTTCCCAACAGGCTTCAGCTCAGGTTCCACAGCTATAGCATTAAAGGAATTTTAAAACTCTTCTTGAGTGTTTTACCATTTTGAATTCAGTCAGCCAATCTCTGGGTCTGGTGTGTGTCTGGAGCACTTTTACGCCACATCTGAAAGTAGTTCTGAATCATCTTTCACCAATGTCTTAATGATTGCAAATATTGTGTATGTTCTGTACACAAAGTAAGTTTTAAATAGGATTTTTTAAAAACTCTTTGCTAATTTTTGAGCGAGAGGTTAATGGTCTGATCCAAAAATACACTGATCTATGTTATTCAAAGCTAAATGTGCTCCCACCAGACCTGGACATCAGCTGAATGCATATAAAAATGGTAGAGCTCAACTTAACTCTAGGGAAGTTGTAAAATGAGCCTATTTTCAAGAAAAATTATAGTGTGACTTTAACCCACACACACACAAACCTTACTAAACAACTTGGATCCATTCTATGTCATTATACCGTTAAATGTAAATGATAAATATTCAGTGCTTAACAAATATGAGTACACCCCTTACAAATCTCTCATTTAAATGAATATTTTCTATAGGATATATATATATGTATATATAATTTCGTAGTTTGTAATTTTGTTTTATAATATTTTGCATTAATTTAAATGTATTGTCTTCCTATTTCTAAAGCTATTCAGTGACTAAAATATTATGTTAATAAATATAGCCATTTAATAAATCTATTTAATTCAAATACACCAAAATATATGACCTACACTGAAAAAAATATAGGTAGCTGGGAAAAAAACGTAAAATAACAGCTATTAAATAGCAGAAATATACTGTAAAATAGCCTTCGTTAAGTTACAGAAATTTACTGCCGAATTGAATTACAGTAAATTTCTGTAATTTAACATCCACTATTTTACAATAAATTTCTGTTATTTAATGGCCGTTATTTTACTTTTTACATACCAGGTGGGAAAATGTAAAATAGCAGATTTTTTACAGTGTATATTTACTGAGAAATGGATGCTAAAACTATGCTGGACATCATTACATATTTAACCGTTGTATATAACTCAAATGCTCCAGTTCTATATTTCACAAACCTTGAATCTTTGGGTAATTTAACATAGTCTCTTGTGACACAGAAAAGAAAGTTGTAATAAGGATCTGGAGCTTTCAAACTGACATCAGAATATCAGAAACACTTTCTAGCAAGGCTCTGACTTTTCCTCGAGTGATTATTTTAATAAAACATCAATGCCTTGTGAAGGAATGTGAACACATGCAGCCCACATATTACTCTGCAGTCTATACTGTACAGTACATGGCACTTTAAATGTCTCATTAAATTCTGCATGATACCAGAAGCTTTGTGAACAGCACAAATTGATGAAACTTCACTGATGTGCACTATAGTAAAGAACTAGTTTATCTGCTTTCATGTACAAGCATGTTTCTCAGGCAGTTTCTCTTGTAGAGGGAGCTTACAGGGGATTACAACATGTGGAAAATAGATAGGAAGGATCATTTCCAGTCATTTGTCTAATTCTAACTGAGGAAAATAATAATTAGCACATAATTGTGCTCAGTGGTGGATGTGTGCATGTTTGAGCATGTTTATTCGGTAAAACAAAGGCAGATTAAGAGAGGACTTCCCGCAGTGTTATTTACACTTGTTAGATAAACTTAATTTAATGTAATTAAATAGTTGTTAGTGTTTGGATCCTGAGAAGAATTCGTGTAGACATTTTCTCTTCAAAGCTTCAGAACCTTTATAATACCAGAGCTCAAAGTGTTCCCTGTGGACTATTGTTAATGCACCAAAGAGCATCATATACGCGGATTAGGTTTAAATCTCCACAGCAAATTTGAAAAAAATGAATTTATACACTAGGCTGCACATCCAAAGAAATGTGCTGAAAATACAGTACCTTCTACAGTACATTTCTAAGAGAAGATTTGAAGTGAAGTATGACCAATTATTGCTCTGTTTGACTTTCATTACTTTTGAGTCCTTCAGGCAAGCACATAGATAGCTTTACTAATGAGCGGTTGATTAAATTTTACCACCATGCACCAGAAAATGACACCATCGTCTCACTGTGAACACATTATCTGTCGCTGTAATAAACTCAGACTATTAAAATGGTTTTGTTTACATTGTAACTGCTGTTGTAAAAAGACAACATTGTCTGCCATTTTTTGTAGATCTGCAAATTCTTGGTGCATTCCAAATGACATATATTACCTTCTAAAGCAGTGGTTCCCAAAGTGGGGATTGGGACCCCTTGCGGGGCTGCAGGACAATGAGGGGGGGCGCTTGCTTTTAAAAAGTCAAATAAATTTTATTAAATAATTAGTATTACCATTAACCATATCCCACAAAAAATAAAAATAAAAAACAAAATCCATCAGCCTTTCAATTAATTTTTTTTCTTCATAGGATTGGTGTGCTTGCGTTAGATTAACAACACCGCAATAGCGGCAGCAGATTGATTTTATAGCACCAGATTAAACTTTCTGACACCTTTACGGCAATCAAAGACATTAAAAATAAATACAGGCCATAAGTGAATACTGAGAATGATCTCTGAGTGGCGGTCTCCAAAATTATACCAAGAATAGACTTATGCTGAAAACATTGTGCCCACCAGTTTCTCTAATTGAGGTTAATGAAATTAATAAATGACTATAACAGTGAAATGGTTGTTAGACTGTGGCTCTTGTTTATATTAGCTTATTGTTGTGTGCGCAGCGTTGCATATTATAACCATCTCTGAGGAATTCGCAAGTCCGTGGTATTGATATTTTAGGGGTCGTAGGCTGAAAAGTTTGGGAACTCCTGCTTTAAAGGACACTTCAGAGTGAGGATTTCAGTGTACAGCTGATGGACACTTCGAGTCCCCATGATCCTTTGTGGAGAGAAGTTTGGTGTAATATTTGGTAGACCTCATGCATTTGAAGGGCATTGAATGGAATGCAGTGAATGAGTCGAGTTTGGCCTGATTAATAAGAGTCCAGTCCCATCAGTTTCACCAAGTCCACAGTCTTCACTAAGAATTAGGCTGCTTTTATATTGTTGCTGCAAGATTATCTGTTTTTTTCTGTTCACATTTTAAAGTACAGGGTGGCATGGAGAATTAATGGTTAGCAATAACAGCAACAAGGTTGCTGGATTGGGTTCCAGCTGGACCAAGTTTTTTTGTGTGGAGTTTGTATTCTCTCATGGATTTCTTCTGGGTGCTCTGGTTTCCCCCACAAACACATGTGGTATGCTTAAACTAAACTGAGTGTATGCGTGTGTGAATGAGAAACCGTATGAGTGTTTCCCAGAGCTGGGGTTTATGAGTTACTGTACTCTCAGTGCTCGGTTGCGGCTGGAAGGGCATCCACTGCATAAAAACATATGCCAAAGTCATTGGCTGTTTGTTCCTCTGTGGCATTCCCTGATAAACCAGGGAAACCAATAAAAATTAGCTGTTAAATGTGGCGCTCGCTAAATCTGTTGATTACAGACATGTAAATGAAACAAAAACAGCAGTTTAGAAAAGGTAACACTTTATGATAAGGTTCGTTAATTAATGCATGTACTAACATGAACTAATCATGAACAACAGATGTACAGCATTTATTAATCATAATTGAACATTTACTAATGCATTATTAACATCCAAGTCCGTGCTTGTTAAAATTAGTTAATGCACCATGAGTTAACATGAACTAACAATGAACTACTGTATTTTCATTAACTAACATTGACTAACATGAACAAATACTGTAGTAAATGTATTGTTCATTGTTTTTTCATGTTAGTAAATGCATTATTTACATTAACTAATGAACCTTATTGTAAAGTGTGACCAGAAAACTTCTACCCAAAGCGATGTGAATATGTTCGCACAAGCTCTGCAAGTCACCAGCATGTCTTGTCAATGAATGAGGTCATTAAAATATGTTGATAATTTTACAAATACAGTTTAAAGCATATATTTCAAACTATACTATGCTGATCTGGCTATAGAAAATAGTTTAAATTACCACTTGTCCAGTTACAGATGCAGAGGATACAAATACAGAAAAAGAAAAACAGACAGACACGTATATCTTATATATTAAAGATGAAGTACCGTATGTAAGTTTGACGCCCAGTGGTTGAACTAGGTATTGCATTCCTGGATCAAAACAAACACAAACACAGGTTGCCAGATTGATGACATTAACAGCAGTGAGCCTGACTATTGAGTCTAAAAGACTGATTTAGTGGTGTTTTAAATTAAAGTAACGCCACGCGATAGAGGGAATATTTTCCAAAATTAATGGAGTTTTTGTTCCAATCCACACCTCATAAGGATATATCAGAAACGGCTTCTATTTCTCACAGCTGAACAGCAGAAAAGTATGGCAATAAAAATATAATTTGCTGAAATTTAATTATTAATTCAATATAATTGGCTAAACTGACTGTGGGTGGGTTAAAGGTACCAAAACAAAGACAGCGTTCTAGCAAGTAACTCACATTTTCAAAGCAGAATATCTGACTTCAGCATTGTTTTCAGATAAACAATAATGTTCACTTGGCATGTTACTTAAATATCTGCTAACATATTATGGTATTTGTATGCTTTAGAAGAGTCAAAAACTTACATACAGCACCTTTATTTAATATCTATTTAAGTTGACACAGGTTATTATAATTACACTCACTGTAAATTACTATTGTTTTTTAATAAACTTTGTAAAACTAGCTTTAAAAATCCGTCAACAAACTGAAAATATTAATAAAGACTTAATTGGCATGGGATTAAACATTCGCATTTTAATGGTTTTAATATGGAGATTTTAGCCAGTTGATCCACATCCAAAAAATAAATAAAAGATTGCTCTGATGCCCTTTACATAATAAAACAATTTACAGCCTAGAAGGTTTGGGAAGATGTCATTTTATAAATAAAAATTTTAACACATGATGATTCTAGCATGCAAGCCCTTACAGTTATCCCTCCATTAATGTTACATTGTACAGTGTGTAAAGTACAGAAGAACATTATAAATCAACATCCTGTACAGATAGTGAAGCACAGATCACTGTCAGAACACCCAGGGCCATTCATATAGACATGCACCGAAGGCCTTAAGAGGAGATTAAATCTGGGGTGTTTGACCCTCAAAGGCAGGAATGTGTATGCGGCACCAGTCATTCATTTCTGATCTGCCATGAACATTTGTCACCCTTTCAACATTTTTCACTCGTCTTCATTCCAATCACAAATGTAGATGGATGTGTGAGTACAATCAGATCACCCTTAAAACAAGACACTCGAGCAAAGTAAACTTCACACTCGACTTCTCAAAAGAAGCAGATTAGAAACTTCAGTGTATTCAAGCCTCATTAGCTGACTAAATCACCTGTTAAAAATAACTTGTTGGCAATTGAGAACGGCTTGGTTAATTATACTAAATATTCCTGAATGGAATATACGACATTCTCTGTGAGAAATATCATGAATCTGGACAGATTCTAATTAACCAAATTGCTCCTTTCATACCCTGCAATCAGGGCTATTTTTCTTGAGAGTGGAGGGAAGACAAATGTTAAGACCGGTTTCAGCATTCAACAACCCTTGATTGCTGTCAGCACTTAAAAGAAAGCGAAAGAGGTCACGTGGGTGAGATATAAGTCATTTTGGAGATGTGACAGGTGACTAGGGAGAAAAGGTAACATTTACGAATGATTTGAGGCTATTCATGTTTAAAACACCTGCAAATTGCACATTCACGTTGCTAATTCAGCCATGTAAGGAATGTTTTGCGCTAATTTGTCTCTTGAAAACAGTATCCAGTGCTCTCGTGGACTGAACTCTATGGGCAAGAGATGTTAAGCTGAAAATGAGTAGTGAGAGAGAGAGAGGGAAAGAAGGAGGGAGGGGGTGTGAGGGCTCCCACAGCGCTGATGCTATAATCACTTGCTTGGCACGGTTACCCCCCCTCCTATGAGCCCAACTAAAGAGAATTAAGCAGGGCCAGCTGAGCCACAGGCAGGTGCTGTGTTTGTTTTTCTGATGTGTTAATAAGAGCGCTCCTGCTGCCCACTGGACCACACGCCACTGACTCAAACCACACCACGCTCGTTCATTTAACAGGGCTATGCTGTCAGGAATTGCAAATAGAAGTCATTTGTCCGCACAATTATGTAATTATTCCAGGAAATAGCATTGAACCAAGTCTATCCTATCCCTTCGGCTTAGAGTGAAAGCCTTGCTTTGATCTGAGGAGAATTCTGATCGACTAGAGGAGCCACATTTACATTCCTTTTATAAGTAAACACTTGTTACCAATGCAGTCTGCCGGAAAATGTTTTTAGTTGAAGAGGATATTCTGGGGATGATGACCCCCTTAAAAAACAATTTCATTTGAATTATAATATGTTTAGTTAATGTTTCCTGTGCATATTTGAAACATTTTGCAGACATCTACACTGTAAAAATGCCGGGTTCCACACAACCCAAATAAAATAATTAAGGGGTCGTCCCAGTGGAATGAACCGCCAACTAAAGCTGCAGTCACACTGGGCTTTTCCTCCTATAGACTTCCATTCATACGCACGCGAATGCGTCAGACTGGAAACGCAGCGTCATGCATTAAGTTTCGCAGGTCGCTGCGGTGCAAAGTTCAAGCTTGGTGAACTCTGACCTGCGAAATTGCATCACTTGACTGCGTGAGAACAATCAAGGATCAAAATATGACCTCTCTGGACAGAAGTTTATAACATGGAGCGATCGCTTATTTTTAAAAATCTAATATTGTAATGCTACCCACTACAACATCGTGACACCCACAAATCTAAAAAGGTGACTTTAATGCACAAATTTAAGTGTATTGAACATGAAACAATAAAGTTGTCCCAAAAAACTTAGGAATTGTGCTGTTTCAACTTATTTTAAATAAGTAGTTTGAACAAGCAACAAAAGTAATTTTTTGGAGTGTACAGTTTGTTGTCAATAATTTCCATACACAAAATCTATTAAATTGACAAAACATATATTTTCTGTATGGCCAGCAGCTGGTGATGCTACTTTCTAAAGATACATTGTTTTACTGCACACATATGGTCTGCCATTGTTGTTTTAAGCATTAGGTCTACATATTGAACATGTTTTTTTGTATTTTACATCATAGTGGAATTGTTTTTGGAAATTTGATGTAAGAAAACAGAAGTTGTCAGAACTTTGTTTTTAGGCCATCCCTAGCACATAAATGTAACCTAACATGTAAATAAATGTGATTCAGCCAATGAGTTCTTAGGCCTTTTTTTCCAACTCAGACTCATTGGAAATGCATGATTCTCCCAACGATTCTGCAACACCTAAAATACTTCACAAAGCTCAAGGCATGTACTCTACATTCACACTGCAAGGCTTAGTGCTCAAATTAGATCAAATCAGATTTTCTCAGATCAGTTTTTTTTTTTTTTTTTTTTTTTTGCATAGCTGTTCACTTTGTTGTTATAAATGCCGTCAATGTCAGATTTCCAGTGTGAACAAATCATGGTCCTAAACTGACCCACATGTGCAAAACTATGCACAGCATATAAATGTGTATACTGTATGAAGTGAATAAAGCATGCTGTCAGATTACATTTAATATGATTTTAGCCGTTTTCACAAACAACGGCTGTTTACTTTTTATGAATTGTAAATGGGTTTGCTGGTTGTAATGTGTACTTCAGTGTTTAAAACCTAAACCTCTCTGACCACCGGTGTGTAGTGAACTCAACAAGGGTAAATGAGCAGCTGCAGATCGAGTAGTGAAGGCAGGGCTTATGCCAGGTTTATTGGTGTTAAAAATGATATTGTTTGCAGAGTCTGATAACCTAGCCTACTGTTAATTCATTTTAATTTGTTAGAATCAACTTAGGCTGTATCCAGTCAAAACTCATATAAGTAAAACTGAAACTTTGTCTACCAGCATGTTGAAAAATGTTGCCCCCAACAATGAAAACGTTATTTGGGGGGGTAACACACTGTCAGAAATAAAGCTACAGGAGCTGTGGCCACTGGGGCAGTACCTTTTGAAAAGATACATATTTGTACCCAAATAATCCACACTGGTACCTTAAAGGCACATATTAGTACCCAATTGAACCTGAAAAGTACCTTTGTGGTACCATTATGAACCCTTCAGGAACAAATTTGTACCTTTTGAAAAGGCACTGCCTCAGTGACAGCTCTTGTACCTTTATTTCCAAACGCCAGTTGTCATTCAAAAAATATTAAAAATAAACAACCTTAATTTTTGGCAAAGTATTTGCTCGGTCTGCTATTCTTCTATGCCGCTGAGGAGAAGAGGATGTTTGCAGCATGAACCAGTACAGAATAATGACGTGTGTTGACCAAAAATGATGTAAAATCACAATAATTCCTAGATAACCGTTCACACAGTGGTCAGATTGTAACACATCAGATCTGTTTAATTCCACACATAAAATCAACACAAATTGTAATTAAAAAGATCAGATGTGGTTTGGGTTGTTTACACTGTCATGTCAAAAACAGATCACACGTGGGCAAAAAACTCTGATTTGGGCTACATTTGCCTGCAGTGTGAACGTTGCCATGTACATTGCTTGTTGTAAGCTAAATCATACCCTAAACCTAACCAATTTTGTTTACAAAAGCTGATATGATATAAAGTGAAGTTTTATAAACTAATTTCGAGAGGAGCACGTGATATGATTGTGCACTGCTGGCCACTCATCCGTAATCAGTAATAATCCAATCAGAATGATCCTAGCTTAATATAAATGGATCACTTTCTCCTTCTTTTTGGAAGAATCCCCCCCCCCCCCCCTTTCACCCCATTTCCTCCTTTTTCTCCACTTCTAAAGGGGGAGCAATCGAGACCTACCTGATTTCGGATCCTCTGATATGCTTCTAGACCGGGCAGGAGCCCTGGGCTCAAATATCTGCGAGCTTAGGGTTCTCTCCCGGGACAGCATGCCAAACCTGCTATAAATGCCAAGCATATCTAAGTGGGAACTCTTGAAACAGCTTTTTTTGAAGCAAACACAATGGTTTATCATTTCGTTTTTTGTTTTTTACTTTATCGTAATTACAATGCTGTTCCTCAGTTGTGAGCTACTACAGAGCAAACTGATTATGTCAGAAATACAGTCCAAATAGAGGGTTGTGTGACACAAATATATTTGTTTTTAAATCATGCACATTCTTAAAATGTTTTGGGGTTTTAATATAGTATCATGCTTACTGTATGTTCGGTAACTCAAACCTGGCAGCCTTGTTCAGCAGCGTGTTTTGGGCCATATTCATTTAGGATTTAGCAATTTGTTACATGCCAGGAAAGGCAACTTATTACCAGTAGAGACCCACATGGATTGCTGTTTCCACTAAAACCAATACAACTCCTATTATAAGCATTGTTGCCATAACAAATTATTTTCCCTCACACGGTAGTGATACTGTAAATATTACACATTTCTAATTTAAACTGAAGCAAATATAAAATTATACAATCGTAAGATATAGGGGTGGAATGCCCCCTATGTTTGAGTCATAAGCAATGACACGTAGAAAACACTAATATAAAAACAACTTGAATTTTACCTTAGAACTCAAATGATAAATGCTGCTTTTTAGATTGGCATGACATTTTGCTGTAGCAGTTCAAACGGCCAATTGTTTCAGGCAACAGCTTTTCTAGGCAACTCAGAAATAAACATTAACAAATGTTAAAAGGAACAGTACAACTTTCTTATTTGAAGTATTTGCTTCTCATAATCATTCAGTCATCAGCCATTCGAAAGAACGATTTGAAAACCTGTCTCAAAAATTACTTATAACCTATGTCAGGAAAGCCATTTATTTCTACACACTACTGTTGCTGATTTAACACACATACACATTGCACACCTACCTAGATAAGTCAGTTTTCCACTTTTCACACAAAACAGCTGTTAAATTATGTTAAATTAATGAAGTCCTACTCTTTCACATAAGTAGTATATGATTTTAAAGCATGGTGAGAAAAGTCCAAAATGGTGACCGTCCATTTAAATGGTTTATGAAAACATTTGAATAAAAAAATAAATATTTCTGACATTTTTTTAGAAGTTGCATTCAAAATACACATCAGAGGGTGTACATTTGGATGGGCATGACACTTCTGACAGCAAGCTAGTCTCTGTATGCGATAAATGTCAAAAGCAATGATTTGATTCTGGCAAATGTGAGCAGCTGATGGACAAACCTGAATGAAAGAATTTCTAGGAATTGAGAAATCCTGCTGGCAAGAGAGTCTTTGTACGTTCAGATGCCAGAAAACCATTTCAGAGTATAAATCACAAAAGTATATTGCATTGATAGAAGATCTGTAAAAAAAAAAAGTGTGAAAAAAACATCCATTATTTTATGTAGCCTGTGAGCAGGTCAGTAAAAGCCAGTTGGTTGTCTTGGGGAAACTGTAAAGCTCCAATATTATCAACATGGGTTTGTAACGAAATTTAGCATTAACCTCATTCTGTCAGGTTTCAATGTTAAATGAATAACAATAGTGTAAAGTGAAATCATTTGCATATCTCTAGGGATTTTACAATAGCATGCAGTATTTCTTGCATTAATATTGCACAAGCCCTCACAAAGTTAATTTCAGTCGACATGATTAATAATCTTTAAACCTTCACTTCAAACTACCACAACATTTGGTACCAAACCCTGCATCAGCACCTTTGGTCCTCAATACACTACTTAAAAAAGTGATTCAAAGGTTTTTGGCAGAAGGAAAGGGCCACATTTGGGACTAAATTATTCTAAGCAGCATCTAAAGATCCTTGGCAAAGAAAAAGATCTTTAATAAGATATGAAACAATATTATTTCCTTTGGCACTTAATTTAATGATGTGTACATAAAATAATAAATATAATGGTAATTGTATCCCCATATTGCCCGCTCAGATTATTCCTTTTAATATCTTTTGTATAAGTTGACTGTCTGCTTGAGGACATTTTATGTTAAAATGATATAATATTAGTAATTTAGTAGGTATAACCTGAATAAGTCAAACTTATTTTTTAAAGTTAAACCCCTAATGTTTTTATAGTTCTGCACATGGTATGGTACAGTAAACTATTATTTATAAGAATCCAGGAAACGGTCTATGGGGGTTAAACAGCCAGTTTAGCTAGTGTAAACGATATAAAATGTTTTTAAAACTGCATCTTCAGTTGAAGCAGCTGCAGGACTAATATTTTGAACCCCTTGCTGGTTAACAGGTTGCATCCAGAAACTTTAAAATGCTGTCTTCAGAGTAGGGCTGCACAATATTGGAAAAAAACTGACATTGAAATATTCTCATTCACTGCAGTATATATTGCGATCTAAATGCAATTTCACCACATGACTTGAATTGCTTGAAAAATAATTCATTATTTTAGATTGGTTGGAAGGATTCTGTAGAGAGAGCCTCTACATAAAATGTCATTTAAAAAAATGACAAGCAAAGTTAAATACAACAAAGAAAAGATGTAAATAAACAATGATTTATGGCAGGGTTCTCCAGGTTTCGGTCCTGGAGGACCGGTGTCCCTGCTGGGTTTAGCTCCAACTTGCCTTAACGCTCCTGCCTGGGTGTTTCAAGTGAACCTATATTAAGACCTTGATTAGCTTGTTCAGTTGTGTTTGATAAGGGTTGGAGCTAAAATCTGCAGGACACCGGCCCTCCAGGAACAAGTTTGGTGACCCCTGTTTTATGGTTTTCTGGGGAGTCATCATATAATAATAATAATAATAAACAGCCCTTTGAGTAAATAATTATGTAATGTACAATTAATTTTTAGGTGATGCAGTGGCGCAGTAGGTAGTGCTGTCGCCTCACAGCAAGAAGGTCGCTGGTTCAAGCCTCGGCTGGGTCAGTTGGCGTTTCTGTGTGGAGTTTGCATGTTCTCCACGGGTTTGCGTGGGTTTCCTCCAGGTGCTCCGGTTTCCCCCACAGTCCAAAGACATGGGGTACAGGTGAATTGGGTAGAGTAAATTTTCCATAGTGTATGAGTGTGAATTAGTGTGTGTGGATGTTTCCCAGAGATGGGTTGCAGCTGGAAGGGCATCCACTGGGTAAAACATATGCTGGATAAGTTGGATGATTCCGCTGTGGCGACCCCAGATTAATGGAGGGACTAAGCCGAAAAGAAAATGAATGAATGAACAATTAATCTTTATAAACGTTTAATTTTTTTTGCCTAAATGGCTGAATTTTGCTTAAAATTTTTGGTACATGTCAACTTCCACTAACCCTAACACTAACCCTAACCCCAACCTAACAGTCTACTTATAATGCAATGTAACTTAATTTAACAAACTGACGATCAAATAAAATGTGACCAAATTCTTACAGTCAGACCTTAAAAACACTTGAATTAATAAACTTTCACTCGAAGGTTAACATTTGAAATTACTCCACTATGTTGATATCTGTAGAGTCTGGTCAACTACATTGCAGATCCCTGCACAATTGCAGACTTTCACTTTGTGATATCAATGCTGAAAGGACAATTGTGCCTACTTCAGAGGTAGAATTCCAAACCAGGAAGGCATCAAGGCATGTCCGAATCACTTACTGTCTTAAAGATAAGACGTGCATTCCATTACAAACAGTTGAGCTAAAAAAAATAAACATGGCATCCTAAAGCACTCATTTGGTGTCGATTTGTGTGAACAGGTACATTTTTGACCAACATTTTACACTTTTGATAACTAGAAGTTATAGTATTGTAGTATGGAAATTCACTTTTAGTTATCAAAGCTCTCTATTTTGTTGAAAAAGTCTCAGAAGTCTCTCTGAAATCTGTTTCAAGAGTTCACACTTAGATATTGCTTAAAAATAATAGCAGGTTTGGCATGCTGTCCCATGGAAAGAACCCTGAGCTCAGAGATAATTCATCCCGCCTGGTCAATGAGCAAATAAGGGGGTCCGAGATTAGGTAGTTCTTAAGAACTCCCCCTGGTAAAGGAGGAAAAAATGAGGAGATGGGGTGGATGAGGGAGATTCCTCAATAACGAAGAAAAGGGAAGTAACGTGAAATGGGCTATTTATTGTAGGCTTGGATTCATCTGATTAGTATATCAATGATTGTGGGGGAGAGACCAGCCGCGATTAATTATATTATGTGCTCCTCTTCAAAAGGAAAGATTCTTCAAAAACATAGATATAGTTGCGGTCACACTGGGCTTTTCCTCCCATAGACTTCTATTTATACGCACGCAAATGCGTCAGACCGGAAACGCAGGGTCATGCGTTAAGTTTCGTAGGTTGCTGCAGTGCAAAGTTCAAGCTTGGTGAACTCTGACCTGCGAAATCGCATCACTTGACTGCGTGAGACCAACCAATGATCAAAACATGACCTCTCTGGACAGAAATTTAAAACATGGAGCGATCGCTCGCTTCTTTTTAATGCCTAATAATCTTGTTTATTCTCGCTTCTTTACGCAGCGCTGCACGGCAGAATTTCGCATTATCAAACTCTAGTGTGACCGCAGCTTTTGGGAAGTAACGTGAAATAGGCTATTTATTGTATGTTTGGATTAATCTGATTAATTTATCGAGGATTGTGGATAGGAGAAAAGATGAGATCAATCATATCTCGTGCTTCTCTCGAAATTAGTTTATCGAACTTCACTTTTTCAGGTGCTTCAAGACAAGAGTCACCACCTTATAGGGCAGCAAGGCAATAATTTAGCTTCCTACACCTTTGAATGCTGCCACTTTTTGCAAGCTTGCCATGATGATCTACTGTATATCTTTTAAAATACCACGTTTGGTTTATCAAGCAGTGGTGGCAGCTTTTCCTCCATGTCTACTGCTTTAAATACTATATATTATCCCTTATATTTGAAAAGACCTACAGTATCAGTTATTAACTGGAAAAATAATTGTTCTGAACCTGAACCAAACTATAAATGCTATATATTTTTATTATTTTCGTATGTGGTAATAACTCTGCTATTGTTTTAATTATTTTATATCTGTATAAGTGTACGAATGGCACGGTGGCGCAGTGGTTAGCATTGTCACCTCACAGCAAGAAGGTTTGCATGTTCTCCCGGTGTCCACTTGGGTTTCCTCAAAAGATATATGCCATAGGTGTATTGGGTAAGCTAAATTGTTCATAGTGTATGTGTGTATGTCCTGGTTCTCCAGGTTGGGGGTTGAGCGTTGGGCTAACAACCCACCTCATAAAGATAACTTACTACCCTGGTAGTAAGTAAGTATAAGTCTAAAGAACTTTAGTTATCAGTCATGGAGCGAACTGGAACTTTTCCATTTCTTAATGAAAAGGTTTCATATACAGTGTATCAAATTGTTGCAAATTTATCAAAAATAAAAAACCCGAAAAATCACGTATTCACAGGTTTTGCTCAATACTTTATTGATGTACCTTTGGCAGCAATTACAGCCTCAAGTCTTTTTGAATATGATGCCACAAGATTGGCACATGGGAAGTGGTGGTGTACAGTCATTTTCAGATCTCTCCAGAGATTTCCAACAAGATTTAGTTCTGGGCACTGGATGGGCCACTCAAGAATATTCCCCGAGTTGTTGTGAAGCCACTTCATTGATATTTTGGCTGTGTGCTTTGGATCATTGTCCTGCTGGAAGATGAACTGTTGTCCCAGTCTGAGGTCAAGAGCACTCTAAAGCAGGTTTTCATTCAGAATGTCTTTGTACATTGCTGCATTAATCTTTTTCTCTATCCTGACCAATCTTCCAGTTTCTGCTGCTGAAAAAACATTCCCACAGCATGATGCTGCCACCACCATGCTTCACTGTAAGGATAGTAATAGCCTGGTGATGATCGGTGCCTGGTTTTCTCCAAATGTAATGCCTGGCATTCACTCCAAAGAGTTTACTTTTAGTCTCATCAGACCAGAAAATTTTGTTTCTTATGATCTGAGAGTTCTTCAGATGAACAATTCCAGGCGGGGAGTAGCTTCCGTCTGGCCACTCTACCACACAGGCCTGATTGGTGGATTGCTGCACAGATGGTCATCCTTCTGTAAGGTTCTCCTCTCTCTACTGAAGAATGCTGAAGCTCAGACAGAGTAACCATTGGGTTATTCATCACCTCCCTGACTAAGGCCCTTCTCCCCCTATCACTCAGCTTAGATGGCCTGCCAGCTCTAGGAGGAGTCCTAGTGATTCCAAACTTTCAGAGCAGCAAAAACGTTTCTGTAACCTACCCCAGCCTTGTGCCTCGAGACAATCCTGTCTCGGAGGTCTACAGACAATACCTTTGTCTTCATACTTGGTTTGTGCTTTGACATGCACTGTCAACCCTGGGACCTTATATAGACAGGTGTATGCCTTTTCAAATCATGTCAAAATCCACTGAATTTACTACAGGTGAACTCCAATTAAGCTGCTGAAACATCTCAAGAATGATCAGTGGAAACAAAATGTACCTGAGCTCAATTTAGACTGTGAATACTTATGTGCATGTAATTTTTCAGGCATTTTATTTCTAATAAATTTGCAAAACTTATTTTTTCCACATTGTCATTATGGGGTATTGTATGTAGAATTTTGAGGAAATAAATAAATCCATTTTGGAATAAGGCTGTATCATAACAAAATGTGGAAAAAGTGAAGCGCTATGAATACTTTCAGGATGCATTGTATGTAAAACTGAGTTTTCTCTTTTTCTCACCCTCACACTTCCATTCCAGTTCTTTGTACTATTTCTTTGTTCCGCTGAACACAAAGGAAAATATTTGAAAGAATGTCAGGAACCAAATGAATATCGCCACTCATTTATGGACTGAGCAGGAAATAAATCATGTGGGAGTAAATGAGTTGGGCATCTGCTTGTCATTCTTCTAAATACCTTTTTAAAAGTTCATGGAAACCAATTAATGACTTTTAGTTTTAAGACTGTTCTACAGTAAATGTTGTGCTCAGAATGTAATCCTCCTAAAGAATTAAGGGACAAAAAAATGCTCTGATCTGGGACATTAAATCACTTTTATAGTTCACTTAATGACCAGCAGTGTCAAAATTCTACATGTAATCTCTTTAACACCTTCATACTTTAATAAGTATTGTTAAAAAGCAATCATTTTTTACAAAGTATTTGATTTATTTGTGAATTACAGTTTTTTTTATTTTATTAAATATTCAATTATATACTTTATAGTTAAATATATTCAAGAGTCAACATGAAAGTGGACCCAGCATGGTTGCAGATGTTATTGGACTTTAACATTGTTTCCATTGATTTTCTATGCTTACGATGAATCTGATTCTGATTGCAAAACAAACATGTAAATTACTACACAAAGCTTGTGTACAAGTGAGTTTAGCAGTTGTTTGTAGAGCGGTGGTGTGTGTTGATCATCAGCTGTGTCCACAGATGCTTGCCATAGGGCTAATGTCATCGTGTTGTCCGTCCACAGAGCATGCTGTGTGCCACATCAGTCGAGTCACCCCTCGGGCAAGGAAGCAACTTTGTTTTATGGCTCAAATGTTCTTATCCTCCATAAAGTTTGCAGGGAAGGCAATGCCCAGAGTTGTCACAAGGTTTACGAGGATGAAATACATTGATATTGATATCAAATAGCAGACACTGTTGCTTTGTATTGCTAAAAACATCTGTCATGATAACAGCAAGCCGTCAGTGAACAATTACTTTATTCATAATCTTATATCAGTGTGCGACAAACATCTCATGAGAACATGCATTACATTGCAGCGGCAGGCCCATCACATTCAATGTGTGTCATTATAAAGCATGAAAAGCTACGCATATAAACAGAAAAAAAGGGACCTTAAATGAAATTTACACTCATTTTGCTGACTTTTTTTATTGCAACGCCTGGCCGATGCTCTTTGCTGTTCACTCAATCCATTCCACAGGGATGTCATGCAGTTCAGCTTTATCCTCTCTTTTCACTCCGTCACTTATATTTACTTCCTCAAGGCCAAAAAACAAGGAACTACAATGGGTAATGCCTCCATTGGGAAGGCTAACTTATGATGGTCAAGGTTATTTTGTTTAAAAATATCAGCGTTATACTGAAATTGTGTTTTATTCTTTGCTTTGTTTTTTCTTTTTTTGGTATGATGTTAAATCCACTTTGCTGACGATATGGCATAAATTCTTAGATATTCATTACGAAACTACACTGTTAACAATTTTTGTAAATCGTACAGTATTTAACTGTAATATTAACTACATTTTACTGAAGGAGCGTTATGCATGTTACTGTATTTTGAAGTTGCATTATGAAAATTACAGTATTTTAAAGTAAAGATTTACAATACTGTAAATACACATACAGCAAGATAAACAGTGCTGTAATTGTAACTACAGTATATTTGCTGCAGTTGATTTACAGTAAGTTGCTGTAGATTCTACAGGAAATCGTTAACAGTGTACAGATGATTACAGTCAGTTTGCTCAATGCGTTATTTAAGTTGTTTAATGTGTTATGCTGGATGGTAGTTGCAGAACATCTAACAAACACATTATAAACATGGGACATAACGTCAGACATGACTGGCATAAATAGGCTTTTTCATAAAAATTAAAAAAAAAATTGTTTTATCAATGGGTGTAACGGTACATGTATATGTTCTGAACAATCACGGTACAGGTGTCACAGTTTAATTCATGTACTTTGAGGATATATACAGGGAGTTCAGTCACCAAAGCCATTAACACAGAACACATATTTCCATCTAAAAAATTTGAGATAGAGCTCTCAACAATGCTTTTTAAAAAAAAGCACCCTCTCCGCCATGTTTATTCATTTCCTTTGGCTTAGTTCCTATATTCATCAGTGGTCACCACAGCAGAATGAACAGCTAACTTATCCAGTGTATGTTTTTCACAGCAGATGCTCTTCCAGCTGCAAGCCAGAACTAGGATACACCCATACACTCACATTCACACACATAGTGTACACTATGGCCAATTTAGTTTATTCAGTTCACCTATCCCGCATGTATTTTGTACTGTGGAGGAAACCAGAGCACCCAGAGAAAACCCACAAGAACATTGCGAGAACATGCAAAATCCACACAGAAATGATTCAACTGATCCAACTGGGACAAGAACCAGCAACCTTCTTGCTGTGAGGCGACAATGTTATCCACTGAGCCACCATACCACTCTTTATCTGGCATGTTGCTATCAAATAATGCAAATAATGCAAGCGACATCAACCGTTTGCGACCAGGTGGGCGTGTCTAACGATGTAACAAAGTTGAGAATCCTTCAACTTTATGCAAATGAAGAGCAACTTTCTTGAATGTCAGCCAACAGGAGCAGCAGTAGAGCTCCCGTGATCCTCTCTCAGCTCGCTTAGAGGCCAATTGTATTCTCTTTGCTGTAGATCTACAGTACACAGGCCTGCGTTTGCAGTAGGTCGCCACTCAGGCAACTACGAAGTTGCTGCTAGTGTGAATGAGACTATCAAATAGTACCTGTCATGTGTAAAACTGTATTGACCTTTGAGAGATGGCATAATAACTTGCAAATTTTAACTTAGAATTGTACTTGATAATTAATAAAACTTAATTAATCCAAATTAATTCAAAATTAATAATGTAATTCAACCTCAGCACCCGATAGCGCCTAACCTTCCGCTACGTGGGCAGAGCTGTGACTGTTGTGTGCATAAAACATTTAAGCAACATTCCACATTTCTTTTTTGGTTGAACAAGTGCATCATTCGCTTATTTAGAACCACGTTAATGGAGGACCACCAACACTGCATGTTTTGGATGACTCCTTTGTCTGTCACACCCATTCACCACAGTCTTTCAATCTCTGCTAATGAGCAGAAGATCTGATTCAGGTGTGTTTGGCCAGAAGCATGTTTGAGAAACACAGGCTGCATCTGAAACCAAATACTTTCATACTATACAGTGCGCTAAAATGAGTATGCGAGCCGAGTAATTTGTCCGAATTCATAGAATTTGAAAATCAGTATGCGAGAAGTACCCGTATGACTTACTACTTCTGGCATAAATCTGAAGTATGCATCCCATGCATGCTACGCTGTCCCATGATGCCCCATGAGAGAGTGAAAAAATGTAATATGTCCAAATTTCAGTAATACTTCTTGAATTCATACTGTATAGAATGTACTTTTCTAAGGGCCGAGTAGTACGTTTAAAGTCAAATGCAGTATCTTCTGAGTAATAGGCGGTTTCGGACGCAGCCACTGACTTAAGTCTGGTTTATACTTCTTCGTCGAGTGATTGGTGTGACCCACGGCGCATGCCTTGCGCGTTGCCGTGCATTTACTTCTGTGCGCTGTGTCTGTTCCTCTGCAATAACGCTTCCGGAACGCTAGCAGCTAGTGAGGTGTTTATGTTCCTCTGTGTCGAGTTTCTTCACTGGTGTTTTGTTTTTTCTGAACGCTTCCTTAATGTACAAGTGGCTCAAACTCGCTCATTTTGAGGCAGATACCGGCAGACATGAAACAACTTTAATCATAAGATAAACACAAAACAAAATGTTCCATTTGGAGCTCCTTCATGGGACTCGACACTTGTAAACACTCGCTCCAACGGACTCACGCAGCTCTAGTTCCCGCCCACCCAAGGTCATCAGCGCTACCAAGCCGACCTATCACAGTGCTTGTGCTTAGCGTTGTTGTGACGTGTAGTTACATTTTTGAGAGGTTGACGGAGAAGTATAAATCAGTCTATTATTTTATTTTATTGATTATCAGACTATTTATACTCTTAAGTGGTGTAAAATAGTGCATAAGTATGCAATATGCATACCCAATATCCCAATATTTGGGACGCACCCAGTTTGTGTGTACAGTACGTAAACCAGTCTGTGGTCCCACACACACAAGGGCAGTGACTGATCAGGAGTTGCTCACTGCACACTGTAAAAAATGCAGGGTTCCACACAATTCATTCATGTTGCCTCAACACAAATCTACTAACTTAACGTATCTAATCTGAGTAGACTGAACACAAAACAAGTAAATTTCCCCCCAAAATCATGTTGTTTCAGCTCATTTTAAAGTTGGAGTGCACCTGCTGCTAATATAATAACAGATAAATGGACATCCCATGCTGGCATTTTCAATAAAAGAGATTTCAGATTTAAAGCTTATCGAATCTTAAATTGGGGGCGGCATGGTGGCTCAGTGGTTAGCACAGTCAACTCAGAGCAAGAAAGTCACTGGTTCAAGTCTAAGTTGGCATTTCTGCGTGGAGTTTACATGTTCTCCCCATATTCAAGTAGGTTTCTTCTGGGAAACTGTGTGTGTGTGTGTGCGCGAGCGAGCGAGCGTGTGCGCGCGAATGAATGTGTATGGTTGTTTGCCAGTACTGGTCGACCTCTGAAATAGAGACTAAGCTGAAGGAAATGAATGAATCTTAAATGTAATGCTCAACTAATGTGTATTTGTTATTTTTGGAGAGGGTTGAACTTGTCTTTTAATTTATTAATACACAGTCTCTTCATTATATAAAGTTTTATGTTTCATTAATCGACTTATTTTGTACTTTTATATCAGAAGTAGCTTTTGAGATCTGTAGCTGATTGTGACACTTCTGTCTGTTCAAAATAAACAGAAAAAAGCAAGCACTGGGGATTTACTGCTTATTCCTGTTTTATCAAAGCTGTATTGAACTGTGATCTCAAGACCGAGATACATACTGAACAGTGACATGTGTACCGTTACACCCCATACACAGTAATGTTATGTATGCTGTTTTCCACTAGTTCCGTTTGGGATTTTTTTAGCAGATTTAGAAACATAATACTGACAAACAGATAAGGAAAGCCATTGCTTGAAGTTGTACAGTATCTCAAACATGTCTGTGCTGAAGATACTGATTAAAAAGCCCCATCTCCCCCAGGGTTTTTTTTTTCTTTCCATTTTTGGATGATACGATCTTACAACAAAATTGTTTTTTATAATACAGTCAATTTATATACATTCCTTTAGTTTTAATCTCAGTGAAATGCAAGAGATGTACAGTAGCCTCCAGGCCCAAGTCTGTATGGGATGCGTTTATGATTCTTCCAGTGAAGTTTTACACTGTGTCCACTGCAGATGAGGTATTATTTCCATCCCTTTCTGCTCCATTGAAGTGAGTTCCGTCTCAACAGTGCAGAATCTTAATGAAGGCTTTGCGAAACTCGATGTTGAAAGTGGTGTATATGATTGGGTTTACGGCACTGTTCACATAGCCCAGCCATGTAAAGGCAGTGTAGAGTTCAGGAGGGACTTGGCAGTAAGTGTTGACAATGTGTGTGATGAAGAACGGCAGCCAGCAGATGATGAATACACCTAAAAATAAAGCAGAGGTGTTGAGGGGAATATTATTTTTCAGCAAGTTGTTAATTTTTATTGTGTAGTTCATTAAGATAAAAGGCTGAATATTTGTTGTAAAATAATTCTTTTTTCAAACAAATGTTGTTCTGTTGAACTTTTTATGAATCAAACATGTATCAGTATCCATAAAAATATTAAGCAGCAGTTTTTTCTACCACTGATTATAATAACATCAGTAATAATTAATGATGATTATAATAATTTTAATTACCATCATAATGATTTCCTATGGAACGTGTGAGACTAAAGACTGGGGTAATGATGCTGGAAATTCAGCTTTGACATCAGAGGAATAAATTACACTTTAAAATATATTCAAACAGAAAACGGCTCTTCTGAACTTTAATAAATATTTTACAAGTTTGCTGTTTTGCTGTATTTTGGATTTTTTCAAATGCAGCAGAAAAGTCTTCTTTCTAAAATGGTAAAAATGCAAACAGAACTGAAGGAAGTATGTTGGATTTATATTTAGCCATGTACACCCATTCCACATTAATCAGTTGACTTAATTTGTTCATTTAATTTTAACTTCATAGAATAATTTTTTTTGAAGTGACCGCATTAAGCAGTTAAAGTGATTTGATATGGTTCCCTGAAAGGATCAATTAATTTAATTTAGAATACATTTATTATTGCACATTTAACTGTAGCTTCATTCATTTAGTTGGTTAACTTAATTAAGACAATTTTAATAAGTAAGCATTACACCATTAAACACTATTAAGTCTTTCCCTTTGTTCATCTTGCTCAAAAAAACATAAAAGGATTTTTAAATTAAATTTATTACTCTCCTCATTGAGTCTGAAGCAAAGTGTGTGTTCAGCAAAAATGCTCAATTTATTCTAATATACTGCACATTTTAGAGAAAGCAAGTTGTGTAGATTATAAATAACATGCTTTTGCATTTTCTTCAATAACAATAACGAGTCCAGACACTAGTCCTGTCTTGTCTAGTATGTTGTGCTCGGCTCAAGTTTTCTCGGGTCGAGCACTCATATTTCCTGTCTGATTTCTTCTTTTGTATGAGCACTGTCTTGACTGTGCTCGAGCTGTGCACACTCCTGCTTGACCCGTGCACGTGAGGTCTGGGCGTGCTCGGGATCCGCACTCTCGTACTGGAGTGCGTTTTCCAAACAATGACATAACCTGCGGCTGAACTATCATAGTACAATGCATTGTTTGGGAAAAGAACAAAGTAGTGACGAGTGTTTAGTCCCAAAACTGTAGCTTCTCTGTCGCAGATCCATCGTTTGAACCCCGTTAGTTATAATGTAAAGCGTCCATAATGATGCCCTAAACTGGGTGGAGTAACTACTTTTTTTAGAGCAAAACACCACAGATTATATTCCATTGTAAATATTGTAATTATATTGTGCAAATTATTTAGTCTTTTATGCACTCGTATTTTAAAAAAAAAATCCAATATTAGTTTTGGTAAAAACATGCACTTGTTTTCCATATTAATTGAAAAATAGGGTATGTAAATGACACATATAGGACCTATATATGTTTCCTTTACAAATATTATGGAGAATATTCCATATTAAATCACTAAGCTAAAACGTATTCTAATCTCATGTAAAATCATACAAAACGTTAATGATTGTAGGCCTAATATAGTTTATTAAGAAATGGGAAAAAAATCCTACTTAATAATAATAATAATAATAATAATAATAATAATAATAATAATAATAATAATAATAATAATAATAATTATTATTATTATTATTATTATTATTATGTTGTTGTTGTTGTTGTTTATTATTATTTTTTTCTTTTTTGGAAAAGTTTACTTTTCCAATTCTTCTAACAAACAGGCTCACGTCATATACAGTACAGATAAATTTCTTAATAAATAACCAATCATAAATTAAAACCATTAGGGTATATTAAATATTATGTAACATATATTATAACATATATATATATATATTTTTTTTTCACAAGCTTTGGAGAGGTAACGTAAATTCCGCTTTTATCTTATAGGTCACCTATAGCTTTCGTCATGAGCCAAAGCTGCGTTCATAATGGCATAAATGTTTTCAAAGTGCACTACGAGGGGAGCGCAATTGTCAATGTAAAGATCACTAAAACTGAACTGTAAAATACTTTGAAAGCAAATTACACCTAAGAGTGATGACTTTTAATGTTTTTTTTTTAATTATTCCAAGTTTAAATGTTAGAATATTTTAAATAAATAGGGCATATAACAAGAAACAGATCACAGTCAGGAACTATGTTTCTAACTACAGCTCTAAAGGTGTAGTTACAAGCGTACAAGTTTGCGATGCATTTTGCGAATGTTCGTTGGTAAGACGGATTTGGGAAATGCCAAATCAGTGAATTATGTTTGTAACAACAGAACTTGCCACCTTAGTTAGCTAACGATGGTTTTCTGAAAAGCACCCCTAGTGTGTTTGTTGTTTTGTTCACGGCATGGTGTTATCATTCTCAGCACTCTGGTCTAGTTGGTTTCGGTTGGCAGTGGGACTGGAAACGTGTACCGTAAGTGTTTTTATTTATAGTGTGCTCTATCTCACATTCTGTTTTTGTTGGTGTCTTAGCACGTGGCTCTGTGTTTTACATCGTGCTTTGGAGTTTCATATGAACATGCAGTTAAGAGTTCTCTCATTGGCTGAATGTTCTAGTCCTTTTTACATGAGCACATGGCTTGTGTTGTTTCTTAGTGTTATGTGCTCCTGTCTATTGTCTAGTCCCACCCTCCTTGTTAACCCATAATTAGTTTATTATGTTCACCTGTTTGCTTGTTAATTCTTTCTGCTTATAGTCTACTCATGTCTGCTGCCCTGTGCCAGTTCATCTATTATAATTGCATTGTCCTGTCGTGTCCAGCCCCGTTCTTCCCTGCCAGCCCAGTCTAGTTTGTTTTTACCGTTGTGTTAATGTTTTCCACCTCTGGGTTGTTTTTGTTGTATTTTTATTATTAATAAACCCCTAATTTACTGCATTTGAGTCCTTGCTCCCTTTCCGTTTCTGAAACGAGACACTACCTGTCTGCAATTGGTCAGGAATTGGTCTTGCTCAAAAGTCACACTATTGGCTGAGCCAGTGTTGCTGTTTAGTGATTTATTTATTTATTTTTTTTTTGGAAAGTGTCACAGTGTTTGCACTTCATGAATAAATCAAGCAACATTTTTTTCATACACACACTGTACCTTTGTGTTAAAGTTCTTAAAAAGCACTTACCAAGGACAATAGCTAACATCTGAGTGGCCTTCTTCTCCTTCTGCTGAGAGATTTTGCGTTTGTTAAGAGTTTTGACTGATGTCTGAGTTTTGCCGGTGGGGGAGACCTGGATCTCAAATGCTTTGGCCCCTTTCGTGATACTGCTGGTGTTGCCATTTCTTTCAGGCTTGACACCAGCTTCAGGCGATGGAGGTGATATGTCAGTTTCTCTTAGATTAGAGTTAACCAGCCGGCTGTTTTGTTGACTTCCACCAGACTGATCCTGCTTCCTCTGTCTCGAAGGGTTTCGGTTTGTGATCTCATCCATCTGGATGTCGTCCCCGTTGTTTACAACCTCTTTTATGAAGATCTAACCGAAAAAGAAGAAGAAAAGTCTGTTTGGCCAAAGGTATGTTTATACAAACAGTTCTAAACTATAAAGCATTTTACATATAGTACGTTTTCTGGGGGCTTTTACACAACAATGTTTTTTAGCCATAAACAGGAATCTTTTTATATGTTTTTCCTCTTCGTTTACAAGTCACCATCATTTTTGGGACTTTAAATGCATATATTTGAAACAGGTTTTTAAAGTGGACATTTTTTTTAAATGTTGCCATTGTCATGTCCATGTAATCACCCGAAAGCTGAAGTCCTTGTAAACAATGATGTCATGTGCATACATATGGAGATTAACGGCAAGCACAAACAAACATACGTTATGCACTACAGTGGTGGATTACATGGCAGTAGTGTTGTTGGTGCTACAAGTGTTTGCTAATGGTTCATCAGCATTAGCAAACATTCACTTCACATTACAGCGAAAAGCAGAGATGTGTCTTATTACACACACATCAAATTCTACATAGACAAAAGCACAGAGACACCAACGGCACATTGTCACTTGCTAACAGTTGCTAACTAATAGGATAACACCACCAAATATTATACATAGATACTGTACATAATGCAGCATTTTTGGCCATTTTCATGGATATATTTTTAATGCATATTATTGTGTAAACGTAGTCTGAAAAAGCTATGTTCGTTATGATGTTTTTGAAAAGGTTAGCAAAAATTCTAATATTTGTAAAAACAATGACATCAAGCCCTTGCTTATTAAAAAAACATCAACAATGCCTTTTGTGCACAGACAAGTGTTTCTATATAACAAGATGGCCTGGCATGCAAAATAAAGTTTTTAGTCTTTGTCGATCCATGGGAACAGAAATTGCTTTGACAGCTTTGTCATCTGTATGCTAACCCAACATCATCTCACAATTCGTAACATTTTGATTTAGTGGATAATTTGTAAGAACTCATTTGTACAATTTAGTACTATTCATGTATCTCCCGATGATGATTGGGTTTAGGGGCGAGGTTGGGTGCCACATCTTTTTTAAAATCTAAAATTTTCATAAGACTGAACTAACATTAAACTGACAAAATGTAACATAGTTGCATTTCTTCATGAAATCAGGCTGGCTACCCTTTACAAATGCAGACTTTTCTGCTTTATAATGCATTGTTTTCATGTAAACATTTAATATGTGCAGTAAATCCAAGAAAAGTGAAGTAAAACTGCAGTACAACTTCAGTACAATTACAGTATATAGAAGTATAACTGCAGTAAAATTAAGTACAATTTGCAAAACTGCAATTCAATGAAGTAAAAAACCCAGTTCAAATACAGTACAATAAAATATTTTGCATTTTATAAGTATTTTATAAGTTGCAGTAAACTGGAGTAAAAACAAGTAAACTCCATCTTTACTGCTCATGTGCTGCTGTAGTCTATTATGCCTATGGTGTGGTAAGAACTGTACTGCACTTGTGTTCCAAAGGGTTTGTTCTTCAACATCTTCCAAAAATATTTTGTATTTTTTCAGGGATGTTTTTTGGATTCAAGTAATTTTCTAATTAGAATTTTAAGAGTTTATTTGCAATAAATTAATAATACAAAAATAACTGTGGTGACCTGAACAGTACAACCAAATCCAATGCAACTGAAAAGAAATGCAGTATAATGAGGCATAAACACAGTTCAACAACAATACAATAAAATTCAACAGCAGTAAAACTTGCAATACAACTGAAGTAACATTAAATTAGCTGAAAGGGGCAATATAGTGATATGTTATATAATGTTTTGCACTTGGGTTCATAAGTATTAAAAGTACACTTTAGTTTAATTATGTATTGCAGTATTGTATATGTTTTTCTGTAGTTACTTATACTTCAGAAAAATACAATACAATATATTGTGGTAGTACTTCAGCAGTACAAATGAAGTGCTGAAACCTCATTTAGAAAACATTGTCCACCAAGCAGGAAAAGTAGTAGTTGTATAGCAGTTGTACTGCAGTAGTGCATTATACTGTACTGCATTATAGTAGTACTGTAGTATCACTTCAGTACTATTGCAGTAGTTGTTCTGTAGTAGTTATTCAGCTGAATTGCAGTAGTTGTACTGCATTTGGACTGTAGTAATAATTCAGTTTTATTGCAGTAGATGTACTGCGTTGATTGTATTTTTGTATTTCAGTTGTATTGCAGTAATACTGCAATATATATAAATAACGCAGCTTTTTTTGTCCAAACAACTTCACTTTTAAGAGGTTAACTAAAACCTTTAATTCCTTTTTTTAAACTGCAGTCATTTTGTAAGGGTACTGTGTGAAATGGTTCACTGATTGATTTCACTCTATTTAACTTGTTTATTGTTTCAGTCAATATAACTTTATATGAAGTGTACATTAAGTACAGAGATTAACTTTTAATATTTGTTGACACACTGTCGTTTCTCAAATATCAGCTGTCTGCATTACTTCTGGAGGTTGCGAGCACAACAAAATCCTGTTTAGTGCGATATCTGGGAAAACAACAGCGAAAATGGATGTACCACATTTTTGTTGTTCACAGGACAATTCCCACTGGACTTGACGATCACAGTGCACAGTTTCACATCATCGGGATGGGTGCATTTCTGAAACACACATGGGAGAGAAACACCAGACTGTTGTGACAGATTTAGACCAGAAAGGAATTAGTCGTCTCGCCCAAGGTTGAGTTTAATTTCTTTGCAATTATAGAAATGGGAGGAATATGCGAGCTTGGTAATTTCAGTCGGTTACAGCGATATTTTTAATGTCAGCTTATAGATCATATTTATAGGTAATCCTTAACCATTTTAAATGACCTGCTCTGCATAAGGAGGATTGCTTAAGCTTTGCATTCTCTGTCTACAACGCGTATGTTTTGGATGCAGATGTGGCGAATCTAAAGATCATTTCAGATCTGAATCCAAAAGTTCTGTATTTTGGAAACAAGACACTTGCTCTATAGAAGCATGAGGAGGAGTTTTGCACTTCAAGATGATCCGCTCTCCTGAAATAAACATGATGTTGATCTAAGCCTGTTTTCACATCAGAATGCTTTGGAGGAGACGCAGCAGTGACAGAAACCACTGATAGGAGATGCGATGTTTACTTTCGCCGTCAGGACACAGCATGAGAACTCCCTAACCACAAATGACTTTCAATAATGCTCTGATGCCCTTGCAGAAGCTTAGGATGGGTAGATAAGCTATCGGTTTCTCTAAATAATGCTATATTGAATTTATTCTGCTGCAGCATATGCGCTCTGGTGAAGCCTAGCTGCATCTGTGTAAAACAATGTGCAGACGAACTGTTTATTATAATAGCAGTGATATAAAGCTGTGGCCATTTCCTGCTCGTCTCACATTGATTTGCTGTATGTTGGGAGAATCAATACAACAAGCAAAAAAAAAAACAGAAAAGAAAGGTCGCTCTTGACACACTTCCATTTTCACAGATGTGCAAGCATGTACTAATATCCACTTCTATTCAGCTGCTCATTACTCCTACACTGCTGATGGGAATTTCAGCGCTGACAAATTACTATGAAATTCATCGACACTGCAGTTTTTTTAACAATCCCAATTCACTAAACTCTACTTGAGTGCTGAGTAAGTGCAAACTTTCACAACTAGTCATGAAACAGCTGATCTCACCTTTATAGTCGAGCTCATATCCATGTCTGTAACTGGGCATGTGCGTTTGGTGTTGACACGTTTCCGTCTTTTCCGGAGTACCACGTAGATCTGCACGTACACTAGCAGAGTTATGATGAAGGGAACGTAGAAGGACACAATGGAGGAGTAAACTACAAAGGCAGGATTCGCAATCACACAGAGAGCATCGTCATGGGTTACTGGAATAGAAAATACAGGGAAAATGTCATTCAAAGTTATAACTGTTCACATTCTGAAATAACTGTACAAAACCTGTCACAGGGGTGATACCTTTTCAGATCATACACTTTTATGACTAACACACTGCAAAAAATGATTTTCTTACTTAGATTTTATGTCTTGTTTCTAGTCTGAATATCTAAATATTCTTAAATCAAGAAGTGTTTTCTAGACAAGCAAAATTGATTTCAGAAATATGGCAAAATTAAGTGAGTTTTTTTTTTTTAAACAAACTAAATAATCTGACAGCAGGATAAGAAATACATTTTTTTTTTTTAATTGTAAACAATAATATTTTTCTTACCCCATTGGCAGATCAATTTACTTGTTTTAAGGTAAAACTCCCTTAATTTGGGGACATTATTTTTCAAAACAAGACAATATTT
This sequence comes from Danio rerio, assembly GCF_052040795.2. Taxonomy (NCBI): domain Eukaryota; kingdom Metazoa; phylum Chordata; class Actinopteri; order Cypriniformes; family Danionidae; genus Danio; species Danio rerio. Next base: position 24,740,327 of record NC_141035.1, read on the forward strand.
TTTACGTGTCTAGAAAATGTTTCTTGATTTACGAACATGGTAAAACCCAACTTTATCAAGTCAAATGAGTGTAGTTAACTCAAAATTGACTGAAAGTTAATTCTACTCATTTGAAAAGAATTTTGAACTCAGTGTTGAAGGTAATGAGTTAATTATAAATACCTCATTACTTCAACTTAAATGGAGTACGTTCACAGTACTCGTATAGATGTAGCAATCAGTTTCCTCAAAAGGTTTGAGTTGCTTCAACTTATTGGGTTTTACAGTACTAAGTTGGTTTGAGTTCTCTTCATTTATTGGGTTTTACTGAGCTCAAAATGCTTCGATTACTCAAATAGATCAAGTTTACAGTAATCTTTAGCATTAATATATATTTATATATATATATATATATATATATATATATATATATATATATATATATATATATATATATATATATATATATATATATATATATATATATATATATATATATATATATATACATATAATACTTATTTATATTATTTATATATTTATTTATTTTTAAAGTACAAATGTGTTACTCATAGTACCTATAGATATACTTAGACATAAAGCTGTAAATTCTTCACATTACATTACATTACATATACCCTAAAGGTATCCAAAATGTCTGTTTATGGAATCTTTGCCCCAGTTTTGTACCTTTCTTTCTGAGAAAGCATCAACTAATATAGTTTTTTATTATTGAATATAAAAGATTCAAGTATTTTAATTAGAATAAAATATTTATACATATTTTATCAAAAATGTATAAAAAAGCAAATATCACATATTCATGAAAAAATATAAAATAATAGAATTACATAATATTTAAATTAATGATGCAAACGTTTAAGGAACAATTAAATAGAATAAAACAATTCATGTATCAATGTATTAAAAAAAGCAAATATAACTTATTCATAAATTTTTAAAAAATATATAAAATAATAAAATCACATAATATTTAAATTAATGCCATTTTTAAGGGATAATTAAATAGAATTAAACAAACCAATACAAATTAGAATACAAATGAACAATAAAAATTATCACAATATATACAGAAGTGACTTAATATAAAGATTTTTAAAACAATATTTTAGACACACATTATTATTATTTAAAAACATATTTTGGGGGGTTTTCACCTTTATTATCATAGGACAGTAGAGAATTCAGACAGGAGAGCAGTGAGAAGGGAAGGATTGTCAAAGGACCTTGAGCCGGGAATCAAACTCGGGTTGCCGTGAGCACTATAGTGCTACTGTATATGTCAGCGCAGTACCTCTAGGCTACTGACACAGACACATGTATAGTATTATTAATATAACAGAAATCAGGTTTTTATACACCAACTGACTTGACAAATGACTTATAAATATACAGTTTAGAATGGTGATCCCATTCATGAGAATAATCATATTTGGTCAGTCATGTCAAAGACTGAAACCCTCTAGTCTAGATTATAACACTCATCTTCCCAGTATCTTATATTATGATTTGTTTTGTTCATGCTCACGAGTGCCTGACCCTCGTCCACCCACTGTGTGCATTCAAGCAGAAAAGCGCTGATTAAATCACTTCCTCTAACATAACTTTCAAATGAAGCAGTGACCTAACTTAATTTTAGCTGCCCCTAACACCAGTGTGCATGAAAAATAAAGACACTAGTACTCTGTAAATTCAGCAAGCTGTTACATTGTACTATAATACTATTTCTAAACAGAAGCTACTTATTTAAGCGTATGCCAAGAAGATCCACTTAAATTGAGTTTAGCTGTCATAATCCTTATAAAATCATTTGTAGAATATGCATAAAAGACACAAAGTGAACAGTGGTGGATACTTTGCAGGACATAAGCTTATAATTTGCTTCTAAATCTTCATTTTAAGAATATCTCATTTTCTACTCGTGTGCCACAATCATTGAACGTCTGTACCTTCATTTAAGGGCACTTCTCAGCAAATGCATGTAAATGAATCACATAAATGTTTAATTAATTAGCACAGCATAGAATTAATGGGAAAAGTAAAGTTCGTAGACAAACTATATGGTGGCTTGAGAAAGCCTCGTTTGAGAGTTTGAAGTAGTTTTAAAGTTTAAATAATTGAAGTAGTTTTAAGCAGTTTGAATCAGCTGGCAAAGATAGATAAGCACATGTATATTAGCATGTTTCTAGTATGGATTGGCCTGTTTCTTGCAAGGCAGTTAATAAGGTGTTTTGAGTGGTTGCTAGGCGGTTGCCAAGGCATTGCTACTTAGTTGGTTGTTCTGAGTGGTTGCTGGGTGGTTGGTAGGGTGTTCTGAGTGGTTGCTAAGGTGTTGTTAGGGGGTTGCTAGGGTGTTCTGAGTGGTTGCTAGGTGGTTGCTAGTGTGTTCTGAGGGGTTGCTAGGGTGTTCTGAGTGGTTGCTAGGTAGTTGCTAAGGTGTTGCTAGGCCATTGCTAAGGTGTTGCTTGGCAGTTGCTATGGTGTTCTGAGTGGTTGCTAGGCAGTGGCTATGGCATTGCTAAGTGGTTGCTAAAGTGTTGCTTAGTGGTTGCAAAGGCATTGCTAGGTGGTTGCTAAAGTGTTGTGCTAGGTGGTTGCTAGGTGGTTGCTAAGGTATTGCTTTGCGGTTGCTAGGGTGTTCAGAGTGGTTGCTAGGCTGTTACTAAGGCATTGTTAGGTGGTTGCTAGGGTGTTTTGAGTGGTTGCTAGACGGTTGCTAAGGCGTTACTAGGTGGTTGCTAAGGCATTGCTAGGGTGTTCTGAGTGGTCACTAAGGTGTTGCTAGGTGGTTGCTAAGGTGTTGCTAGGTGGTTGTTAAGGTGTTGCTAGGCAGTTACTTAGGTGTTCTAAGTCATTGCTATGGTGTTTTGAGTGGTTGCTAGGCGTTTGCTAAGGTGTTGCTAGATGGTTTCTAGTATGATTAATGTTAGTATATTGGTATTATAGATTAGTATATTTGTTAGCATGTTTCTAGTATGATTAGTATGCTAGTATTTTTGTTAGTATGTTGTTAACATGAATTGGTTTGTTGTTAGTATGTCCAATGAAAAGTCCATGGCAGTTTTTTTACAATGGAAGTCTTTGGGACAGTTGCTAGGGTGCCGTAAGTGGTTGCTAGGCTGTGGCTAGTAAGTTGAAAGGTCATCAGTGATTGGCAGATTGGTAGTCTGAGTTAAATTAGCCCAAGTCATACATTTTGACCCAATGTTAAGTCAACTGGACTTTTTTTCAAATTTTCCAGGTCAGTTTTCGGAAAAAATACTTTAAATTAAATATATATATATATATATATATATATATATATATATATATATATATATATATATATATATATATATATATATATATATATATATATATATATATATATATATATAATCAATCATTAAGCTTTTCTTTATTTTAAAATACAGACTGTAATTGGGTGAAATATTGCTACAATTCAAATGTGTTCAATGAATAGAAAGTCATTTGAAAAGCACCAAACTGAAGATTTGTGTAGCATTTTACTGCTTTTCCTGATATGGTCAACTAGTTGTCTTTTTTTTTTCGAGTGAAAGTATTCGTTTTTATTCAGTTAATTTAGTTCAGACTTTTAAACAGATTGACTGACAGCCCAGATTAAGTAAATAGTTCCCCCATATTTACCAGTATTATTGAGTCCAAACAGCAGTGGACATGATATAGCAAAAGACAGAATCCAGACCACAGAAATCATGACGGTGACTCTCCTCTTGGAGCTGTAGCGTGTGTTATATAACATAGGCATGGCTACAGCTGTGTACCTGTGGAGATACAGAACAAAAATGAGTTGTTTGTTGTCTCGTTATATATGTCTTCATGTCTCTGCACAATTAACAGGTATGCCTGTATTCATGTGATATAATGTACAACACAATACACTGGTGTTTCCCATGACCTCTGATTATCCACTGAGGTCTTTCTTTCTAGTATCTAATTACTTGCTATATAAATGAAGGAGACGTCTAGCATGAACCACTATCGATCTTACAAGTATTCCTTACTATTTTGAGCTTATTTAGGTGACGGGGTACAAGGAAGTTGATGTTGTTGTCTATATATAACTAGCGATGGGAGCTTTTGAAGTGCTGCTTTGTGAAGCTCCATAACCACTGTAAATCATTTGATACAATAGGGGTTTGGAGTGTTCATCAAATTGGCAAAGCTATGATTTCAATGAGCGAAGCTTTGTTCGTCCAACAGCAAACTGTAAATATTGTATGTTAATAGACCATTTGTATTTTTTTCATTTGTAGTTTTTTGATATTTGCTCACCTGATGGTTGTTAAAGGGATAGTTCACCCAAAAATTTAAAATTCTGTCATCATTTACTCACCCTTGACTTGTTTCAACATCATTATGAGTTTCTTGCTTCGGTAAAACACAAAAGAAGGTATTTTAAAGAATGCTGTATACCTGTATACAAGTGCGGGTAGATTTCAGCTGTGGCTGGTATAAGACATTCGCTTATACTAGCCACTTTGGCTGGTTCCAAATAATTTTTAAATTGTAGTTTTCATAAAAGCAGGGTTCAACAAAAAAGATGGCCCAGTATGCGTGCAAATGTGATCGTAGAGTTTAAAAAAAAAACTTCACATGACCAAAAGAAAGCAGGTGAGTACCGAATGAGAGGACGATAATTTGCGCGTGCAAAGGTGATGTGCGAGACTGTTTAAAAAGCGATTGTTTTAATAGGAAATTAACTTCCCATTTAGTTAACTGGTTTGTTTGTTTTAGACACATGACAATAATTATTTTTGGTATGGTTAGGGATAAATTAAATAATTAATGGTAAATCCTTAATTTTGAGCCTTGAAAGTCATGTGAAATAAAAACTAATTGCAGTGCAACAATAAGAAACCACAACCCATTTGCTCATGCACATTGATTAAGGTCATACACAACACACAAGAAAATTAAATGAATGTGGACATAACACAAAAGGGTGACGCAGTGGTGCAGTGGCAGTAGCCTCACAGCAAGAAGGTCGCTGGTTCGAGCTTCGGCTGGGTCAGTTGTAATTTTAGCATGTCATAATCAAATTTATGTATTCATTCATTTATTTTATTTTCAGCTTAGTCCCTTTATTAATCCGGGGTCACCACAGTGGAATGAACCGCCAACTTATCCAGCACATTTTTTACGCACCTGATAACCTTCCAGCTGCAACCCATCTCTGGGAAACCAATTTATGCATTTAAAAGTGTATTTTCCCACCAATAAAATTGAGGCTAGTGAAAATGGCGAGTGGCTAGCAATATTGGAAATCTACTAGCCAAAGTGGCTAGTGATCAAAAAAGTTAACGTCAAGCCCTGCCTGTAACCATAGACCTTTTGATAGTAGGAAGCATATTATATACAAGTCAATAGTTACAGGGTTCAGCGTTCTTCAAAATTTCTTATTTTGTTCTTTAACAATGAAAGAAACTCATTATGGTTTGAAACAAGTCAATGACGATTAAATGTTGACAACATTGTCACTTTTGTGTGAACTTTCCATCATCATCTTTAGATCATTTATCTTTAGAACACAAATGACGATAATTTAGATTAAATGCAAGAGCTGATCGTCCATATACACCATTTACCTTAACTTGTTCAAAGAAAAATACCATAAATATACTCAAAATTGTCTATGTGTCTTTAGTAGTTCAGTCAGAATATTATAAAGCTAAAGAATATTTTTGTGCACATGTAAAACAAGAATATTGACTTTATTCATCAGTATCTTCTCCCAGGTGTCAGTATAGGGTGCGTGTTCACAAGCACTGTGCACTGATACAAACCCCCTGGATCCTCGTGATCTTCGCTGTTTGAAACAAAGCACAGGCACATCTGAGTATCTGATAAAAGTTATTATTTTTACTTTTTGTGCACAAAAAATATTTTCATAGCTTTATACTATTCTGATATACAACATTTCCCTACAACATCCCTACATTAAAACAGTAACAATATTTTTTAAAGTGAAGTTTCAGACTTCCTACTCACTATAAATAACCAGAGTTTCTTACCTCAGTATCTTCGTCTTGAAGAATACCCACCACCCACCGCCCCCCTCCCCCCTTTCTAGATTGGGTGACACGGAGGCCCAGTGATTATAACTATTGCCTCACAGCAAGAATGTCACTGCTAAACTCTCTACTGAGCCCCCAGGTTCCCTGGTTTCCTCCCACAGTCCAAAAACACACAACCTAAGTACTGTAAATTGAACAGTTCCAATTGGCATCATAGTCGAGCTCTTAGTAAGCCGTATATCTTTCTTTAGCCACCCTTATATCTTTCGTTAGCCAGAAACAAGTCTGGGGAGTTAATTGAAATCTACCTGAGCTCAAACTCCCCTCATGCCCTGCTAATGGGAAGGAGCCCAGGGCTCAAGGATCTTATAAGCTCAGGCCTCTCTCCTAGGCCAGCATGCCAAACAAGCTCTATCATCAATCATCAGCTAAGTGTGAACTCTTGAAAAATATATTGATTTATCTCTGTATACCCCCCAACCCAAGTCATATGGAAACTTCATATTGACTGGTATTTCATGATTTCTTAAATGCAATTATTTTGTTTTTATCCATGCTTGAAGTTATAAATATGTATATGTATGTATCTCGGACTGTGGGAGGAAAACCAGGGAACCTAGGAGAAACCCACGCAAGCACAGGGAAAACAAGCAAACTCCACAAAGAAATGTTGACTTAGTAGGGACTTTACCCAGTGACATTCTTGCTGTGAGGCAACAGTACTAATCACTGGGCCACCTTGTCACCGATCTAAAAAGGAGGGGAAGTAGGGGTGGGAGGGGGTATTCTTCAAAAAGAAGATTCTAAAGTAAGAAACTCTGGGTATTTATAGTGAGTTATGAATCATCCGATTGGTGAATGATTTAGCTAATGCAGAACCAGCAATGGACCATCATAAGCATGTGATCTTCTTGAAATTAGTTTATTTTGTTATTGTTATTAGTAAAATTGTTACTAATTACTCACCCTTATGTTGTTTCAAATCAGAACACAAATTAAGATATTTTAGATGAATAGGAGAGCTCCATCAGTCTCCATAGACAGCAATGCTCATAAGAGGTTAAAAAAACCATTAATGGTTCAATCAGAATAGTATAAAGCTATGAAAGTATTTTTTTGTGCACGTTTGTTTCATACAGTGGAGGTCATGAGGATTCGAGGGGTTTATATCAGTGCACCCTATACTGACCTTGAGGAGAAGATACTGATTAATAAAATCGTAGATATTTTTGTTTTAAATCTGCACAAAAGTATTCTCTAGCTTTTTAATATTCTGACTGAACCACTGAACAATTTTGAGGATATTTAGGGTATTTTTCTTTGAACAAGTTGTGACGATTGGGCTGTATGGAGTATCAGCTCCTGCATTTAATCCAAAATATCATCATTTGTGTTCTGAAGATGAACAATGGTCTAACATGGAATAACATGTAATATATATATATATATATGTATATGTGCAAAGTTTTGATCAGCATGTGGTGTTTTCAGCTCTTTGAAACAGTGAATCATTTTACAAAGCAATTGGCTCAGTTGAGTCAGAGCTTTGAAAAGCTTTGTTTCGAATGTCGCTATATATAACAACAGCAACAGCATCAAATCTGGTTTATTTTCAGGTGTGTAAAAGCTGAGTAGGTCTCTCTTTTGAGCTAAGCAACCAAATTACGTCTCGCTCAGCATTCGACCAGTCCTGTGTTGGCAATGCAGAAACACCCACCTGTCGATACTGATGGCACATAGATTGAGTATGCTGGCTGTACACATCATCACGTCCAGGGTGACGAAGATGTCACAGTGGATTGTGCTGAAGCGCCACTCTCCCACCACCTGCGAGGACAGACACCAATAACTAAACCCTCCGCTAATTGTAGAACAACTCATCTGAACACAAACCTGTGCTCTTTGCCTGCAAATGTGCAAAGTCATTTACTTGCCAGAAGTGCTCCGAGTCTGACTAACATCTTTCAATTAAAAATATCCATGGTAACAGCACAAGCACCTGCTTCTCTGGCCTGCGAGTCGATCTGCTACAGCTTTAGCTACTATAATAATGTTTAAAGCAATAAAATATTGGCATTTTCTCTGGTTTATGTGATCAAACTGGCAAAGCAAGGCAATATAGCACAGGTCAGCCTCGTCCACGCTTTGCATCTCCTGAGTTCGCTGGCAGAGCTTTCTGAGCGGGCTCTGATTAATGTGTGTCCTCAGGCAAGCCGAGGGACTGAGAAACCTCTTGATGGTCTTAGGTTCCTGCCTCTGGAGTTTGCATCCCTGTCATTGATTAAAGAATTATTTGACACCTCTAATGAAAGCGGCTGTGAGTTGCCGGAATCAGTTCATCACCATATCTCTAAAGTCTGATGAAATGAGTCTCACCACTATCATTCTCAGACATCGCCGGTGATCAAAACACGTCCTTGCACTAATAGAGGGAGTACGAGAGAGAAAGAGAGAGCCACGCAACAAGCTTAGGAGAGAGAAACTTTTTAAATTAGAGCGCATAGAAAAAGCTGATCAGAGTTATGTGGCATGAAGCGAAATTGGATTTAATGAATTTAATAAAAAGTGATGCTATTTTATAGGATCCTAATTTTGTTTTGGAGGTCTTTTATAATTTAAATCCATCCAAGGTGAAAAAGCACTTTCATTTTCTCAGAGAAATACACTGCAAATTCTTTGTGTCTGAAATAAGGCAAGGTAGGTAAGGTAAAATGGTTCATTGCAGGTTTCAGTCTCTAATACACACCATACACAGTGTGAATTCATTGTCAGAAGTCCACACACACATCTTGAGTGAGTTTATTAGGGCTGGGTAATTTATCGAAGGCGAATATTCATGCGCATTTTGGCTGTAAAACTGGCTCTGTGATCAGCCGCTGCTTTCAGATGGAGCAGTGTTTACTAAACAGAGACATAGTTCATAGTGCAAAAGATTTAACACGCAGTCTTTGCACAATGAAGTCTGAAATTTTGGCATGCATTCTTTTTCGGATTCATATGCTAAAGATTTGTCATGTGAGCAGACCTTGCACACTGAGGACGATATAAATAAATTAATCCATTGTGAAAAAACGCGAAACATCTCGGAGTCAGTTCAAGCAGTCATACTTTGTTGTCTCAAAAGTAGAAAAAGAAAGAGGAATAGGCAACATATTTAGTTCATCAAATACTGCATAGAGGAAGGCGAGTTTAGCTAATAATCAAAGAGCAGGAAATCGGTGGAATTGTGATACATTGCTTTTGATACGTCACACTTTCACATTTGTAAACAAATCCTGAACAGAGATTGGCAGTACCTACAGACATTAGATGGTAGCCGCATTGACGTGTCGAAACAATGAACTGAAAGCAGACCATGCTTTCTATTATAATGTCTATGGGCAGCACGCCAAATGTATGGACACACACACCAAGCAGCAGGGGAGAGGTGCGCCTCTCAGAATATAGCATTTAGGGGTTCTCAACAGTCCGCCACATTCTGTCTTAACTTTATGACAAACACAGTGCATAACATAATCTATAGCTTGAATGACGGCATTCTGTATTTAGCTTTTCGCTTGTATGGTGGCTCTGAACTGTCAAAACACCTAACAAAGCGCTTTTTCAGATGTGAAAATCAAAAAAAAATCAAACCTGGTTTGAATTTTTTTATGATGGATGAAAGTTTTAAAGGCAAAGTGTTAATATGATTCACACAACGTGAGGTTGAATTTATTTTTTAACGTGCGAAAATTATGGAGGAAAATTTCGAATTCAGTGTGCAATAACCTTTCATTACCGAGATTCTGAAAACAATGAGTCATTAGCCCCTTTCACACAGTGATACCGGTAAATATCCGGAAAATTTCCGGAACTACTTTACCGGTATATTCAAAAAAGCGCTGTTCACACAGGCGAGGACGTTACGGAATTTTTCCGGAAAAGAGCATTCACACATCCATCGCAAAATGCCGGTAAATTCTGACATCATTAACCAGAAATGACCTCTAAACAGCTGCGCTTGTGTTTGTAAACATTTTAATACATTACAAACTCTTCCGATGGATCAGTACTGAGTACAACTCTAATGAAAACATAGAAAAAAACTTTCGCATGTCGAGATGTTCATGATATGTGTGTGTGCTGGCTCTATGGGCGCTCACGGGCACACGCAAAGCTTAAAGGTAAACAAACAACGGATTATCATGAACATTTTATCGATAATTATTTACACAGCATAAAGAAGGAACATAGAAACATTATCTGACTAACATCTAGCAGCTAAAGGTGTCTGGAAAAAATATTCAAAGGCTTTTATTCTCCTAAACCGCGCGCACGTGAATGCGTCTGACTGTTCTGATTGGCTAAAGCAGGTGTCTCACGTCAGCCCGTTCTAGACGTGGACGCGCTTATTACGGCAATCTTCCTTCTGCATTCACACAGTGCAGCATTCCGGCAAATTACCGGTAATGTTACAACTTCTCTTTCCGGAAAATAGCCAGAACGAATTTACCGGTATTTTCAAAAAGGGCCTGTTCACACATACAACCTTTCCGGAAAATTGCCGGTAATTTTCCGGAAAGGTCTGTATGTGTGAAAGGGGCTATTCTCAAGCAACCTTCCCACTGCACACGACATTTGTACATAAACGTCGGAATATGCCCCCTTGTGGCAGTTGCACAGAACTTTCAGTTTTGTCATGCACCAGAAAAAATCCAGAAGCTGGTTTTTTGTGGTGTCCGAAATGAAGGAGTGCAAAAGCAGGAGCCATTATTCTCCATTCGTTTACCACAGTTGAATGAATGAATAAAAGAAACTCATAGACCACTAAAAATGTTGGAGGGAATGTGACAACAAAAAAAATGTAAAATGTATTATTCATTTATAAATAGAAATGTTTTTTAATATCAACTTTTTTTCTGATTCTAAAAATAACGAGAAAAAAACCTTTTTCTCATCTCGCACTCATGGATCTGCCTGTAAAACACTGGAATACATCACATCTGGTCGGCCAGTCACATACGGTCTAGTTGACGGAGTTAAAATATTTTAACGGATCTGCAGCTCAAATCGAATCCAAATTTTCTGCATTTTCTGAACGACTTCCGGTCTGTTGCTTGTCGTGTGCAGTGGAAAGGCGGCTTGAGATTTGCATCCCTTTTTAGTGAACTACAGCTCTGTGTTGCCACTGATTTGAAATGCTGTGAAAACTCATTTAAAACATGTTTTTACTCCCCTCATAACTTCAGTCAAGTGTTTGAAATTAATCAATATGTGAGATGATTCCACAGTTGTGTTTAATAGTCACGTTGAATCAATAAAAGCAGTTAAATCCTCCCCTCTGTTTGATTTCCCAATTGTGTACCTTCTTTGTTGTGTTATAGCAATCACAAGAAATTCCAGCAAAAACATGGACAGACATTATTTTCATTGCTTTCTGAACCTCTCTCTCTTTCTCTCTCTCTCTCATAAGTGTAATAATAATACGAGGCATGAAGAACACCCATTGAGAAAAAATTAACGCATGTAAGCTTGTACGACAGCAAAAATCCCACAGTGTGCATCCGCCCTAAACCTTAAAGTGCTTGCTCTGCTCTGATTAGTCAGATGGTCCAGTCTTTTGCGATTGGTCTACTGCTTACAGTTGTGTCACAAACCAAACACTCATTACCATATCGGAAATTCAGCTCTCCTCATCATCACTTATAAACACTATGAGCATCGATGCTGTTGTCTTTACCAAATTTGTGTAAAATGAATTTGTTTTGCAAAGCAGAATAAAAGAGCCGCCTTGACACATTGATTATACAAACTCTTTCAAGTCTCAGCAGCAAATATAGTGTTTGAGGGTGAAATTAGACATTGTTTGTGTACATCCAAAGAAGACCATAGCCTGCAATTATCCAAATTTGTTACAAATTTACAGTATGTGGGTCTGTGCAGGAACTAAAGCTAGAATTATTGAAGGCTCACTTTAGGCCTTTTCAAAATTGGTTCTTTCAATTGGGAGACAATTGCAGCCACATTACACACTTTTATTCGAAAAAGAAAAACATAATGGAGAACATATAAAGATTGAAAAAGTAAAAATGTACTTTAAAATAAATGAAATATATCCAGAATCCATCAACCAACAAACTATCTGTGTTTGAGTGAGACAATTAATACATCATACTGTATGATTCTTTTAGCACCAATTAATTCAGGAGGAGCAGACAGTTACAGTACAAGAAGTATTGTTGTTAAATGTGAGTAAAAATATTTTGTTTATAAGGATGCATTTGTATTTGGTATTGTAAGTATTGTAAGTGACTATACTTTAGGATTAGTCAGACTTATCCTGTTTACAGTTATGTTAAAATGCTGCTGCAAGGCTTTTAACTGGTACCAAAAACATAACCACATTACATCAGTTTTATGCTCTTTGCACTGCCTGTTCACTATCAAGTCACTTTTACAATTCTTCTCTTGTTTTTTAAATCTTTAAATGGACTAGCACCTTCTTGGTTGTCAGACATGATTGAGCATCAGCATCAGCCTGGTCTCTTCTGTCATATAACCAGAGATTGTTATGCATCCTTGAGTTGAGGCTGAAATACAGGGGTGACCGTGCTTTCGCAATAGCTAGTCCTAGGTTGTGGAATGCTCTGCCTCTCTGTTTTAGATCTGTTTCATCTTTGTCTGTTTTTAAATCTAGGTTGAAAACTTACCCCTTTAATTTGGCATTTTATCATTGAAAATTGTCTGTTCTGGCTATAATCTTTGTTGTGATGTTTATTATGCACCACATTGGTCAACCTCTGGGTGTGTTTAATAGTGCTATATAAATAACATTGACGTTGACATATTTTTTGGCAGATATAGATTCTAGAGTCTCATACTGGAGAAATAAGTCAATGAAAACAAATCTTTTTTTTTCAAATTTATATTTTGGTCTCAAACGTAAAAACGATGTGGTGCAAAATACATTGTAAAAAAAGTGATTGTATATCTTACAAATCAATGGACATTAAGTTAATTTTGTAATAATTTATGCATTCACAAAACCCGAGTTGAGCACTCATGAAATCCTCTTTTATCTGAATTTGCATTTACAGTCGATATTTCTTTTATGATGTGGCCAATTCAATTCAAATTAGTGAAAAGTGAAAGGTTTCTATTTCTTAAATCAAGAACTTGGCACAACCAATCAAGCAAAAATATAATATAAATAATAATCAAGCACTTGCTTATATTGTTTTTTTTTTTTTTTTTTGCTATGATAATTGGGTTATTTTCATGACTCATTTTAAAGTGAGAAAAAATGATCTCATCAGACCTAATAAAAATACTGAGGACTTTAATATTGCAACATACCAAGAGCAATTTTATGAAGTCAATAAACAGACTGCTCTATGTAACAACATTTCATTTCAATCTTCTCACAGTAGCACTCTTTAATGTTCTGTTTATGCGTATAAATGATTCAAACTAAATAAATTATGATCTTAGCCATTGACTGAGAATGCAATTACTCAGCGCTGCCCTTTAGGAGCAAAAAAGAAAAACGAAAAAGAAAAACCACACTAGATATCAAACTCTAATTTAATATGGGGAGTTATAATAATGCTGTAAAATAGACATGCTTTCATTTGTAGAGCCACTTTTGACCTATTCCCCAAAAATCACACTCTCAACCAGCTCACATTCACAAAAAAAGTCCAGATTCATGTCTGCATGTACTTTCCAGCCTATGGATTTTGCTTGCAATCTGATACCTTTGCTATATGTATGGTTCAGTGTCATGCACAAGGAGGCTTCTTTAGGTTGAAAATAAATACTAACCCATGGCTAGGATCAGATTTTCTTGAATTAGACATGCGCTAGTGGCTACTGCAAATTGATTGGCTTGAATGAGGTTTAAGACACTGGTGCCTGCAGCTCTTCTTCCTTAATTCTAGCCCAGATTGATTTAAATGAGTTATGTGGAAGACGGCAAAATAATTTACTATCTAATCAGATGAGAATAATCCATCCTCGCATGATTACATACCACAGCTGATTTATGGGTTAAATCATTTTAGCGTCCCAAACAGAGAGCGGTAAACCTACCTCGAGGTACACCACCCATGGCATAACAAGCGTGGCAACCAGCAGATCAGCCACAGCCAGGCTGACTATCAGGTAGTTGGTGGTGGTCTGCAAAGCTTTTTCCCTTGACACGGCCATGCACACCAGCACATTGCCGAAGACAATGACAAAAATGAGCAGCGTGAGAAGCATAGCGTAGTAATTGTACTGGTGCCGCCCCCCTTGTTCCGTGGCATTGAAGTCCCGTGATGCATTTTCAAAGAAGCTTTCATTAAAGGCATACGCTGTGAAGACTTCCATCAGATGGTTGAAGCCAAGCTGAGACCCTAGAACCAAAACACAAGACTTATTTAATGAAGGAAATCCAGTATTTTTTTTTTCACTCACATGTTTTTTCATTCTGAGCTGTGTCTTATCACATCAACCAGATTGCACAGCATGTCCCGCTAAGTTTTGGCATGAAAAATCAATTTCTTATTGGAACACCTGAGCAGTAGCTTTGACTAGAAACCACAGGGCCGTGGCCTTGCACTGCATGGTACACTGTGTAAAGTCTATCCTTTATTTATGGGTGATCATTCGCACAGCTGTCCTGAAAAGCCTGTCTTTGAACTCTGGATGTGACTTGACTAACTAGGACAGAAGTCTCCTCCCTACCTACTGTTTCCCTTGTACAACGTCCAAGAATACAGACAGAAACATAAGCAGTATCAGCTAAATGATAAGTGGACACAGGGAGGTGAGAGTGTTTTGTGAAATCACAACAAGAGGGCTCGTAGTATATACTGTCTCTGCAAATTGACAAAATAAGCAAACTGCACAGTGAGCAATGTTTTTTTTTTCCTTGCATATCTAGCAGGTTTTCAGAATTCGTATGAGCTCAGCACAAAATTTATTACAGCTATAACGAGGAAATGGATGAAATTAATTTGCATTTCAAGACAAATGAACCTATTCTGGCCACCTAAATTATATCACACTCTGAACAAAGGTCTGCTTGCCATAATAATAGATTAGAGAAGTTCGTATAGCCCCTTAAATCTGTACATTGTCCTTTTTATCTCAAAGCGATGTGTAAGAATTTAAGAAATTTGTGAACAACTGTAACAAAACAAGACATTTCCTCGCTTCCAGTATTGTCTGTGAAAGCCTGTACAATGAGTTATATTTGAATTACTTATTTTTGCCTTTAAAATAAAAAGGCAATGTGATGTTTATGCTCTTCCAAGGGGAAGCATATACGATGTGAAAAGATCCGGATACTGAACCTTTGGGTACCCTGTATCCAACTTTGGATCTATATGATACTTTTCATTTACTGCTACAAACTGATAATGGTCATATTGTTCCCAGCAGGCACACAACGTCATAAGACGATAATAATAGGCTAGCTTTAGATTGTAACATCAGGTAACCAAAATTTTATGTATAGCCAGTGTCTAAGGATAACGTTATTTTCACATCCTGCAACAAATGAAATTGCTCTTTGGTTGATTGTAGGTTGTATAGGGTATATGCAGAAGCATGCAGAATGACTTTTAACTTGTCAGTAACCTGGGTCAAACGCTTCCAGTGAACTGCTGTTACAAAATCTATACTTTTAAGTTATTTTTTCTTTCAAAATTAACAATCTTCACTACCTAAGTGTGGTTTATTCATAAACTAATTTCGAGAGGATCACGTGCTTATAATCAACACAGCTGGCTCCTTGTTAGCTCCGTAATCAGCCCTATTAGATGATTACGGAAGCATTATAAATAACCTGAGTTTTCCACTCCAGTTATCTTCGTCTTGAAGCTCCCCCCCTTCCACCCCTACATCCTCCCACTTTTTCTGATCGGGCGACACGGTGGCCCAGTGGCTAGCACTGTTGCCTCACAGCAAGAACACCGCTAGTCCAACCCATCGGGCTGGTTGGTGTTTCTGTGTGGAGTTTGCATGTTCTCCCCGTGTTCGCGTGGGTTTTCCCCGGGTTCCCCGGTTTCCTCCCACCGTCCAAAAACATAAACCATAGCAATCGACTAAAACAAATTATCACCCAATACAACCTGAGTTTACACTTCTCACGGTGACAAGCAGGGGAGTTCTCGAGACCTACCTGACCTCGAATTCCCCTCTCGCCCTTCTAACGGGAGGGAGCCCCGGGCTCGAGGATATTACGAGCTCAGGGCTCTCTCCCGGGACAGCATGCCAAACACGCTTTATTGATTATCAGCTAAGTGTGAACTCTTGAAATGATATACAGTATAAAATGGGTCTCAGAATGTACAAGAGGCACTGCATTAAATAACATTTTTTCTGCCCCATGTCTTTAAAGTATTTAAATTAATTTTACTTCAGTATTTCCAATGGCATTGCGCTAGCCTGCTGATCCTGACGGGTGCGTGCATGTAAACAGCTTTTCATCTCGGTTTACACTTAAATGCTAAATGAATGCTGAAGTCTATTTAACTGATTATATTTTAACTACATTACAATATCGATGCTCTAAAAGGAACTGTATTAAATTTGAAAAGTCACATTAACCGTCCAACAGAAGTATATTGCTATGTGAAGAAACTCTAGCTCTGCATATACTCTATTGAAAGTGTCCAAAATCCAAAATTGAGCCAACATCTTAAACCAATGTCAAATACTGACATTTATTCTTCTGGTATGGCAACCAAAATCCAATGTCTGATAGACGTCATACTGGTAACATCCATACAACGTCAAGCTGTAACATCATTAGACGTTAATATTTGGTTGATTTTAGGTTGGACGTTGGACATTGATGTCAGTCTGACGTTGGGTTCTGACGTCAACCTGATTTTCATTTCCATGCAAAATGCAACATCCCCATTGCGTTAAGAAAAAACGTCAATCTGACGTCATGTTGACGTCCTCTGCCGGCTGGGTTATAACTTCAACTTCAACCAATGCAATAACATAATTTTTAATCCAATCCAATTAAAAGAATGATTTGTTAGTTTTATTACTGCCAGAGCACATATTTACTTACGGTATTTTTCTACATTCTAGCAGTTTGAATGTTTATTATTTTTTTATTATATTTTTAATTATATATATATATATATATATATATATATATATATATATATATATATATATATATATATATATATATATATATATATATATATATGATATAATGATATACATACATTTGTGTTGTATCAGTGCATAAATTTATGGGACTATATATTTTTTATATGACATAAAAAATTAATGAAAATGTCAGGCTATTTATCAAATTGTAGTATATAGCAAATTAAATATAAACAAATCACATTGGTCAATTCACAATGCCTTGGCCCATGTGATGTAAATCAGAAAGTTATGTAAGACGGAGGCAAGAATGCTTGGAACTTGCCGCACCTTGAATGCAACATCACTCAGGGTCTCAGCATCGCCTCGTCGACAGTTACGCCACGTCCAGTAAATGAACAACTGTTAGACGGCAGAACTGCTATAGCAATATGTCGTCACTTAAGCCGTACAACATGGTAAAATATGCATTTTGCTTGGGGAAATAACCCCAAAACACTACAATCATTAATGTAACCCAGCCTTGTGTAAAGGGACCACCACTTATTGGTTTTTCCACATAATTGCCTCTTTAGCCTTCTCAGTGTCAGTTTTGATCATGAAAGCTGTCTCAGAGTTGACACTCCCTGCAGAGAAAGAAACATGCATCACAGCTCAAATAAATCATGCTTTTTCATTATGTCCTATATCAGCCAGTGAACCAGTGTTTGTGATTGTGTTTTTTATGAGATTTTGAATTTGAACAACTGAGAATGTGTATTTATCTGTACTATAAGTGTATGTACATTCAGGCTGAATCAAACCTAAGAATCAGGTTCATTCCATTTATTTTAATATTTAGTGTGGCAACACTTTACAGTAAGTTTTTGTTTGTTAAATATTGAAAAGACAAAATATTTATTCTTATTAATTATTAGTTTTATACATCTTTACTATTTGTATGAATAATAGTCTCATCAAGTAACATCATTAATATTTTGAATTTAATTAGTTTACATTGATAAACAATGATAACAGCTCATGCATACTAATTTGTTTTATAATGTTATGTTTTCTAACACATGAAACATATCTATACCCCCATTATCATTTTTTTTTTTGCTTTATTATGTTTTTAAATTTTATTTTTAAAAATGTAAAGCATTTGACAGTTTCATTTATTCATTAATTTATTTATTTTGTGAATATGTACAAGCTGTTTTAATGAAATTTGCATTCACAACTCCAAAGGATTAGGTTAAAGTTAGGGATATAGGTTGGGGTTATTTATTGTCACTTGGAGACTTTAGCTAAACAGGGTACTATATGAATATCTACAATGCTATTTATCTTCAGTGTGTACAGTGTGTTGTATATGTACAGGTAAAGTCAGAATTATTAGCCCCCTTTGATTTTTTTTTCTTCTTTTTTTAATATTTCCTCATTTATTTTTAACAGGGCAAGAACATTTTCACAGTATGTCTGAGAATATTTCTTTCTTCTGGAGAATTATTTTTTTTTATTTCGGCTAGAATAAAAGCAGATTTTATTTTTCTTAAACTGTTGTAAGGTAAAAATTATTAGCCCCTTTAAGCTATATTTTGTCTATAGAACAAACCATCATCAAACAATAACTTGCCTAATTACTCTAACCTGCCTAGTTAACCTAATTCACCTAGTTAAGCCTTTAAATGTCACTTCAAGCTGTATAGAAGTGTCTTGAAAAATATCTAGTCAAATATTATTCACTGTCATCATGGCAAAGATAAAATAAATAAGTTATTAGAGATGAGTTATTAAAACTATTACGTTTAGAAATGTGTTGAAAAAAATCTTCTCCCTGTTAAACAGAAATTGGAGGAAAAAATAAACAGGGTGGCTAATACTCTGTCTCTGTGTGACAACACACATCACCATCCTACGCATAAATTAGAGCAATTTTGTCACTTTGATTCGCGGGTGAATTAATTGCAGAAGATTACAACCAGAGCATTTTAAATACAGTAGTAATCTGAAACAACAACTTGTTTTTTACCTTACACGCAGTGGAATAAAGTTTGTCTGAAAGTGTCAGCATCAACGAAAACATGCTAATTAACAGCTCTACTGTGCTTTCTAATTATTCGTGAGCAAAAATAACTAGCTCACAAATGAAAGAAGATGCCTTTCTGTACCTTCAAACCGCAACTTTCATCCAAAGAGCGGAAGTATCCCGTTCCCTATATTTTAAATCCACTTTTCTCCATCGGATACACTTGTCCATCCGAGCGACTGTAACTGTATTCCTCTTCTGTCTCAATTACAGCTCCACGGGTGAAAACAGCCAATGTAAACCGGCAAACGCGACTAATTCCATGGGGAAATTTCATTGTGATGATTAAAAGAAGGTGAACATGAGGTAAGTACGCTTTTCCTGATTTTGTGGAGGTGTTAAACTACACTTAGCAGGCGCAGCGCATATCCGCTTGAGTCCAGGCGAAGTCTGAGCAGCGCGTGCGAGCGCAGCATCTGAGCGCGCGCTTTCCGCACGCGGTAACCTTCAGCATCCACTGAGGGACAATCTCAGTCCCTCCAACACACATTGAGAGGGGTGGAAACGAGGCGGGGCTGTTACATAAACATCAGTGAGAATAAAATACAAGTATATTCTTCAATCACCCTCTCGTTCTTTTTAAAACCCAGCAATTAGTCTAACATAATTGTCTTCCTCTTCTTGCTTTTCTTTTTGTCTTTGTACAGACATTATTCATAATTTAACTTTAAACGGCAAATTACCAATTATTGGATTTTATTTAGTCTGTCTTGTAATTTGGTTTTAATTAAAGGTATGTTTTGAATTTAAATTATTAAAGAGTGGGTGGGGTTTAATAATTTTTTAATTAAATCTCATGAATACATTATTGTTATACATTGTAAAATATTTGATGTTGTTAAAATATCATATATCACTGTTATGCCTTGCTTAGCCTACCAATAAAAAGAGTTCACATTGTAATTGACACTAGAAAAATGTAGAAGAGACCATCTTTACCATCTTTTAATTAATTTAGCTGCTATATAGGTGATTATAGGTGCCGTATGTACATTCTTAGAAGTAAAGGTAAGTGAGCTGTCACTGGGGTGGTACCTTTTCATAAGGTACACATTTGTTTTTAATGGGTCTATGTTGGTACCTCAGAAGTATATACTAATACCTAAAATTTTTAAGAACACTTTGTACTTTTTAAATATGTACCCTTAAGGTATTGAAATGGACCCTTTAGGTACACCCCCAGTGACAGCTTAGTACCTTTATTTCTGAGAGTGTACAATTCTGAGTTTGAGGACAACGGCACTAAATGCTTTTGTCACATGTAGTCTCAAACTCACACTGTTACTAATAAAGCTTCTTTTTTTGACAATAGTTACATAAAGAACCTTGTAAGGACTTGTTCTGAGACATTTGTGGTTTTATTACATAAACTATCTCTCCATCCATGATAAAATTTGAATACAGAAACTAGAGAATTGAACCATATCTTTTATTTTTTTCTTGTGTATCCCGTTGATTCAAAGACGAGTGTTACAACGGCCCTCATATCCTTTGTCAGTCACTGAAATGGCCCTCACCAATTTGAGTTTGAGACCCCTGATCTATGGGATCACTATAAAAATCTAATTTTGTTTAGTTTTTGCCCCTTTTGCCCCTTAAGTGTACAGTTTATATTAAGTTTATATTAAGTGACCTTAATGACATAATTACATCAAAGAAGAAATACTATGTACTCACTTTGTTGGTATTGTTTTGCAGAAAACTTCTGGTGTTATTGACAGTCAGGTTGGGGACAGGTTGATGGAATGACTAGGTTTAGGGATGGGTTAAGGCATAAGGGTTTGGTCAACAGCGTAATTATAAATGTAATTACAGAAATTAATAACAATGTATTTAAATACATGCATTTAATCAAGTATGAGTACAATGTCAAAACATGTTTTTACACAATCAGTACATTGTACCAAATGATTAATATATAATATATTGGTCACACTTTACAATAAGGTTCATTAGTTAATGTTAATTAATGCATTTACCAACATGAACAATGAACAATACATTTAATACTGTATTTGTTCATGTTAGTTAACATTAGTTAATAAAAATACAGTAGTTCATGGTTAGTTCATGTTAACTCATGTTGCATTAACTAATGTTAACAAGCATGGACTTGGATGTTAATAATGCATTAGTAAATGTTCAATTATGATTTATTAATGCTGTACATGTGTTGTTCATGATTAGTTCATGTTAGTAAATGCATTAACAACTTAACCTTATTGTAAAGTTTTACCAATATATTAAGCTACCTAATATAAAGTGGGATTGTGTTACTAATTACAACACGACATGAGTACAGCAAAACTTTTGCTCTATAAATATGTCAGTAAAAAATTAATTTTAGAAGTTAGTGAAAATAAATGTTCCATTCAATTCCCAATGGTCAAAATCAAGTCTCATGCTACATTATACTTCTCAGTTTGAGAAGCCATTTCACATACATCATAATACAGAACAAAGAGGCGATAGCAATTCTTGTTTCATGCCCACTTTAAATTGACTTCATCTATAATTTCTCGATCCCCTGCTTTTTACAAACTGTTGTAAATGTAAGTCAAGTGCAAATCTTTTAAAACTAGATTACATGCCATGTTACAGGCAGATATGAGCGAGCATCACTGATACTCACAGTATATTAGTTGTGTGCCTTGTCTCGGGGCAAGGATTGAATTATATGCCCTCCTATGGCCTTCAAGACTTTGGACCGAAGGAAAAAAAAAACACACAGCCCTCACTACCCTTACAGCAACAAAAAGCCGCTTTGAGGATTGGATCTGAGGTAGACTTTAGACATGGTGGGTGTGCAGTTCACAGAAAAATGGATTTGGTGCCATGTGTGGTCTCAAGCATGAGTCTGTAACGATGAAATGAAATGAAACCAGGGTGAGGTCGAAAGTGCAGGACTGATATCACCTTAACAACATAGAGATGATCAGCTACTCTAAATACATTTATAATGCATACATGTTATGGATTCATGATCACATTATTTGAGGATGTACCTGATAAAAAAAAAAAAAAGTCAGTGGTAAAGTTTCAACTTTTCAACAGTTGATTCAATGAAGGTATGCTGTCAGGAAAGAGAATCGTGTAATCAGGATGTTAAAACAAACCAACAAAAATAAACTCATCCTTCAAAGTTTACCTACAACTTCACTGAGCAATAGTCACAGTACAATAATACTTTTTTAGGTCCCCTTGAAACATTTCACTTGTGATCCTTGCTATCTGCTTGTGAAAATACAGCACATTTATTTTGTTTGTAAAAATGCAAAGTGTTTGTGAGGATTTGCAACACATAACACGTTTTGACATTAGTCAAACCAATGAGGTACTTTTCTTAATTTGCTGGTGTTTTGTAATTGCAGCACGTTTGGCCACCGTATGCTTATATTATTTAAAAAAAAATTATTTAAGTAGGCAATCCTCATGTAAATTCAAGTTTTAACATTTCAAATGTTGATTCATGTTAATTCAATGAGTGTCTGCTATCTGGGTGTAGCTTTACTGAATCCAAAACCCACTTTTTTAATACTCTGCAAGATATATTTGTAACAAAAATGTGTGTTGGGCTACTTTATTCACTACTGTCAAACCACTAAAAACGCATTCAACAGTAGGCCTATGACATTGTACATTAGTAGGCTTTGTAGGACAAATAAAAACACAAGGCAGGTGTTTAAAAAGAATACTTTATTCTGTTTGACCAGCAAAATTACCTGAAAACAGTGATCTGAAAAATAAACTTATGGATAGAAAGAAAAAAAAAAAAGAAAAAAAACACTCTTTGCTCAATAACCCTGCTTAAAAAAGAAAACGCTACACCACTCCAATAACAAACAGACCTACAGTACAATAATCATGTTTTCTATTTTAAACTATAGTAAACTAGACATTAAAGGTGCAGTAGGTGATCTACCTAAATGCTAAATGGTATGTCTTATAATATCTTTGAAACAAAATCCCTCCCCTGCCGTCCAAAGCCATGCTTCTGTAAATCACAAACGTGCACATTAAAGGTGACAGAGATCCACTAGATCATGTCAGTCACTCTTAAAAAACTTTATAGTACTTTATAATATTACGATTCTGAACGAAAAACATTTTCAGTTGCAGTTAGAAAGCAAAATTTGTCACAATGTGCAATATTTCATGCATGCAAGGATAGCTGGTCTCACTTTCTTATGCGCTTTGTCCTAAAGAAACTACTGCTTAGTGGTTGGCCGGTAGCGTGCAGGAATTCCACTTATTACTAAGCCATACTTCAGACAGAATACTCAAAGTAGCATTGTAAACAATATTTGGAGCGCGTCACAGGTTGTCATTATTTAAAAATGAACCAATGTGAATATAAAACCATCTTCACCTCAGTAAAGCAGGCTAGACGGATTAGTGCTATTTACTGACGTTTTGTTGTTAAACTAAATTAAAATCTAGATTATCGATGCTGTAAAGGGTCGCTTATGAAATTAAAATTAGTCACATCAATCTTTCGCTGGAAGATTTCAGTGGCTGAACAACACTTCTGTGCATGTAACCCATTCATAAAACAACACAATCAACAGCTTTTATTGACTAAAAAAGTTTTAAAAGATAACATTATCTGCAATGGCGTAGCGCAAAATGCAGAGGCCCCCCTGCAGGGATCGCTAACGGGGCCCCCTGATGAAGGGAGGGGGGGATACGTCATACGTCAATTTGCATATCACTGGCGTCATCACGTTCTACCGTTTCTGTTTGGTTAACAGCCTATGGTTAATAAAGGGGTATTTATAATTGCACTACACTTTATAAAAGCATGTTTATTTAACTAAATTTATTGCTGTTTGAATACAGTATGTCATTATAGATATGTAGTGAATGTGCAGTAATCTCTCATATGTAATAAACTCAGACAAGTTCAGAAACTAAAGTCACTAATATCTGTGATTGTGAACAAGAAAAGAATAAACGGTCCAATTAAATTGTTAAAATAAAGTAGAAGTAGATCGGTTTGACTGTACAAGGGAAATACCTTCACACTGCCTGTGCTAAATCATTTGTCGTCGGTACGCAGAGGGGTGATCTGCTCTCGGGCTGCAGGTGGGAGAGGCTGCTGTACGAGGACTGACTGGGCCGCCTGTCAGTGCTGTGAGGCGGGGGAGGGGCCGGCGGCATCACACGCAGCTCGTTGAGAAGAGTAGGGATGGTACAGTATGGACAAATGACAGTCTAATAAAAATCTCCAATAACACACAAAAAAAAAGTCGCTAGATTTGTCGCTAAGGGGGTCTGAAAAGTCGCTAAATCTAGTGACAAAGTCTCTAAGTTGGCAACATTGGCGGCAAGCAATCAGAATGAAGTTGTCCACCGCTTGAGATGTGTTCAGAGAACACAGACGTGTGAACTTTGGTTCCGACCACAGTTGTTCCCAAGAGTTTGATTATTGCGTTCGCCGGTGGATTTTTAATTATTGAAAATCACGACGACGCGGGGCCCCCTAATCACGCGGGGCCCCCCCGCGGTGCGTGCCCTGCGGGCCCGTCCGCTACGCCACTGATTATCTGTCTAAAAGAAATACTTCAGCCATGGTGTCGTCCTCCCACCAGCGTGCAAAAGTAACTCCAATGGACTCCTTCAGGATTTTAAAAAGTTTTAATTCTGCATTTATTTTTACTGCTGTGTCATATGCACGTGAACCCAGCACACGCAAAATACAGACCTGCGTGAATGGCTGCAGATGTACAAATCTACATTTGTTGACAGACAGTTTGGGCTACTTATCAGAATTATGGGAATTAACGGCCAGACAAACTTTATATTGGATGAACATTTTTTAGTCTTATGCCTTAGCCAGAATATAACATATAAATACATTTACATTTATTTTTACATTTACATTAATCATTATTATGATTACTATTGGAATGTGAAGAGACTTTTTACCAGCACAACAAAAACTGCTTCTTAAGACAATCTGCACCTTTGAAACTATAGTTTAAAATATGATAAAGTGGTCCACGCTGCTCCCACCACCATAACCCATGGCAGCAGATCTCACCATCGACCTTCCATGTGAGGATCCACACTCAAAGCCTCATGTAGCACTCTGTCAAAGTGAGCAAGGGCTGCCTCACCTTGGAGAGTGCAAAGAGTTTTCACCTGCCCTTTTTTCTCTTAAAGAGAAAAGGGCCCCCTTAAAGTGAAAGTGCACCCCCATTCCCACAATTAAAACAACAAATTCAAAAAAAAAAAAAAAAAACATTAGAAACCACCAAAGGAACCTGTATGAACAAATAGCCAAAATTATTAATTTGAGCATGTACATAGACTATTTGTCATTACAATGTTTGACAAAAATATGTAAATAATCTTTTAAAATATGTCAGATATATGTAGTATGTTTGTGTGCTCCATCTATGTGCACTAGTCAGCCAGTGGATAAGTTATTACTCTCCTTAGTGTAGGCCGATAAGGTGTGGATAATTCAAATAACCCTGTTGCCATAGAAACTGGTAACAACAAATGATATCAGATAGATAATTTACTGTCACAATGAAAATTCTGCCTAGACTCACTCCTGCTCATGTCATTTCATCTGTGGATCACACTGACTTTCTTTGTATGGATAAAAATGTCTTCTTTTGCGTTCAACAGAAATAAAGTCTTACAGGTTTTTGAATGACATGAAGGTGAGCAAGTGATGTTAGAATCCTCACTTTTGAGGGAATGATTCCTTCAAAGCACAGTGATAAAAAGACATATACTGTAGTTGATCACAGCTCAAGGGCCACTGTGGATCCTGTACTGTATGTTTACACCAAAGCACTATATCGTAAACTATTCAGAAGCGGCTTACAGAGCTCAAGTTGAAAAGTTCAGCACTCAAATAGCCTGGTGGAAAATGTAGGAGTCAGCATTCATTTGCCTCTGAAAGTCAAATATGAAAGTGACTACTGGTCTGTGCCATTGGCATACTGTACACTTCTTCTCTGAAAAGGTGATTCAGGCCCAAACATCTGTCAGTTATTCAAGTAAGTTTGAAAGAAAAGCTTTCTTTTGATTGAGTTTGTACTCAGTGCATAAATTCATGTTGTAAATGAAAGGACATTCTTCAAAAGGCCAAATTGTCTGAAATTTGTGTACGAATTAAAGGAATTGGTAAATGAAAAATGCTGTTACTTGAAATCGTTCATAAACTTATTTGAAGTTATCTAGGGCATAAAGTAAGTTTTAAGCCCTGCTACAGTAAAATACTATAAAGAAGAATTTGTGAACAGGACCTTTACATAAACACCCACAAAGTAGTATGTGCAGGTTTTTTAGTATGCTGAAAATGACAACAAGCTTTAAGATGTCTTAAACACATTTGTATCATGTATTCGATTTTTACTATACTTGGTGGCACGGTGGCTCAATAGTTAGCACTGTTGCCTCACAGCAAAAAGGTTGCTGGTATGAGCCCCAGCTGGGTCAGTTGGCATTTCTGTGGAGTTAGCATGTTCTTACCATGTTTGTGTGAGTACAAAGACATGTGGTAGTTGCCAGTTGTGTATGTGTATGAATGTAAGTGTATGGGTGTTTCCCAGTGCTGGGTTACAGCTGGAAGGGCATCCGCTGCGTAAAACATATGCTGGATAAGTTGTCGGTTCATTCCACTGTGGCGATCACTAATAAATAAAGGGACTAAGCCAAAGGACAATTAAAGAAAGAAGGAATTAATTATACTATTGGTAATACCAAAAAACTTAATGCATTATATCAAAACAAAGGGTTTTATTTTTTATTGTAATTTTGCGAATAGCTATACATTGTTATACCTTTACTTGGTTACTACATGTAAAAGTAATGTAAAATAATAGACACAAAATATTGATTTCAGTGAAAATACTTCATTAGCTCACTTAACTCAAAGTTAAAAAGAAGTTATTTAGCTAAAAAACAGCAAATACAAACAAGACGGCATTTAAGAGATACAGTATTTATGTAATGTAAATGTAATTGCCATTTTTTTTTTACTAAAATAAAAATTGTGAAATGAATTTGACAAGATGGTTTGAATACCTCCATTTGAACACTTTCTAGGAAGTCTAATAGTATGTACGGAAAATGAACCACAATGCAATAAAAATTATTTTCTTACTTTGCTTTGTTTAATTTCTAGTCCAAATATCTAAAAATTCTTCAATCAATTAAAATTGCTTTAACTTTAGAAGAAACAAGTTAAAGTTAAGAGTTTTTTTTCTTAAAATGAGCAAAATTATCTGCTAGTGTTTCACTTTGAAATGTAGATATTCAGACTAGAAACAAGACAAAAATTCTATATAAGCAAAACATTTTATTTATTTATTACTTTTGTATTATGTATAAATACAATAATAAAATACAATTCTGTTGCTCCTGGTCAAATATAATTCAGACTCAATATTGCATATCTATGAAACAATATATTGTGCAGCCCTAATTCACACCCCTGATTACAAGGCTATTCAGTAAAAGAAAAAAAAAAAGGTTTTGACGTAGACAAAGATCTTGATTTAAAACTGTTTTAAGATCTTGCCTTTTTGACATGCAATAAACCAAGAAAAGCCATCCATCATTCTACCAGTATATCAACATGGAAACAGTTTCACTGATTGTTTCACTCGGCCTGCAGCATTTTTCACAGTGAGTGTCATGGTAGACCAAAACACTAGACATTTACAAATACTATACTGCCTTTGTGTCCTGGATTAGTTTGTAAGAATGTAGTTGTTTATACCTCAAATCTGATTTAAAATGATCTCTGAATTTAAATTCATGGCTGATCATCGTTTGAATCCTTATAATAATGTCATTATTTGCTAATACAGTTCACTGCCAAGAGTATACCTGAAGATATAGTCAGTTATTTTGTGTCAGGTTTGACACTGATATGTGTAAGGAAAGTCACATGGGTGTCTAAAGCTCCATCACCAGTGTAACAGTGAATTCTGTGCTAATTTTGAAAGGTCAGCTTGTTTAAAACTTCCCGATAGATCGTTTTGGCTGCTTAAATCTGAAAATGCCATCCCACAACGATGATAAATCACCATCCACAACATAAAGCTGCAAAACTTTCCGTGACTAATGTCCTTTAAAGTATGTGAGGGATGGCCTTACATTACCCAAAAACGACTTGATTCCATCCCTTGGGAGAATACAGTACAGTCTGATCAGGAACATTTCCCTCACTTTAAGGGCTATATCATAACAATGAAATCTCCTCGATTTAAATAAGTGACCCTGGGTTTCTGCAAATCGAGAGAGCGAGCGAGAGCCACAGGGCTACCATTATAAGTCAACTCAAACGGAGTGGCCTCTATTAACTCCTGCTGATGAGCAAGCTAATATAGAATGCAAAACAAGTCATGCTGACTTCAACAGCGGCCGCTATGAAATGTGAATTTAAACTTTGTTAAAGTATTGATGGCCAGTAAGTGCTTCTGGAAAGACTCCATTAATAAGCAGATTTGTGTTGATGCTGTACGCTCTAGATGAAAAGCTGCATGTTCTCAGGAGAACAGATGGTAGAAACTGTTTTTCTTTCTGACTCGGTGGATGTGAAGCTCTGACAATGGCACATGCAGAACTTGAGAGGCGTCTGTCTGGCAAGTTGAGCTTTTGGCCGAGACGTCTTTGGAAAAGGTGCACTGAAGCATGATTGCTTTCCCCGTCCCATCTTTGAGCAAACTCTCCGTCTAGTTTATCAGTGAATAGGACTTTAAAGCACCATTATACGCTTCAGTCAACTCTAAATCAAATGGCATACAAGCAAAAGCACTTTAAATAGATTGAATTTATTGAATATACACACTGTATTTAATTTAAAATGAATGTCTTTGAATAGGATTAATTAATGCCTTTAAATCTTTTCACTTCTGTACAAATGCAAACTTATATAGATTTCCTGCACAATATCCTTTTCTGCCAAAATTAATACTTAAAATGTATTATATTCTTTAATTTTTAAAAATGTTTTAATTAAATATAAACAGTCAAAAACTACTAAATTCTCAAATACCATCTAATACAGTGGTGTGAAAAAAGTGTTTGCCAAAACTATTGATTCATTATTGATACATTATTGATATACAATACATTATTGATTTTTGTGGTGGTAATCAGGTCACCACAATAGTTCAGTCAGTCGTACGAAAATGTATGATTTTAAAAAGGAGGCACCTCTAAACCCAACCATCATACTAAACTGCACAAATGAGTTTTTGTACGAATTCATATAAATTAGCCACTTAATCAAAAAATTACGAATTGCTGTGAGATTGTGCTGGATAAACCAGAGTTAAATTATGTTTTAAGGAGGCAAACACTTTTTTTCACACAGGGCTTTGTAGATTTGTATTTTGTTTTTCCTTAATAATAAAAACCTTCATTTTAAAAACACATGATACATTTACATGATCTGAAACATTAAAGTGTGATACACATGCAATAAAATAAGAAATCAGTAACCAATGTGTGTGTATATATACACACAGACTATCATAATTTAAGGAAAATTGATGTGAATAAATAAAGCAATATTTAAATATTTAAATAATCATAAAAAATAATTTTTCACACACACACACACACACACACACACACACACACACACATATATATATATATATATATATATATATATATATATATATATATATATATATATATATATATATGCATGTATGTATGTGTGTATATATATATATATATATATATATATATATATATATATATATATATATACACACATACATTCAGTGCTCAGCGTAACTGAGTACACCCCATTTTGAAAATGAATAGTTTTATTTCTCAATGAATATAGGCTATGTATTTTGGAGCATTTAAACAAAATAGATTTATTAAACTGATATGTTTATAAAAAAATAATATTTTAGTCAAACATATTTAGAAATCAAAAGACAATACAATTAAATTCAAGCAAAACATTGAAAATCTAAAACTAAAAATAAATTACAACCTACAAAATTTCAACAGGCAATACAGTGGTGCAGTAGGTATGGCTGTTGCCTCACAGTAAGAAGCTTGCTGGTTCGAGCCATGGCTGGGACAGTTGGCGTTTCTGTGTGGAGTTTGCATGTTCTCCCACCGTTCGCATGGGTTTCCTCCGGGTGCTCCGGTTTCCCCCACTGTCCAAAGACACTCGCCACAGGTGAATTGGGTAGGCTAAATTGTCCGTAGTGTATGAGTGTGAGTGTGTATGGATGTTTCTCAGCCATAGATTGCGGCTGGAAGGGCATCTGCTGGGTAAAAGCATGCTGGATCAGTTGGCGGTATATTCCGCTGTGGCAACCACAGATTAATAAAGGGAGTAAGACGAAAAGAAAATAAATGAATGGATGAAAAATTCAATAAAGTTTTTGCTTCTCTTGATTTTTACTTTAATTTTTATTGAATATTTTTACTAGTTTTTGGACTGTTATCGTAAGTTATGTTGTTAGATAAGCTCCAGATTTGGCTTCAGTACTGACATCTAATGTATCTGCTATTGTGGAAAAAGGAATACATTTTTTGTTATTTTTGTCTCTTTTTCTTTTCATTGAACAATTGTATTTGCATTGCTTAAGGTCATGCATATTAACCAAACTTCTTCGAGTGTAATATGTTTTGAATATTAATGAAGCATTTTTGCAGAAGTTGTTGGAGCTGATAGACATGCAAAGGCCTGATTGTCTAAAATTAACCTGAGCTCTGCAGCTAAACCTTCTGTCAGCAGAAATGTGTTAAAACTGAAAACAGAATATGTGCAGTTGAGAAAGGCTTAGTTATTTATGTTGTGCAGAGAATCCGTAGAAAAAGAGGACGCATGTATGGGTGCGGCCAATGGAGGTGATGAATTTAACTAAACTCCACCTGTTAATATCAACTGCCTATAAGTTAAAGTGGGGAAATGAAAACTGTTGCTCACTCCTGAATGTAACTATTGATTTGCATTGAGGATAAAAGAATTCTGTAAATCGAATGATTTTTTAGTATACAATAAATTGCTTATATGTTAAACATTGAGTAAAATTAAAAATATGATTTTAAAAGATAGATTTGTGAGAGGTGTACTTCTATATGCTGAACACTGTATAAATGTTAAGCTCCACCGACATAAGAAAAAAAACAATGAACAATGTAAATGATAACATACACTTAGTTTCGGAAACTTTTTCCTTTAAACCAAAGCAAGATGAACAGATGCATACATGTACATCTTAGATCTACCATGTTCTGCCAACAGAGGCATTTAATGCATTTTCCCATCATTGCTGATCAAGCCTTATTTTTGATTCACATTGTTTTGCACCATTTTAGTTTACTATGCTGCTCTTTTCAGTCTTCCTTTTTAAGCTGATATGGCGATACATCATGCTTATTTCTCTGTATCCAATATTCTGTGATAATACAGATAAAAATGTAGCCTGTTTTGCTTGAATTATTGACCCTTGACAGTGTTATAAAGATAAATGACACACAGTAAGAAAAGATAATTCCAGTATTTGGCTCCAAGGTGACTTAAATGAATGTTTTCGAACAGTATTACTCATCTTTATGAAGAAACTGGTCAGTTCTCCTCGAGGTTGAGGTCTGATAGGGCCATGCTGACCTTCAGTACTTAGCTTAACAGGAAGGTGGCTTTTATATTGGAGGAAATGATTCATCATAATGAATGCTCAAACTTCAGCAACTAGTTCTTTAGACTAGTTATTATGGGTCACCTATTTCCATCAGTAAGTGCATCTGAGACAATGAGCATCCCAAAATATTAATGAACAATGTTATATTAACTACATGCATTCAGTTCATGGGTTCATTAATATACCTACAGTATAAGCATGAATAGTTTAGATGTTTGTTGTCTGTTTGCAAAGAAAGAGATTTAATGAAGTGATATAAATCCTATTTCTGTCAATGAATCATTCTGCTGACGGAACAGAATAAAATGGGGGAACTGATAGAAGGATAAGATTAGAGCCCGAATTAAAAAGGCAAATATTGATTTCTTGGTGTTCTTCTTGCCTTTTCTCATTCACAGATTCAGCTGGTGATTCGCTGTCTGATTGCTGAGGGAATATGTGTGTTATATTTGAATCTGAGTTAGCTATTAAAAATAAATAAGGAATTAAAAATAGATTTACCTTCAACATTTTTGTCAATAACATTGCAACATTTATCTTTAAAAATGCTAATTTTATGCTGTATTTCTACTGTACAGTGCTAGAATTGCATTTATGCACCCAAGGCTAAACATTCATTCATTCATTCATTTTCCTGTCGGCTTAGTCCCCTTAATAATCTGGGGTCGCCACAGCGGAATGAACTGCCAACTTATCCAGCACGTTTTTACGCAGCGGATGCCCTTCAAGTCGCAACCCATCTCTGGGAAACATCCACACACATGCACACACACACACACACTCATACACTACGAGTAATAATTTAGCCTACCCAATTCACCTGTACCATGTCTTTGGACAGTGGGGGAAACCGGAGCACCCGGAGGAAACCCACGCAAATGCAGGGAGAACATGCAAACTCCACACAGAAACGCCAGCTGAGCCGAGTTTCGAACCAGCGACCCAGCAAACTTCTTGCTGTGAGGCGACAGCACTACCTACTGTGCCACTGCATCACCCCCAAGGCTAAACAATCAGGGTTAAAATTAAAAATGTTAGGCACTTTATTAGGTACATCTGTCAGAGGAGGTCAGAGGAGAATGGCCAGACTAGTTTGAGTTGATAAAGGCAACAGAAACTCAAATAACCACTTGTTACAACTGAGGTATGCAGAAGAGCACCTCTGAATACACAACACGTCCAACCTTGATGTAGATGGGCTACAGCAGCAGAAGACCACACCAGGTGCCACTCCTGTTAGCTAAAAACAGGAAACCGAGGCTACAATTCACACAGGCTCACCAAAATTGGACAATAGAAGATTGGAAAAACCTTGCCTGGTCTGATAAGTCTCAATTCATGCTGCGACATTCGGATGGTAGGGTCAGAATTTGGTGTCAACAACATGAAAGCATGGTTCCCCTTCTAGGGAACTTCAACACTGCGTCTAACCAGAACGCTAGGGGAACACCTCTTTTATACGCGTCTTGAAGCACATGTGAAATCAATCTAATGTAATTAAGCAGGTGTCGTCAGACCAGAGAGTATAAAAGCCTGTACTGAGCATTCAGTATCAACTTCTTTGCTTTCAAGAAGCACGCACGTGAAAATACACCCTCTTTCTGTGAACTTTCATTACTGATTTGCATACACAAAATACAAAAAAACTGACAACTTACTTTTTTATTTTGGTATGGCAGAGAAAAACTTTAAACGTTGTGTGCCTCCATGCCCTCGCTTTATTACGGCTGGTGACTCACATGATTTGTGTTTAGAGTGTTTGGGAGAAGAGCATGCCCTGGCAGCATTTGAGAATGCTGACTGTGGACACTGTGACGTTCTCTCCCGAAAAGAGCTGCGTAGTCGGAGAGAGTTCTTTAATAAAGCTCCCGTGGCGCACGCTCCTCGCGGTTCGGGTCCCGCTCGTGCTGAGGCTGAGCGTCGACTTCGGTCGTGGGGTTCGCAGCTAGATCTGGCGGAAGAGATGGAGACGGACTCTGTCCTTTCTCTCTCTGGATCCGTGAGATCTAATCCTCCTTCGGGAGCGTCAGAAGCACGCTCTGCGGTTTCTTCTGCACCTCGTGGGAGGGCGGCGTCCTCCGTTTCCGAGGAAACCGAGGCGCCGCAGCAACAAATACAAAGAGGGTCGGGGAATCTGCCGCCCCAGTCAGTGGAATATGAGGAGTTAGTGGAGGTGATTTCACGTGCTGCTGACAGGTTCGAAGTAATAGATTGGCAGCCAGCACGTGAGCAGCAGCAGCTGCGTCTGACAGGAATGCTGGATGAGAGAGAATTACCCAGCAGAGTAGATCCTCCACTAAGGGACCTCCCCTTTTGTCCCGAGCTACATGATGCGGTTTCTAAATCATGGAAAAATCCGTATTCAGCATGGTTAATGACACCAAAAACAGCTATTTATTCAGCAGTTCGTGGGCTAGGGGAAAAGGCATGTACAGTAATGCCAATGATAGAAGAGGACTTAGCACGTCATCGTCGTTCAGATCTAAAATCTGCAAGGGTCCCTCCTTTGTTGTCGAGACCATTAAGAGTAACATCGGGTCTAGTCAGTAAAGCATATATGACGGCTGGTCAGTCTGTTGGATGCCTGCACACCATGTCAGTGCTGCAGGCATATCAGGCTGACCTAATTAAAGAGTGCCTAGATGGTGGGGGAGCAACACCCGAACAGCTTCGAGAAGCTCTTCGGGCGTCAGATCTAGCTTTAAGAGCTACTAAAGAGGCAGCCTCTAGTTTGGGGCGATCTATGGCTACCCTGGTGGCTACTGAGCGGCACCTCTGGCTGACACAAGCAGAAGTGTCAGAAACCGATAGAGCTATTCTTATGGACGCTCCAATATCGAGCTCAGGGCTCTTCGGTGATGCCGTCGATCGCGTCGCCGAATCCCTCGACAGAGTTAAAAAACGCTCTAGCTCCCTCGGGGACTTTCTCCCCCCAAGATCAAAAAGTAAGGGGGCTGTTAAAAGACAGCCCCAGCCGTCAACCAGCTCCTCATATCATGAAGTACGAAGGATAAAACAAAGTCCTGACGTGTTGGGAGTCAGGCTTTCCAGGGCCCCCCCTGGACACCGAGAGCACCATTCAGCGCTCTCACTGAACCAGGGTCCGCGGAGAAAGGGAGAGGCCACCTCACCACTTATGTTGGTGGGGGGCTCTGTGTCTCCCGGGGTGGGCGTTCCTCAGTGTCTGAGGGCATTGGGGGCCCCACCCCCTCTGCAGGGGGGTCAAAGAACAACCAGAGGCCAGTCTCGAGAGGCTGGTACCCCTAGCACATTTTTTGGCAGCGTGGAACCACCTGCCGATGGTGTCCCAGTGGGTCCTGTTCACAGTAAAACATGGCTACAAAATACAGTTTTGTGCACGCCCACCTCGCTTCAACGGTATTGCACCCACCATAGTGAAGCCAGAACAGGCTCTGGTTATGGAACAGGAAGTACTGGCCTTATTAGTAAAAGGCGCAATAGAGCGTGTTCTCCCACTCGACAGAGAGTCAGGGTTTTACAGCCGGTATTTTATAGTTCCCAAAAAGGATGGGGGATTGCGTCCCATATTAGACCTGAAAGACGCATACTTCCATATTTCCATCCTTCCCCAACACAGGAAATACCTGAGGTTCGCTTGCGGGGGCGAAGCGTTCCAGTGTCGGGTTCTTCCATTCGGCCTAGCTCTGTCACCTCGAACCTTTACCAAAATAGTCGAAGCGGCACTAGCTCCACTTCGTATGCAGGGGATACGTATCCTAAACTACATAGACGATTGGCTAATTCTAGCTCAGACTCACGATATGGCAGTTCGGCATCGAGATGTCGTTCTCACCCATATCAGAAGGTTGAGGTTTCGGTTAAACACCCCAAGAAGTGTGCTTGTTCCAGCCAGGACGACCATTTCTTTAGGTGTGCTATGGGACTCCATGACGATGCGAGCACGTCTGTCCCCGCCATGAATCGCTTCGATTCAGTCAACCGTACACAGAGTCAAACTAGGCCAGTTCATCACTGTGAAACACTTTCAGAGGTTGTTGGGTCTCATGGCAGCAGCAGCCAGCGTGATTCCGTTCGGTCTGCTGTACATGAGACCCCTGCAGTGGTGGCTCAAATCCAGGGGGTTTTCCCTCAAGGGGAATCCTTTCCGCATGATCAAGGTCTCGCGGCGCTGCCTTCGAGCCTTAAGTATGTGGAAAATACCCTGGTTCCTGTCCCAGGGCTCAGTGTTGGGGGCTGTCTGTCATCGCGTCATGCCTATGACAAATGCTTCTCTGACGGGCTAGGGAGCAACGGGCTTGATCCGCATGATCAAGGTCTCGCGGCGCTGCCTTCGAGCCTTAAGTATGTGGAAAATGCCCTGGTTCCTGTCCCAGGGCCTAGTGTTGGGGGCTGTCTGTCATCGCGTCATGCTTATGACAGATGCTTCTCTAACGGGCTGGGGAGCAACCCTGAGGGGGCTTCCCGCAGTGGGACGATGGGGAGAACATCATCATTACTGGCACATAAACTGCCTGGAGATGATGGCCGTGTTTCTGGCCTTAAAACACTTTCTCCCAGATCTAAGGGGCCATCATGTTTTAGTCTGCACGAACAACACATTGGTGGTCGCTTACATCAACCAGCAGGGGGGTCTGAAGTCTCGAATGCTATGCAAACTAGCACATCGGATCCTCCTGTGGGCCCAGAACAAAATCCTGTCCATCAGGGCAATGTATGTCCCGGGCCATCTGAACATGGGAGCAGATCTCCTGTCGAGGCAGGGGGTGAGATCCAGGGAATGGAAACTTCTTCACCCCGAGGTGGTGGAGTCCATTTGGGAAAGATTAAGGAAAGCGCAGGTAGACCTGTTTGCTTCCCAAGAGACCACGCATTGCGTACTATGGTTTTCTCTCTCGCATCCAGCCCCTCTGTGACTGGTTGCCATGGTTCAGACATAGCCGAGGCTACGTCTGTATGCTTTTCCCCCGATCGCTCTGCTCCCAGGAGTCCTGGAGAGGGTCCGTCAAGACTGAGTACAGTTACTGCTGGTAGCCCCGGTTTGGCCTACCAGGATTTGGTTTTCGGACCTCATAGCCCTGCTGGCGGGTCTCCCGTGGGAGATCCCCATCAGGAGGGACCTTCTGTCCCAGGCGGGAGGAATGATACTTCATCCCCTACCCGACCTGTGGAAACTGTGGGTGTGGCCTCTGAGGGGGCCCACCTCATAGAGTATGGACTGTCAACCGAGGTTGCTCAGACTATTCTAAGCTCCAGGGCTCAATCCACAAAGAAGCTTTATGCCCTAAAATGGGCTCTCTTTTCAGCTTGGTGCAGAGAACACCAGCTGAACTCAGTCAGCTGCCAGGTAGCCTCAGTGCTGGAATTTCTCCAAGATCGCCTGTCTGCTGGGTTAGCTGCATCCACTCTGAGAGTGTACGTGTCAGCTATAGCGGCCTACCGTTCTCCCCTAGATGATGAGTCACTAGGACAGGATCCGCTAATTCGTCGCTTCCTTCGTGGAGCCATAAGGCTAAGGCCTGTCAGCACACACAGGGTACCGACATGGGATTTAACATTGGTGCTCGAGGGCATCTCTGTTCCCCCATTTGAGCCACTGCAGGAGGCGTCAGATAAGTTTCTGACACTAAAAACAGCTTTCTTATTGGCTATTTCTTCCTTAAAAAGGGTTGGTGACCTCCAGGCTTTGTCGGTTGCACCTTCATTTCTGGAGTTTGCTCCAGGCATGTCCAAAGCCTTTCTTTATCCCAGACCGGGGTACGTGCCTAAGGTGCCCACTCATGTGGCGAGACCTGCTGTGCTACAGGCCTTTCACCCGCCCCCATTTCAGTCGTCGGACCAAGAGAAGTTAAACTTACTCTGCCCAGTTAGAGCTCTGAATACATATGTTAACCGGGTTATCAACTGGAGAAAGAGTGAACAGTTACTGGTCTGCTTCGGACCCTCAAAAAGGGGGAGTCCGGCAAATAAGCAGACAATAAGTAATTGGATAGTTGAGACTATCTCATTTACCTATCAGGCTGCTGGACGCCCTGTACCTAAATTTGTTAAGGCCCACTCCACAAGGGCTGTCGGGGCCTCCAAAGCGTCTATTTCGGGCTCAGCCCTTTCTGACATTTGTTTGGCGGCAGGATGGTCGACTCCACATACATTTGTGCGTCACTATCAACTCGATGTAGACCCCTCACCAGGGTCCTCTATTCTCACTGCGTAGTGTGCGTTCACAGTCAGCAGTGAGTCTGGCCTAGTGGGTATTGCGTTCCCCTAGCGTTCTGGTTAGACGCAGTGTTGAAGTTCCCTAGAAGGGGAACGTCTCGGGTTACGTATGTAACCATAGTTCCCCGAGAGGGAACGAGACACTGCGTATTCCGCCATACTCTCTTCTGCCTGTTACTTCTTTCAAGCAAATTCGAAGTTGATACTGAATGCTCAGTACAGGCTTTCATACTCTCTGGTCTGACGACACCTGCTTAATTACATTAGATTGATTTCACATGTGCTTCAAGACGCGTATAAAAGAGGTGTTCCCCTAGCGTTCTGGTTAGACGCAGTGTCTCGTTCCCTCTCGGGGAACTATGGTTACATACGTAACCCGAGACGATCTATCCTAACTTCTTACGACAGTTTAGGCTGGTGGTGGTGGTGTAATGGTGTGGAGGATATTTTCTTGGCACACTTTGGTCCATTAGTACCAATTGAGCATTGTGTCAAAGGCATAGCCTATATTGTTGCTGACCATGTTCATCCCTTTATGGCCACAGTGTACCCATCTTCTGATGGCTACTTCCAGCAAGATAACTCACCATGTCATAAAGCACAAATCATCTCAAACTGGTTTCTTGAATATGATAATGAGGTTACTGTACTCAAATGGTCTCCACAGTCACCAGATCTCAATCCAATAGAGCACCTTTGGGATGTGGCGGAATGTGTTATATGCATCATGGATGTGTAGCCAACAAATCTGCAGCAACTGAGGAATGCTATCATGTCAATATGGACCAAAATCTCAGAGGAGTACCTTGTCCAGTACCTTGCGGAATCTATGCCATGAAGGATTAAAGTTCTGAAGGCAAAAGGGGCTCCAACTCAGTACTAGTAATGTGTACCTAATAAAGTGGCCGGTAAGTGTACATCAACAATATTGCATGTAACAAACTCTTTGTTTGACTTAGCCTACTGTGTAGCCTATCATTCTGCTGGTATGACCACTACTATGATTCACCAAGTAGGACTTGTTCCTTGATCAACATCTATGTTTGTCCTGGAAAAACATTCCAATCAGTCAATCAGAATTAAGGGATCCATTTACATTTAAGTTTAGGCTTACAGTTAGGGTTATGTATTTCTACATAATTGTAACCAAGTACTATGGATTTTGTGAACAGTTCACATTAAGGGTTTGAGTTTAGGGGTAGGGATTAGGT
Organism: Danio rerio; assembly: GCF_052040795.2. Lineage (NCBI taxonomy): Eukaryota > Metazoa > Chordata > Actinopteri > Cypriniformes > Danionidae > Danio > Danio rerio. The sequence continues at coordinate 24,779,586 of NC_141035.1, forward strand.
ATAGTTTACATTTTTGAACAAAAATGATGTTCAGTGATGTTAATCCCGTACATTGCAAAATCACACCCACCAGTATTCTAGACCAGATGTATTTTTTTATTTATTTTATGAGTAAGCCATTCGATTATTCACTCTACCAAATCATTCAGAATCAAAAAGAATCACTATTTGATTGCTGTTTAGAGATGTGAAACATTTAATGGCCTGTCACAAGCAAGCCAACAAAAAACTGCAACTTTTTTTAAAAGATGTCTGTCACTTATCTGTATTCCACTGCCCAGTATTTCACAGAACATGTAAAAAACATCTTCTGTGTGAACCAAATGTGAAAAACGTACAATAGTTGTCCCTGTCAAACAGTCGGACCTCTGTGGACAACTTTTGGACATCAGCGAATATCTTTCGGATGACAGTGCCTACCCCATTTCTAAGTAAAGTTTAGCAATATATATATAATGGGCATACAGGTGAACTTAACGGACAAATGACAGCTAAAAATCTCTTTTTTTGCTGTCATTTATTCTGAATACAGCATAACTTGGAACTACAAAAACATGCATGTTTTGTCTGGTCTGTTCTTGTGATAAATTTGTGAAGCATGGTATTTATGTGACTTTATGTTTTGTTAACTGATTATTTTGTAAAGGTCTGCTGAAGATAACATGAAATAATTAGTTGAGTTAAAAGGAATTATAAAAATTGTAAAGTTGTGTTAGAAGAATAGTTCTTCCAAAACTTTAAATTCCCTGCAATCCCAATGGTCCCAGCTTTTTTTCATCCTCAAGATAATGTGCCTATTTTTTTTTTTACAAAAACAAAAAACAAATACTGTATGTGAAAAATTATTGCCAAAGGCATTTGGATAAAGTATATTTACATAGAACAATAAACGGTAATACAGCACAGTGAAAGGCAAGCCAGCCAGCATAGTTTTCTTCTTTTAAACTGGACTTTGTAATGATAATGTAATTAAAAGTACAGGATTATCTAATAACAATCCAAAGTGGTAGTAGCAGTAGTTGCTGTATTAGTATAGCAGCAGTAGTTCCTGTAGTATTTGGTGTAGTTGTTGTTGGTGGTGATGTTATTTTTTTATTAATATTATATCTATTGTTGTTGTCATTATTACTATCATTACATTACTATAATTGTTGTCGTTCTACCACTTATTGGTTTTGTTCTATCTATGTTTCAATTATATCAATATAATTTGTCTCATCTTTTTGATATTTATGACCTATAGTATATGCTCTCTACTGTTTTGCATGTATTTTTTGTTTTCTTATTTATATACTTTGACCTGTCCACCTAGTGTCTTTACACACACACACACACACACACACACACACACACACACACACACACACACACACACACGCACGCACGCACGCACGCACGCACGCACGCACGCATTCAAACACACACACCTGCCCTTACCTGTTTTTTTGTTGTAACTGCTCTTTGTTTTCCTTTCACCATTTGTATGTGATTCAATGTAGTTTGTGAATCACTTAGCATAATGACATTTAAAAAATTTAAAAATAAATACCACACTGTGCCCCAGTATCAGTTATGTTAATATGTTTTGCCTTCTTTTTAAATACTATAAATTATATAATGAATGAGATTATACAAATTCAAAGAATTAGGCAATAATTCACCTAAACACAATAGTAGAGATTTTTAGTTTGCTACCATGTCTACTTATCATTTGCACCTGTTTCTCATCTCGTCTGTTTGATCCTTCCATATACAGCTGTTAATTTTCAACGTGAGTTTAGGTGAGTTCACACCACACCATAATCACTATAATCACTATATTTTAACTAGTAAAAAGCATTCACATCTTTAGAGAACAAACCCTTGTACCACGTGTCTACCATTAGCCCATTAAAGAGTTATTTTGGTGCTGTTTAATGTTAAATAGATTTGCCATAGAAATATATAATTCCAAGTCTGATGATGACGTGAACAGCTTTAAGTGGAACGAAAGGAAATTACAGTAATCATTGCATGGCTCAAGCGTAGTAGTATGTTTTTGATGATTACTATTTCTTGTGACCTCCTGCAGTTTCTTTTGTGTGATGGCTGAAAGCAGAAAAAAACTAACAAAAAAATAATTTGGTGACATTTTTTGAAAAATATCACCAAAAATGTTTAGATATTTTTACTGTTTTTATATTGAAACATTTTTATATTGTTTTTTCATAGTATAATGTTGTTATATTGTATATATTTTATATTGATGTTGTAATTTTTTACTTCCATAGTATTTGTTTGTTTTACTATAGAAGTCAATAGTTACCAGTTTTCAGCATTCTTCAAAATATCTTTTTGTTGTTGTTGTTGTTGTTGTTGTTGTTCAACAGAACCAAAAAAAGAAAGCACTGGGAACTAGTCAATTGTGCATGAGTAAATCATGACATGATTCTCCTTTTTAGGTGAACTATCCCTATAAGACAACCCTTTATTTCTCCAGAATTATCGATGACTTGATCTACCTTTATTTTCCAAACCCACCCATACTGTATATTCCTATATTTCCTCTCATCTCCACAATAAACTGCAATAGTTTGCTAAGGAGGGTTTTCATAGGGAGATCATGGCTGAGTTTTTGATAAGCGAACATCTGCCAGGCATCCCAGATCTCCCTCATCACATCCAGGTCTTTGACCCAGAACGTGGTGATCTGGCTCTGACCGTGCATCTGCCTTTTTTAAGCCTGTTAAGCTGTGCTGTGCTGTCAAGGCTGTGAGCCTGCTGCTGCTAAATGATAAGTAAGAGTTAGATAAAACTGCGCCTACGAAATACTTACCAGTCTTATCCTTCCTTTCTCTGATATGCAAGAATGAATCTGAGACAGCAAAGCTCTTTAAACAAAAGATGAGGGGATGGGATGATCAAGATAGTGTGTGAGATGGATTATTTAGATTGGACACTTTGAGATTTCCTCAATAGATCTTATTTTTCACATTGATAGAGGAGCATTAATGCATGTAAATAAGATGAATGTGATAGCGCAGAGTCAAAAGTGATTTCTCTGGCTTTGACAGTTTATCCGTGTAAGTCTGAAAACTCCATCTCTAGCACAATGTAAAAATTCAACCTGCTTCTCGAATGTCATTATACGAATTCACAACCGACTGACTCACTATTCCCCTCCACCGCTCGGCTACGGGTGACTGACAGGTGTTGTCATCCATTTTTATAACAAATCAGACAGACTGCTCTATTGAATACTTCTCCCCATACATTAACTTCTTTTCTCTTTCTTGGTGTCCCGCAGAGCATTTAATGGTTCGTGTGTCAGCAGGAGAACTGCTGACAAAGATCATTCGTTTTCGACAGAACGGGAGAAAACTTTCAAGGTCCTATTTGAAAAACAACAACAAAAACAGACGAATATTACTCAAGTGAGATTAATCAAACACGACTGGTGTTCTAAAAGAAAGATTCGACATTTGTCTACGCTTGGGAAATGTTGTTACTGCTCTGCTATTCTCAGTCTAAACACATCTTACTTTTGCAATCGGTGAAAATGACTAGTTTTAAAATGACCATATCATGATGTTTGAGTGCACAAAATCCAAGCAAAATGGGTAAAATATATTATTAATAGACTGAGATTAGCATCTAAGGGGATGTTGTTGACAAAACAGAAAAGGATGCACCAAAATAAAAATAAAAAAACTAAGAACTCTGGATCCTCTAGGCTGAGAAAAATAGTATAAATAATTAATAGATATAGATAGATTTTTACATGTAACTCAGTAACTAAACTTACACTGAAAAACAAAAGTCAATAATATCTCCACATTTTCATTAATTCGTTCATTTTCTTTTTAGGGGTCACCACAACGGAATGAACCGCCAACTTATCCAGCATATGTTTTACGCAGTGTCCTTCCAGCTGCGACCCAACACTGAGAAACACCCATACACTCTTACATTCGCAAACATACACTATGGACAATTTAGTCAATTGCACCTGAACCGCATGTCTTTGGACTGTGGGGGAAACCGGAGCACCCGGAGGAAACACACACAAACACGAGGAGACCATGCAAACTCTACACAGAAATACCAACTGTCCCAGCCGGGACTTGAACCAGCGACCTTCTTGCTGTGAGGCGATCATGCTACCCACTGCACCAACGTGACACCCTATCCACATTTTATTAAGAGTAAAATGTTATTGACAGTCAGTGAATGAGTTGAGAGGTGTCATGTTAATGGCCTTTCCATGACAGCACAGTAGCGATATGCACGTTGCAAGAACTAATGTACAACGTCAAAATGTCCTGTTGGCACATTATTTGAGCAAATTTTGCTTTTCTGGTGAGCTTCTGTGGTTCATCATGCATATATGTATGCATATATGACTAAGTGATTTGGGGGTCCTAAGCAATTCCAGGTATTGGGCCCTTAGGCATGCTCATTTCGGTTAATTTTCGCTACCGACAATCGCCGCTGCTTAACCGAATAATAACCGCTAACTTAAAAAAAATTATTGACGTGTCTGTTTTGTGTCTGACACAATAAATATTGCATTTTAAAATACTGATTTATTTTAACATGCAAACTAGGCGTGAATGTTGACTTTTTTTTTAAATAAAGGCTACTATAGCATAAGCTATAATAGTTTTTACATATAGTACTGCATTCATTTGAATACATATTTTATAGATTATATAGCTATGAAATTAATTCCAAAGTTTGGTGCGGAGTTATCATTATGCAAAAATCAAGCAAATGTTTGGATTTGTTTGAATCATTTTAGATTCATTTTAGATTTTAGAAGATTAGACTATTTAGGCCTTTTTTGGATCTTTTATGAGAATTTATCATTTTCCAAATGAAAAAAGGTTGGTTTGTTGGTTGTACACTTAATCATCAAAACTAGGCTGTTGTGTTTATGAGCGGATGCGGAGCGCAGCTGATAGAGAGAAAACCCTGACGCTCCTGCTTGTGGCCGGCTTGCTTGCAAAGCAGTGGACAGTAAGTTTGCGGCTTCCTTCTCTAGTAGTGCAAAGAAACTGAGGTGCTTATGATGCAGATCCGGGAGAGAGGCATCATCACCTGTGTCAAGAGGCTTTGTCTTTCAAACTGTGGTCAGCAATATCCTTATTTTCCCTCCTTTCATTTAGCTTATTTGGCAAAAGAAGTCTGTAGTTGCACATGTTACCGGCCAGTGAATTAACAAATGTTGCAAGGTGTTGCACGTTTATGCAGCAAAACTTAAAAACTACAACAACAACAAAAAAAAAACTGTTTGACTGAGACCATTTATTGGCTAAAAATGCATACTACCTCACAACTCTCATCTGACAGACGTTACGGCGAGAAAGCAGGATTGCAGAGGTAGCTGTGTTTCATTTTTTGTCTTATTTCTTTATTGTGGTGCATTATGGGATTGAATGCGTGCACTTCAGAATGTCCACTATGGTTTTGGACACCGCTGAATGGGCTGCTCTTACAAATAGTGCACTATTTAAGTGTATAGGCGATGACTGGACACAGCCTTACATTTATGTATGAAATGATAGCCACTAATATTGCTGTTTTTCCATGAGATTGGGCTGTACATTTTGTGAAAGAATGCAAAGTTTCTACAGGGAATGCAACACTTAAAAGAGAGAAAAACACTTTTAGGTTTCCTGGGGCAATGTAATATACTTTTGCAAGCCTTTTGCATAAAAGCAGTGACATATAATTTTTTACTTACATTACATTTTTCAATTACCATATCCCCTTAGGGGTGTCATACAGTTCAGACAGAGACATTTAAGCAGAGACATTCAAGCTTTTATTATTCAGGCTTTTTTTGAATGAAACTCTTTTGATTTAGGATCAGAATCTGTCTCACCTATTGCCGTCTTAAGAGTTTTCTAGACCAGTTTCAAAGAGATACATTAAAAAGCAGGATTGCAAAGGTACAGTCTAAAGACACGTCTCCATGAAGTAAACCTTGAACCTTAAAGGCGAAAATACTTATAAAAATGACAGTGGTATAAAAAAGAAAAAACTTAAAAGTGCATTAAAAGCAGATCTTGTTCTCTCAGGTAAATGTATTATTTGTAATATTTCCTGGAAATGAAAAAGATTTTTCTTTGCTGTGTGAATAAAAAAAATATAACTCAGTTGCCTTTTGAGCTTTAGGCTAATGATGATATATATATTAATCCTCTGGGGTCTGAGGTGACTTTGGAGCCTCTAAAATGTGTAGACATGCCCTGACATTTGTGCTTATTTCAGCTGCTTATTACATATAATTGGCCAACATTGATATTGATGTAAACTGCAAAAAAAGTTTACTTTAACAGGTTATTACACCCCATGTCTAGGGAAAAACAACCACATGGGCATAATAAACAAAATGGGGTGGTGGAAAAGATTCCCTTCAGTCGATAACCCAAAGAGTACAATTCAATTCAACACAACTCAATGAGCATATCTTCAGGGTGGCCACTGGCCAAAACAACAAGCAAAAGCATCTGCAAAGTAAATAAACTAAATAACCTGTAAATATTTTAAAGTTTCAAATTTTCAAAAAACATGGAAATTCTTGTCAATGGTAAAGTCGTCGGCCGGAAGAGTAAAGAAATCAAGGAGCTCTCCACCCCCAGCAACAGTTGCACCAAAAATGAGCTCCTTGAACTCTGCTAGAAGTTTAGTTTTATAGCTCTCCACGATTAGCAGCCATATAGAAACTGGACCACATTAACATGGGAGCCTATGGGATAATGAAAGACAACACAAGAAGGCAGGACCATGGGGAAAAAAACATTTAATTAGCAACAAATACATAAATAAACTTTAGTCTTTAACACAGGTATAACAACAAAACTTGAAAAAGGAACAGAAAGATTACTTTATTGTATAAACATGTTCAGAGTAAAAAAAAAAATAACCTAATACAATTGCAAAAGGATTATGACGCACTATAGGTGACAATTTACAATAAAGTCTCATTAGTAAAATGTTATTTAACAGATTTAAATCAACAGTGAGAAAAGGCCTGATTTATTACCTTTAAAGGGCCCCTATGATGAGAAACATCTTTTGAAAGCTGTTTGGACAGAACTGTGTGTAGGTATGGTGTGTCCACACAGTCATATTAGGGTGATGTAAGCCGCGTATTAACATGTATCTGTAGTAACGCATATAATCATATCAACAAGACAGGATGTGCACTAGCAATTGGGATTAAAAGATCTGTCCAGCTCACTGTCATCAACAAAAGTGATCAAGAATGAGTTTTATAAGATTAAAACGTTTTTAAAACAGTGCATGTTTCTAATGAATTACAGCGATTTTAATGTCTTTATCACCACAGCTTTATGTCAGTACAATTATAAAAGAAAGTGCTTCAATATTTTGTACATTAACATAACAAATATCCATACAGCCGTGGATATTAACTTGTATTCTGTCACATTTGCATGCAAAAACAGTGCAAATTTAAACGGACTATTTTCCTGTAGTATTTCTCACAAACATCCTGTGAGATCTGCTTCATGTCTGTCTCTTTGCTGTTTATCTGATGCAGCTGAGACTGAGATTGAGACACACTCTGACAGGCACATGGGAATGGTGGGCGAGGAGAACTAGCATTAAAGGCACAGGCAACAAAAACAGCTACAAGATGCTCAGAGCTGAAAATTACAAACTTTTGAAAGGTATAATGAATAATCTGATGAGTGTTTTTGAATGAAACTTTACAGACACATTCTGGAGACAAAAGACTTCTCTTACTCTTTGAAAAAGAGCTAAAAAATGTGCCCTTTAATTTTAGTTTAAAAAAACAACTGAGTTTTATTAACTTTTTTATAATTTAATAATTATTAACAATTAAATGATTTGTAATTTAATTATTCATTCATTTTCTTGTCGGCTTAGTCCCTATATTAATCTGGGGTCGCCACAGCGGAATGAACCGCCAACTTATCCAGCAAGTTTTTACGCAGCGGATGCCCTTCCAGCCACAACCCATCTCTTGGAAACCTTTACACACACTCATACACTACGGACAATTTAGCCTGTACCGCATGTCTTTGGACTGTGGGGGAAACCGGAGCACCCGGAGGAAACCAACGTGAAGGCAGGGAGAACATGCAAACTCCACACAGAAACGTTAACTGAGCCGAGGTTCGAACCTGCCTCGCCCAATTTAATTATTTATTAAAACAGTTATGACTTTTAATCAGATTATGACCACAGCTTTAACGTGTTATACAACATTAACAAATAAATTAATATCAGCTGAGTTTAGCTGAATTAAATAATGCTAATAGGTGGAGCTTTAATGCACAGTGTTAACGTACAGTAGCCCTATAAATAGTTACATCATTTTCAATTTATAATTAAGCAAGTATGAGACCAGATTAAATGCAAAAATTTTCACGACAAATACAATGTGAACATTCGTAAAAACTACCCTAAAAGTTACAATTTGAAATAATTATTCATGCTAATTTGAAGTGCCCATGATTAATCAATACTGTGCTTCATTATCATGATATATTGAATTATTGATTTCGCCATATGTCTAGTGAGCTGTGGTCCAGTGGCCAATGTTAATTCTCCAACAGCTTTTACACATGGCTGAAGTCTGCCAGGTGTGATGCACATTTACAGCAGATCAGTGGGACACTGGGAGATTGGAGTAAGAGGGCAGAGTTTGGGAACACTGTGACCTTGAGCACTGTGAAAGCTGGCCTGCTCAACACTTAACATCCCTGTGTAATTGGGAGGAAGATGAAGGCGCTCTGCCGTGATGTGTTCATCAACTGCTGTTTGAGTCGAATCACACTTTTCATAGTTCAATGAACCCAGTAATTATTGAATAGTGAAATGAACTGCTGTGAGGAGCGGGGCAGAAAGCATCAAGTGAGCCGTGTCGGAGAAAGGCCATGCCGTTAGGATCTTGTTAAACACACAGTGGCTGAAAATGGACTTGAACATTTCAGTGTGGTCAGTGTATGCAAACTGTGATGTATTTGTGTCGACATTAGGGTTGATGTGGCATGGTATAAAAAAATTGTCTGTAGGAAATTGTTTGTTGGTTTTCTCGTGAATTTTCTACGTGTAAATAGGTTGTTGCTAAATCACATACGACATTTTATTAACGTCTACCCCTATCCCTAATCTAAACCCAACCACACAGTAATGTAAAAACAATAGTTGTACAGAGTATTATTTATGTTATCTATTAAATTATCCAATAAATTGCATTTTTAATGTCTGCCCCTAACACAACTCTATACTCAACCATCACAGTAATGTAAAAACAGTAGTTGTACTGAGAATTATTTATGTTATTCATTAAATTGCCCAATTAATTGTATTTTATTAATGTCTACCCCTATCCCAACCGTCACAGTAATGTAAAAACAGTAGTTGTACTAAGTATTATTTGTTAATTATTAAATTACCCAATACATTGCATTTTTTAATGTCTACCCCTACCCCAACCCTAAACCCAACTGTCATAGTAATGTAAAAGCAGTAGTTGTACTGAGTATTATTTGTTGTTTATTAAATTACCCAATAAATGGCATTTTTAATGACTACCCCTACCCCAACCCTAAACCCCAGCATTACAGTACTGTAAAAATATAAATTATTGCCATGTCACAAAAATGATGCTATATCGATGTGCATATCCCCAGCTGTATCCTATCTAAACTTTACTGTGTAAATGCTTCAAAACGCTTAATAATAAAACTGGATCTGAAACAAACTGGATTGAATAAAAATTAAATTATAGCGGAATCAAATTCATTTTATATTTAACAAATGGTGAAAAGTTGACTATTATTGAACTGAACTGAACCAGCATTAAACTATCTCGATATGAATGACACTGTTGTTTAATGAAGAGCTGCTTATCACTGTAAAAAAGCATTGTTAAATAATTATCAGTTGCCCGTAGGTTGTCATTCAAGAGTGTTATGATTTATTTTCACTTTCGAATTGAATTTTAGGTCTTTGTTCTCTGCTTTTTCTACCTTTTTGATGTTGAAAATTTTACATTTTATTTTATTTGAAAATTTTAATTCACATTTTAATTGTTAGAAATTACATTGAATAAATAATTTAGATCTGTAATATATAAAACTGTTAAATAACAGAAAAAAGACTTCCAGCTCATTACAGATCTTTGTACACTTATTTACATGACAAACTAATAAAAAACACTTTTTGTGTAAAAAAATCAGTTTGTCTAAAATATGTGTGATACTAATATTAAACTGGTTTAATATTAGCTTACAAATTAAAAAACAAAACAAAACCTTATTTTAGTCATGAATCAACTGCATGTTTTTCTTTCTGGGTTTAACCACAGCACATGCAAATGCAGTTCTGTTATAACATCTACTATTACCTGTAACTATGCTAATCAACCCTCTTGACCCCTTAAACCTCAGTACTAATAAAACTCTCAGCATTATTTAATGTCCTTGTGCACATGAATGTACTGTAATTCGTACAAAATAGTCATTTTTTCCAAGTGAACAGGTTAGAAACAAATTGACAGCATATTTTGGTCTAGGATATCCAGTGTGATCACTTTGAGGGCTTTTTTGGTCTAATTAGAGGTATTTGAGCGCAAGGTGACTGGCTGAATGTTTAATGAAGTTAAAGGTCAAATCTCAAGAAAGAATTTGATCTCATAATACCTTACTGAAGCAATTACAGTAGTTCAGCTTTGAAACAGGGATAACCTTTCCTCAGAGAGTGCTTGAACCTTGTTCCCTTTTTTTATTGTGAAATATTAAACAATTCAATGCATATTAAATAATTGCCTGAATGCATATTTGTGACACATTTGAAATATAGTCTGAAATGTTCCTATACCAGATGAGATGTGACCAGATTTATTTTTCAGTGTAAACTAGTTTTGTGGGAATGACACTTACTTTCCACTTTTCAATAATTCTTTCTGATTCTTTTTCAGTTCTATAGACTTCAGCTGCACGATTAAGTTCATACAAAGCAGAGCAAATCACATGTACTGCTGAAGCTGCAGATAGAGTATTCAAAATCGATACTTAAAAGAATAGTTCCCTCAAACTGAAACTACCCCATAATTTACCCACCCTTAAGCAATCCTCAGTGTATATGACTCTTCTTCTGTCAGATGAACACAGTCAGAATAGTTTTACATTTTATCTTGGTTCTGCCATGCTGTATAATGGTGATGAATTGAGGCTATTTTACTAAAGTTTCCAAAAGAGCAGTCCACCATAAAACTAACCTATACACTGCTAGGTGGTTAACACATGTCTTATGAAGCGGATCAATCTGTTTTTATAGCAAATTTTTTTTCTATACGTTTTTTCTATTGTTTTCTCAGGGATCATGAAATTTCTGGTATATCATCGAGTTTTATTTTAGATATTGAACGTCAAGGAATTGGATATATGTTTTTTACAACTCATGGAAAATCTTTACAAAAAAACAGCCTCTACTCAACACCATCTGAAAAAAATGCAGAGGCTAGAAACATACAGTACAAACCCCACAAAATAACACTGAAGTACAGTAATCAAATCAAATCTTTAAACTGTGCAATCCTAAAAAGTTTGGATTGAAAGGTTAACACCAGCTCTGAACTATTGCTTAGGAAGCTTAAGAAGAGTTTCCCTCCTGCCAATATCCAAAACTACTTAGTTCTGCTCCACAAAGGGATCGAAGGCAAGGCAAGAAAGCCTCCCTGCCAAGTGTTTAAATTGCTTGTACTCTTTTGAATAGCTTGAAATCCAGTATTTTCTTGTTAGTCAAAGGTAATCTCTCAACACTGATCCTTCAAAGGGAAAACTGGTTTATTTAGTGCATTTCAGAAGACCGTAATCTATACGTTATTTCTGTTTCTGCATGTGCAAGGATTTGGTAGTTGGAATTTGGTAATGTCTATATCAAAGTTCTTGACAGCGAAGGAGGTCAAAGTGCTCCAGGACAAGCCCAGTCTCCAGACATGAACATTATTGAGCATGCCTGGGGTAAAATAAAGGAAGAGGCATTGAAGATGAATTCAAAGAATCTTGATGAACTCTAGAAGTCCTGCAAGAACAATTTCTTTGCCATTCCAGATGTCTTTGTTAATAAGCTATTTGAGTCATTGCAGAGATGTATGGATGACTGGGGAGTCATACACAATAGTTTTTTTCGACTGACTTTATATTTTATACTGTACATTATTTCTGTTAAGTGACAAGACTTTTGTCTAAGCAAAGTCAGACATTACTGTCGTAATTAAATAATTAAAAATCAAGGCATGATCATATTTTATTTTGGTAAATTAAGCGTTATCTAGAAGCCTAGATTGGGTGGTTTCCCACACAGTTGGAAGGTTTTGAATTTCGGGTTTGCGGGTAAAAGAAAAATTACATTGGCAGGTAGCGTAAATTTGGGAGGTTTAGAAATGTTGCACACCCCAAATCAAACGCCATCAGCCACCCACCACCACTCCTCAGCACGGTCTTCACTTATAACTCCACAAAAGATGCCAAACCCCCAACCGGCTTCCACTTTAGAACCATTTTATGATAGCCTCCAGATTTACTGTATGGGCGGTTGTTTTTAGATTTCGATGGGTTTTGGATAGTTTTTGAGCTGGAATATATCAGCTATACAGTACATCTGGCAACACTGCAAATAAGCATCTACTTATATCAAATGATCAACTAGAAGTCAAATTATTATTTATTGTTTCTAAAACTTGGATAGACGACAAGACTTTTGTCAGGTAGCCTATACATTTTTTTTTTCTTCTTTGGTCATTTGCTTTTTAGATGGCTATACATTGTGATTTTAGAGGCAAATGCCTCAAAAACACTGCCTCAGAGTAAAAGCATTTGGATAAAAATGATAAATCTAAATTGTCAAGACACCTTATTGTGACAAATTATGTTTACTGTGCAATAATCATAAAATTCATTCAACAGGTCATTCTCATGAGCAAACATTATTTCAATTCTATCAGAGAGAGGTCAATCATCAGGCCAAGAGAATGAAAACCAACATGGCTTATCATGCTGTTGTATGTTTTCATCCTTCCTTGCAAACTGACAACCTTAAGGACGGCTGGTGAAGATAAATCACAAATAATGAAAAAGGAGCTCATGGAGCATATCAAATCTATCACATAAGGTCTCCAACGGTTGAATAAAATCTGAAATCCAACCATGAAAATGTGACAATAAATCTAATTGCTCATTTCTAGCAGCAAATTGGGTGTATTTCTACAACAGCATAACATGATTGCTCACAAATGAAATGTAAGCAGATGATGTTTGTTGTAATTGTTCCATTATGCTGAACCTGTTGTGTGCTGTAAACAGATTCAGTTTGTGCCACAAGAAACCAAACATTCATATCTGTAATCCGAAAGATAAAATCCTCAGTCATCACAGGATAGCTTTCGGGAACAATCTGTCCCAGCTTCTCCACTGTTATTTATTATGCAGCCTGGATAGGACTCTGCTGCAGACTGTTAAAGGATAGATATCTCAGACCATCTCAGACCCCCTAAAAAAAGAGCTGATTTCAGCCAACCTAATGGTCCACACATAAACTGACGATGCTAATATTCTTAAGATAAGCTGAGAAGCGATAATGCAGGCTATTGGCTTGGGCATCTTGTCACATTTCTTCGCAATTCTGCATGCTATTTGGATGACAACCCCAATAAACGAGTGCACTAAGCAGATCAGCACTTCAAAGGCTTCCTTAAAGCCAGCTAGTGTTGTCTGACAGATGTGATCATTATTAACTCATTTCCTCCTCATTGCATCTGACATGCTTGTATATTTGAGTACTAATTGAGAAGTGCACATATAAGCAAATGCTGCAATCCCACTGCTATTTTGAAAGACTATTGACCTTATTCTCCGCCGACGAGCGGGCGCTGCCATTTGAATCTTTTTGGCACTAGACTTCCGGTGTCATTCACTTCCATTCATTTTTAGACATCAAAAACTGCTCGTTTCGCTGATTGATGTTGTAAACTGATATTCCTTGTTGTATTATTTTACTTGGTCTGTATAGTAATGCAAAAATTTGTTTGTTGCGACTGAAACGAAAGTTCTAAGACAATCGCGAAAACAGGCGCACTTCCGCATTTTAGAATAAGGTCAATAGTGTATAAAATGATGCTATAATGTAGTTATCTAATTTATTTTGCAATGCATATGCTCTTTTTAATATGCGAGGCTGGGATAGTTCACACAAAAATTTAACTATACTCACAATTTGCTCTCCCTTAAGTGGTTTTGTGGGTGAATGGCTAAAAGAATAAAAAGTGGCAGTAATCAGACAACATACTTTTAGGAAACAAACACTTATTATGATAATACATTAAAGTCATTTAATAAGAAATACGATTTTGGGGTATCACACACTAAGCAAAAGCAAGCTGTTTTCTTTGTACGGCTAAAATAAACAGGAGTTGCTGAGAACTGAAGTTTTAACACATTTGAAGATGTGCCTGTTTATATATATAATATGGATTCACTGTACTATACAAAAATATATATTATATAGTATTAATCAGTTTAATAAAATCAATGCAGCATTGGTGAGCATTCTTTCCAAAACATTTCAAAATTTATCCCATCCCAAAATTTCTAACAATTTTGTGTTTATTTTAAGTTGTTTTTGTTAGAGTGTAACTCTACATTAAACTACTGAATCAATTAGATGCACTTACTGTTTGGTTAGGATTAGAATTCAGCTTAGGTTTAAGGTTAGTAACTTGTCATTTTGTATAATTAATTGTAATTACTAATTAGACACCTCAAAATAAAATCACCTAGTTTTGTTTTATCTATAGGTGTAGGTCAATTGAGTAAGTCAAATCAATTCCTGGAGGGTCGCAGCTCTGCATACAGTAGTTTAGCTCCAACCACCATCAACACACACCTGCTTAATAGTCTATAGTAGTCTTAAAAGCCTTAATTAGCTGGATTAGCTATGCTTGATTAGGGTTGGAGCAAAACTGTGCAGAGCTGTGGATCTCCAGGAAACCAGTTTTACACCTATAGTGTAAGTTATGCCGAGTTCAGACTGCATGATTTTAGCCCTGATTTTGACTCGCCGACAGGTTTTGAGAAATCGCATCAGATACCATCAGATGATTCAAAATGATACCGTGTGAAAAGTGTTCTGATTGAAAATAACATTGGCGATCATCACCAGATAACGAGAGAGCAGCCTCCACTGTGTGGGCACCTGCAGGCCAGCAGGAGGTTGGGGGAAAAGCTAAGAAATAACAAGAAATAAATGACAAGAAATAAATGAAAAACTAGTGTAAATTTGGCAGGAGCACTTATGTCTGTTTGACATGTCATGTGAGCAATACCACAATTGTAAAAACGTAAAAATGTTTTTGCTAAATTGCTAATTCCCTTCAAAACAAGGGGAGCAAAATAAGTAAGTTTTCTAACCCGCAGAAAGCTTCTTTCTCATTATGTACTTAATAACAAAACATAAACTACGTGACCTTGTGTTGTTTTCATGTCCCTTCTCACGTGTGTTTGGTTGTGAGACATAGTTTGCAGACCGAGACCAAATTGTCAGTCAAATGTCCGCATAAAAACTGGCCTGTGCTTAATTAATTAAAGGGGACCTATCATGCCCCTTTCTACAAGATGTGAAATAAGTATCTGACATTTCTAGAGAGTGTATCTGAAGTTTCAGCTCAAAATACCTAATAATAATAAAAATAAATATGAAATAGAAGTTTGTAACTTATTGAAACTACTCCTTTTAGGCTTTAATCCAAATTGAGCTGTTTTGGTGACTGTGGCTTTAAATTCAAAGCTCTTTTCAAAATAAGGCGGAGCTACAAATGTCTGTGCGTCACCGTAGCAACAGATTTAAAATAGGACTAATGTTATCCCTGTGAAAAAGTGAAAATGTCTTAGCAGAAGGCAGTCTATGGAGACTATGATTCATTTGTGGATCCTCATTTACTCCACATTTACAGCGCTCAGCATGAAAAGAGTACACCCCATTTTGAAATGTGGCGATGCAGTGGCGCAGTGGGTAGCAAGTTCGCCTCACAGCAAAAAGGTTGCTGGGTCGCTGGTTTGATCCTCAGCTCAGTTGGCGTTTCTGTGTGGAGTTTGCATGTTCTCCCTGCGTTCGCGTGGGTTTCCTCCGGGTGCTCCGGTTTCCCCCAAAGTGCAAAGACATGCAGTACAGGTGAATTGGGTAGGCTAAATTGTCCATAGTGTGTCTGTGTGGATGTTTCCCAGAGATGGGTTGTGGCTGGAAGGGCATCCGCTGCATAAAAACTTGCTGGATAAGTTAGTGGTTCATTCTGCTGTGGCGACCTCAGATTAATAAAGGGACTAAGCCGACAAGAAAATTAAGAATATAGGCAATGTATTTTGGTGCATTTAAACAAAACAGATTCATTAAACAGATATATTTAATAACATAATATTTTTTCACCAAACATATTTAGAGATTGAGAGATAATACTATTCAACTCAAGCAAAATATTGTAAAAATTACAACCTACAAAATTTCAACTCATTCATTCATTTTTTGTTTTCGGCTTAATCCCTTTATTAATCTAGGGTCATCACAGCGGAATGAACCGCCAACTTATCCAGCACATGTTTTACGCAGTGTATGCCCTTCCAGCTGCTACCCATCACTGGGAAAAAAATTCAACTCAATTTTTCAAAAAATTTTTGTTTGTCTTGATTTTTCCTCCTTTTTTAAGTTTGTATTTAATATTTTTCTATAACATAAATTGGCTCTACTAGTTTTTGGATCATTATCGCAAGTTATTTTGATAAGCTCCAGATTTGGCTTCAGTATACTGACTAAATTAATGTATATGCACAAATATAATCATGTATGGCTTACTATTCAAATATGAATTTAAAAGATTTATTAATTTAAAAGTTTATGCTGATGAGGGAGAGATAGTCACTAATGGGACAGGTTTTCCCCTCTGATGACACGTACAAATAGAGAATTTGAATCAAAGTGTGATTAGAAAAAAAAAACAAATAAATGTACCATAAAATCCTGGCTATATTCACACACTGTTGCCACACAACTGTTTAAACCCCTTATAAAATAGGTACTCTTTACATCTGTATTTATAATTAATATTCAGTACACTACAAACATTAATCATCACGTTTTGTGCAAAATCCAATATTAAGGCAACAAACAGTGTGTTTAATATGACAATACATTTACATAATGTAATAAGAAATGTCATGTTGATGCATCAGGTGCTGAGAAGCATAACAAGTTTGTTTTTTTCTATCACTAAAATGAATGGAAAGGTTGAGAAGGCATGTTTTCACACATTTAAGTCACAAATGCTGTGCCTGTTTACATGGTAAGCAGTTGTTAGATTTTAATATAATATTTAATAATATTCATCAAAATGTTAGCTAAAATCATTCAAGCACTTGGTAAACATAAGAAAACTCTTACAGAAATTCATTCCAAACTATTATGTTCTGTGTTGGTGTAAATTAAACTTCAGTCATGGAAACGTTCGAGGTTACTAAAGTAACCCTTCGTTCCCCGAGGAGGGGAACGGAAGCACTATAAGTGGATTTGATTGTAAAATCCACGCATTGGGAGGTTCGGTTCAGAAGCTACTCGTCTGAAAGAGTATTGAACGGGCCAATTAAGAATGAATTGGCAGCGCAAGCCTGCGCAGGTGAGCGGCATAAGCAATCAACTGAGTATATAAGCTCACCTGGCGCAGCAGACGCTATCCTTTTTAAGCTGAAGAGACTTTCAACAGCTAAGGGACAGTCATTATGGCGACGGAGTATAGTGCTTCCGTTCCCCTCCTCGGGGAACGAAGGGTTACTTTAGTAACCTCGAACGTTCCCCTTCGGGGGGAACTTCAGCACTATAAGTGGATTTGATTGTAAAATCCACGCATTGGGAGCCCATTGAAAGCGCCATAATGACTGCACCTTACCAACACCCCCGATGAGGAGATAGTCAAGCAAGCGTGACGCACCCACATCATGGGGGGCGCGGTCCTCCAACGTGTCCCTGGCCCTAATTTATCCTACTTCAACAGAAGTTTTACGGATTTAATATATATTTTTTGGGAAGTCGTGAGCATCTAGATAATTCTAGGAAAATACGACAGTACGTTGGGAAGCGTGCAATCCCGATAGGGAGGACGCTGCGGAGGCCATCCGTTACCCAAGGGGGGATAGATGGCAGAATTTACATATGGACTAGCCCTAAAAAGGGGGAGTACGCATAGCAAAAGAGTGGTTAGCGGGGAGGGAAGACACGGGTCCGCCCAGGGGGGGGGGACTTAACCGTGGCTGAATAAGCATATGGGATCGCCTAGTGGGGACCACGCATAGCAGGCACCTTTACCCAAAACGCGGGCTGACCAGCGGGCAGACCTACAACGTAGTGGGCCAGCAAGTGACTCCTCCGCTGAGTCAGTGCTGGGGGCCACGGAGGAATCTGCAGGGCTCACCTGACGGGGAACTTTACTGACAGATAAAAAGGCGCACGTATCTCCGTGTTAGGGAAAATGGCGCAGCAAGCGTGTTTCAACACCCTACCGAATTGTTTCCTCAATCACCAAGGGTTACCTAATACCCTTGAGGAAACCGGCTCCACTCGCAGATTGTAAAACCTTGCAAATGTGTTGGGTGTCACCCAGCCCGCAGCTCTACAGATGTCTGTTAGAGGGGCGCCGCGTGCGCGCGCTCGAGAGGATGCGAAGCTCCGAGTGGAGTGCGCACGCGCTCTCGGGGGACGCGGCTCATCTCGGCTCTGATAGTGAAAGAAAGGCATCCACAATCTAGTGGGAACTTATTTCGGTACGGCACTTCCCTGCTGCCGACCGCTATAACAGACGAAGAGCTGCTCAGATGATCTAAACTCTGAGTGCGGTCCGGATAATACGCAAAACGCGAACTGGACAATAAATAAGGGCTGGGTCTGCCTCCTCCGAGGGCAGCGCTTGCAGGCTCACTACCTCGTATTAAAACGGAGTGGTAGGAACCTTGGGCACATATCGCGGGCGGGGTCTCATACGTGAGAGAAGCCAGCCCAATTACAGGCACGAGTCACTGACCGAAAAATGCCTCCGGGTCCCCGACCCTCTAATCGATATCAACGCGACCAGCAGAGCTGTCTTCAGGGACAGAAAATACTGAGTCGAGGATCGAAGGGATCTGACGCGGCTTGTGTAGCGAGGGCGAGATCCTAAGAGGGCATGAGAGGGGGCGGGGTGGATTAATTCGCTTAACGCCCCTGAGGAACCGGATGATGAGGTTATGCGTTCCCACGGTGCTGCCAGCCACCGCGTTATGAGAGCGGAGATGGCAGCCACGTAACCTTGAGTGTGGAGGGCGACAGCCTGCTCTCCAACTTCTCTCGGCGTAAAGAAAGCACAACGCTGATCTGGCAAATTACGGGGGTCTTCTCAGCGAGAGACACACCATTCAGTGAATAGACTCCACGTCAGGGCATAGGCGCGCTCGGGGAGGGGGCTCTAGCCCGAGTGACGGTATTAGCCACCGCAATCGGAGGTTACCTAAGTCTTCCTCGCGTCTAAAAATCTCTTCAAAGATCGGCGAGGGTGCCAGGTGGTGCCCTGTCCCTGAGAGAGTAGGTGCTCTCTCGAAGGGACTGCCAGGGGAGGGCTATCGCGAGGGAGAGCTCTGACATCCAGGTCCGGTTGAGCCAGAGGGGCGCAACCAGCAACCTGTTCCTCGTCCTCCCTGACCTTGCACAGTAACTGCGCGAGCAGGCTCACTGGGGGAAACGCGTATTGCGCGTGCCCCGAGGCCAGCTGTAAGCCAGTGCATCCGTGCCGAGAGCACTCGGTCAGGGAAAGAACAACTGGCAATGAGCGATCTCGGGGGAAGCAACAGATCGATCTGGGCTTCCCCGAATCGCGCCCATATCAGCTGAACAGACTCGGGGTGGAGTCTCCATTCTCCAGGACGCAAGGCTGCCGTGAGAGCGCATCGGCTGCACGGTTGAGCTTGCCTGAATATGAATGGCGTGCAGCGATTTCAGCCGCGGATGACTCCAGAGGAGCAGACGGCGGGCGAGCTGAGACATGCGGCGAGAGCGCATACCCCCTATACGGCTGATATACGCCACCGCCGCCGTACTGTCCGTCCTGACCAGCACGTGTTGCCGCTCCAACACCGGAAAAAAACGGTGGAGAGCGGGGAACACTGCCAACAGCTCCAGGCGATATGCCAATGCAACTGGGTACCTTTCCACAGGTCCGCAGCCGCATGCCCGCAACGCACAGCCCCCCAGCCCGTGTTGGAAGCGTCTGCTGAAACGACAACAAGACTGGACGCCTGTTCTAGAGACACCCAGGCCTGTAGGAACGAGGGGTCGCTCCAAGGGCTGAGGGCGCGGCGACACAGCGCAGTAACAGAGACTCGGTGTGCGCGCGCGTGCCATGCGCGTCTGGGGACTCGATCGTGAAGCCAGTGCTGAAGTGGTCTCATATAGAATAATCCGAGCGGCATGAAGCGGCTGCGGATGCCATATGCCCCAGGAGCCTCTGAAATTGTTTCAGTGGGACCACTATTTTACTGTCGAGCTCTCTCAGACAGTACAGCATCAGCTGAGCGCGCTCTCCGGAGAGGCGCGCTGCCATGGTGACCGAGTCCAGCTCCAGCCCGAGAGAAGAGATCCTCTGCACGGGGGCGAGTTTGCTCTTTTCTCGGTTGACCTGAAACCCCCACAGGTGGAAGTGCCAGAGCACTTTGTCTCTGTGCATAATCAACTCTGTGCATAATCAAAAGAGAGGGCAATTCAGCCAGTCGTAAAGAAATTGAGTATGCAGATGCCCGCGAGCCGAAGGGGCGCTGAGGCACCCTCCGCGGGCTTGGTGAGGACCCGCGGAGACAGAGAGAGCCCGAAGGGGAGGGCTTTGTATTGCCAAGCTCGACCTTCAAACGCAAACCGCAGAAACTGTCGGTGGCGAGGAAGAGTGGAGACATGGAAATACGCGTCCATCAGGTCTAATGCTGCAGACCAACCCAGAGGACGAACGCACCGGAGGATGCGCTTCTGCGTGAGCATTCTGAACGGCAGCTTGTGCAGGCAGCGGTTCAAAACGCGCAGATCTAGGATTGGCCGTGACCCACCGCTCTTTTTGGGCACGATGAAGCGTGGGCTGTAAAACCCACTCTCCATCTCGGCTGGAGGGAGCGGCTCGATTGCATCCTTCGCCAGGAGGACAGCAATCTCCTCTCGCAAGACAGGGGCGGACAGGGGGCTGACCCTGGTGAATACACACCCGTGACTTGGGGGGGCCGTTTCGCGAACTGAATCGCATAGCCGAGTCTGATTGTGCGTATGAGCCACCGCGAAGAGCTGGCCCGCGCTAACCAGGCAGGCAGAGCTCTCGCTAATGGACTCATCGCTACAATCGCTGACGTACCAGCAGTGGGGCAGCGCGGAGTGGGTGTGCTGATCCGGGAAGCTCGCGGGTCCCACGGAAAAGCTGGAGGTGAGATATTTGCTCTCACTCCAAACCCGAGCTCCGGAGGGGAGGCTCGAGGGGTGGGAGAAAGGAGACCGTCCTCCCAGCGCTCGTGAGCCACTGGCGAAACGCACCGAATCTGCAAGCTAGAAAGCATAGCGTCCCAGACTGGTAGATTTCGGGCTGTCACATCTGGGGAAGTGAAAAGTGCCCTTTCATAATGTTTTCATGGCAGTAAAAAGTGCCGTTGGAAATGGGGCCCCGCCCTCCAGCGGGGAAAGAGCAAGTTCCCTCTTCTCCAGATGGCCTGTCCCAGGGGCGCTTCGCGGTCCGTTGCCGGACTTAGCGGCGTTCTGGGCAGGGGGGCTGCCTGCTTCCGAGGTGCCCGACGCGCTCGCTTCGCCTTAGGCGTGTGCGGGGGCGGAGCAGCTCTCGTAGGCGGGCGCCTTCGGCGAGGAGCAGGTATGAATGGCACGGCGGGCGGAGCGGGCTACGGACCGCCGATAAGACATCACCCACCAACTGCTCTCTCACCGCCTTGAATTCCTGGGTGAATTCACAGACAGTGTCGCCGAACCTGGCTGGGGATATGGGGAAGTCAAGAAAGCGGACTTTGTCGACTTTGCGCATATCAGCCAGGGGTGGCGCTCCTGGACCACTAATGTGGACATCGTCCTTCCCAACGCACACGCAGCGGACTCAGTAGTCCGAAGAGCTAAGTCGGCGGCGGTGCGAAGCTCGTAAGCCTGGGTTGGACCCACCCTCGTGCAGCTCGGCCAGCGCCTGCGCTTGGTAGCGCTGGTAGGTGGCTATCGCATGCAAGGCGGAAGCAGCCTGGCCCGCAGCTATGTAAGCTCTAGCTCCGAGGGAGGTAGATAACTTACAGGCTTTGGATGGGAGACGAGGCGGACCCCGCCAAGAAGAGGCGCCGCGCGGATTTACCGCCATCGCGCACTCAACCTGAGGAATCGCCACATACCCCCTGGCTGTTTCACCGTCAAGAGTGGTTAGGGTGGAGGGACACGCAGCACGAGCAGAAAAAAGTGCTTTACAAGACCGCGTGAGCCTACTGTGCACCTCCGGGAAGAAGGGAACGCCCCTCTAGTCGGTCCGGCCGCGGAGCTGGGGGATAAACCATCTCCAACCCACGGCCGAAGCAGCCCGGGAAAGCACGGCTAACATGTCCGTTTCAGGATCCGTAGTGACAGCGCTCACCAGCCCGAAGGGGGCGAGCGGGTCTGGATCATCATCGGACAATGAAAGCCCACCCTCCGATGCCGCGGTGGACATCTGGTCTCCGGTGTCATCGGGCGTAAGGGCTACCATCTGTTAGACGGATCGCTTCCTCCGCCCGAAGCTTGGATGGAGCGCTTAGAGGAGCGGGAGGTCCGCGGGCCCGTGGGCGACGGATTATCTCTCGCTGAAACCCTCAGATCTGCCCGAGTGCCCGCTGCAGAGCAGGGGACAACTGGGGTGGTTCGCCTTTTTGCAAAGGCTAACCGCGATCTTGCGCAACAGTCATGGCATCGCGATGACGACATGAACTGCCCGCGAGCAGCGCATTAACATGCTGGACCCCCAGACATGTAACACAGTGCCCGCGCCCATCATCCGAGGACAGGAAACCACCGCATCCAGAAACGCACAGTCGGAGCGCCGTCCTGATAAGGACGTGCTGCACGACTGTGTTGCTCTTTCTGTGAAGTTTGCAACTTTATACGCACCGCTCTGGAGGACCGGACCCAAAGAACGCCAGGCAAGGGAGAAACCCAGCTCGACCGTCTGCCACTGCGTGTACACACTCTGGACCGGGAGAATGCTCTCGTTCGCTCAGAATCGCTGGTCACAGCAGGAGGAACCCTCATCGACTCGATCAGAAAGTCTCTGAAGCGAAAAGGATAGCGTCTGCTGCGCCAGGTGAGCTTATATACTCAGTTGATTGCTTATGCCGCTCACCTGCGCAGGCTTGCGCTGCCAATTCATTCTTAATTGGCCCGTTCAATACTCTTTCAGACGAGTAGCTTCTGAACCGAACCTCCCAATGCGTGGATTTTACAATCAAATCCACTTATAGTGCTGAAGTTCCCCCCGAAGGGGAACTTCTTTTCTGTCCACAAACTGTCAGTTAAATGTCCACACAAACCTGGTCTATGGAAATGACACACGCACACGCACACGCACACACACACACACACACACACACACACACACACACACACACATACACACACATTATATGCTTAGCATATAAGTACACCCCATTTTGAAAATGAATATTTGTATTAATTTCTCTGTGAATATGGGTAATGCATATTGGTGCATTTAAACAAAACAGTTTTATTAAACAGATAGATTTATTAAAATAATATTAGTAACACAACAGTTTCAGAAATGAAAAGAAAATACAATTAAATTCATTCAAAATATTGCAAAACAATACAAACTACAACATTTCAACAAAACTGTATATTTGCTGTTTCTCTAGATTTTTGCTATTTTGGAAAAAAATATTTAATATTTTTCTATAACATAAATTTGGGCTACTAATTTTTGAACCATCTTTGTAAGTTATATTGTTAAATATTGTAAATCATCCTAGAAAATATAAATTAAAATGAGAGATTTGTGAGAGGTGTACTTTGTACATGCTACACTGTATATGAGTTTTTGAATACAATATGAAAACAAGAGGGCCAACGCAGTGGCACAGTAGGTAGTGCTGTCGCCTCACAGCAAGAAGGTTGCTAGTTCGAGCCTCGGCTGGGTCAGTTGGTGTTTCTGTGTGGAGTTTGCATGTTCTCCCTGCATTTGCGTGGGTTTCCTCCGGGTGCTCCGGTTTCCCCCAACAGTACAAAGACACGCGGTACAGGTGAATTGGGTAGGCTAAATTGTTCATAGCGTATGAGTGTGAATGAGTGTGTATGGATGTTTAGATGGGTTGCAGCTGGAAGGGCATCCACTGTCTAAAAACATATGCTGGATAAATTGGTGATTCATTCCGCTGTGGCAAACCCCAGATTAATAAAAGGACTAAGCTTAAATGAAAATGAATGAATGAAAAAAAAAGATAATGTCCACCATTGAGGTATTTGTGCTAGATTTGGATTTTTTTGGTGAACACTACTATTCTCTGCTACAGTATATGAAGTGTAATCAAATAATCATCAAAGAGCAAACCTTTCCATCTTTCACTCCTGCTGTGATATTAGCTGCCTGTTGGAGATCGTGAAGGCATAACTGTCTGAAAGTTTCATAATCTCTTATTGATTTTAATTGGTCCCTTAAGTTTGGATGAGTTGACTTCATAGGCAGTGGAATAGCAAAAATCCTGTTACCCGCTGTGCTGGAATGAGCCACATACTGACCACTGCCTCCACTGAATGATCCTAATTTACCTTCGAAGCAATTAATGGAAATTTGTAATCAAGTGCAATATCAGCTTCCCTCAAGGAAAGCTTGTTATTTTTAATTATGACACCTAATGAAATACTGGCATGATAAATTATGCACATGGTCTGGCAGTCTCTGTGTAGTTCAGTTGGGAGAGTGGTGTTTGGATTTTGAATATGGCTGAAGAAAGTTCCAGTAGTTATTTTCTATGTTGGAGTAACTTAGGCTATTGTTTTTAAACCCTGTTCCTGAAGGCACACCAACAGTACACATTTTCAACCTCTTCCTATTTAAACACACCTGAATCAACTCATCAGAACATTAGAAGAGATTCGTAAACCTGAAATGAATGGTTCAGATAAGGGAGAAATCCAAAATATGTGCTGTTGGTGTCCTTCCAAGAACAGGGTTGGGCAACACTGATTTAGGCTTTAATAATGGAAAAGTCTTGTTTGTCTACAAACTGTGCAATGGGCTACTTGCAAGGGGACTTTTAATTTTCAATAAACCAACTCAGGTGCTACCGGTGAGCTCGCCATGTTCAGAATCTGCTTTGGTTATAATCAATCATCTTCACTGGCTGATTGAGATACCATATAAAGTGGGTCTCACACAAGACTGAATCACTGAATTAAATTCCATTGTTACACCCCATACTAGAGGTCTGCTTTCCCATGGCTCAAGGGAGCCACAGGACCCAACCAGATTTCTTGGATTTCTTTCAGGAATACATTTCAGAATAAAATGTGGTAGCGGTCGGTAACTCTAGTGCAGTTTGAATGGGAGCGAGCAGTTTAATGATATAGCGCTCCCGAGTCCCGACGTTATTTCAGAACAGCATATCTGCGATTTCCTCATTCTTGTGAGCACTGATACAGAAAATGCTCATTACAGTTACACATGCTGAATGCATGACCAGTGCTTTCAGCACATGCTTTTTTTTAGCACAGTCTGTGCGCATCATCTGCATAATGGGTTCTGAGTGGGACAAACATGGGAGAGCAAACTGAAGATGCGCTGTCCATCAGCTTGCATTAGAAAACAGTCACTTTACTGTTAGGAAACCCACATCAGGCAAGTCTGATGTATGGGAGTCTTTTTCATGCGTCATAGATGCAAACGGCAAAAAGTACTCTTTTGCGCAATGTGATAATATCTCAAAGTTTTACCCTTTAGCAGTCACAAGACTGGAACCTCAGGTTTAGGGTGTCACTCATGCCTCATCACAAAGGGGCAAAC
Source organism: Danio rerio (assembly GCF_052040795.2). Taxonomy (NCBI): domain Eukaryota; kingdom Metazoa; phylum Chordata; class Actinopteri; order Cypriniformes; family Danionidae; genus Danio; species Danio rerio. The sequence goes on from NC_141035.1 coordinate 24,805,696, forward strand.
AAAACTGACATTTAGCCTACAATCCTTGCACAGCATACAGTTGTATCTGTTATCTTTCTCCTTTGTTAGTACCCAATTTCAATGTGGGATTTTGGAAACCAGATCTAAATTTAGCGGTAACTGTGGGGTCGAGTAGAAAACAGGGTGAACAAAGAGTGAATATGGGACGAGAGCGGTTGGGTGTAAACCTTGCGGGAGCCGGACTAAAAAATGAGTCCTGTGCAGACCTCTACCTCGTACTTTTAAAATAGGGACATTTTACCACAGTATTTTCAATAAAGCTTCAGTGCTCACCTGCTGCTCCTGATGGCGTTTGCGAAACTGCCTTTCATCACCTTTTACACTTGAACAACTAAATTAATACTTAACTCTATTTAAAGAACTATATTTTTATTAAATTATATAATCAATGCTGTGAAAAGACCCTTAAACCTTAAAAGAAAAATTTTAAATAGTTAGATCAACCTTTCACTGGATGTCTATTGGTGGCTGAAAAACACTTGCGTGCATATAGACAATTTCTCTGCGGCCAAACAAAGCTGCTAAAATGATGGTTTATAAACAGGTTTTTTTCCAGTCATAGTACATTTATTTCGTAAAAATGTGGCTGGACTGATAGTAGTAGTGTAGTGTACTGTATAGATGTAGTGTGGTCAATGGATTGAACTGTTGTTAAACAACATACCAATTATTCAGTTGATGAAATGTTTCTGAAAAAGGTTTATAAGAATTTGAAATTTTGGAGAATTACTTGATCAATGACCTTTATAAAGTGCATTCCATTGTATAAAGTGTTAGCCCATACCTTGTCGATGCCAATAGCCCAGTGGTAAGTGCATGGACATACAGCAGTATGGTGCTCATGGCGACCTGGGTTCGACTTATAGTATATGTTGTTTCTTGTCCAGTGTTGCGTTTGTATTTTATGATTCATTTTTGTAGCACTGTTGTCCTGCGAGACATGACATTTCATTTCTCTGTATGTCCACACATGTAGCGGAATGACAATAAAGCTTGACTTGATTGACTTGAATCCCAGCTTGACGTTCTTTGCCGATCCTTCCGATCTCTTTGCTCCCCACGCATTTCTGTTTCCACTCTCTGCTGTCCTATCAAATAAAAGGTGAAAAACTCCTAACAAAAATTATATAAAAAGGGTATGTCCATTCCTCACAGACACATTTTAATTTGTTAACTAGTTTTGTCAAAATGTCTATATATATGGAATGATATAAACATTAATACAAAATATAAACAAGAAAAAATCTAGCAACAATGATCATTTAAAATTGCAGTGCCTAGACACCCCAAAACAGACTATACATATATACATAAATATAAATATAAATACAACACAAAAATAATATATAAAAAATAATAATAAAACTGAACTAATACACTAAAAAATGTTGTGTTGTTATTTTTTATTATTGTTAAATAACAGTAAATAAAACAAAAAATACAATATCAATCAATAAGTGACATTGACAAAAAGTACAGTACAATATAGAACAATGGAAAAATAACATAAAAAAATAAGAAGAGAGAAAAGAAACAAAGAAAAGCATTAAAGGTGTTTGCAATCACAAGGGTTAATTTAAGATTATTTATACTTGTCTCTTAAGAGCAGAGCATATTTTGACAGCTTTTAAGCTTTCTTATTAGTCGATTCTGAAATCAACTTTATTAAATTCTCTATATTTTTTAAGAAGACAACAAAGGCAGCTTTACTATTTGAGAATTTACGTTTGCGAATGTAACATTTGCTTAAGAAAATAATACTTTTTTTTATTATTATTATTTTTTGTGGGGTCCAAGTTAAAATACCCAAAATATAATAATTTTCACTTGTAAAGAAAATTCTACTAGAATCTTTACCTTAATAAAAAAAATCTATATTATTCCAAAACATCTGAATGTAATGACATGAGCGAAACGAGTGTATCACCGTATAAACTTTTGTATACATTTCTTGACAGGATAAAACATATGGTTTAGTTTAAAGGAAACCTCTTTACTTTATTAGTGAGAGAATTTTTGTTGTAGTGACCAGATTTCCCCTCAGTTAAGATCATCAAAAAGGTTTTTCCAAAAGAAGATACCATGTGGAGTAGAAGTTAGATTCTCAAGAAATAGTGATTTTATTTTGTCATTTTTGTTTCTGGATTTTTTTTTTACACAGGTCAAAGTGATTCTGGTGACACCAAAGAAAACTTTTCAAATAAAAGTCAGAGTTGTGCCAAGGGACTAAAGAAGAGAGCATTTAAAACATACTGAATGTTCAGCTCATTAAATGTGTTTCAAGAGTTCACACTTAGGTAATGATTGATTATAAAGTTTGTTTGGCATGCTGTCCCAGGAGAGAGCCCTGAGCTCAAAAGGTCCTCGAGCCTGGGTCTACCTCCCGTTTGCAAGGCGAGAGGGGAATTTAAGCTCAGGTAGAACTCAAGAACACCCCTGCTGTAGTAGCTAATGAACATAGTGATTGCTCTTAAGAACTATACTACTTACTAGGAGCATGTCTATGGTGCATGTTTTGTTAGCCACTGGGCCTCCCTGCCACCTGTCTAGGAAAGGAGGAGTAGGGGTGGAAGGGGGAATTCTTCAAAACGAAGATGGTTGTGATATGGAACTTAGGAATCGTTTGATTGGTGAATCATAAATTGGATAATGCGGGACCAGCCACAAGCAATCATAAGTTAATTAAAATATTTGTGTAATTAATTAGTTTAAACTTCACTTCTGATGAAATAAAACATTTACAGAAATTTTTGGGAAAATGTTTTGGGTTCAAACTTCTTCCTGTTGGCGCTAAAGTGCAGCGCGAGTCTAAAAACTGGCATAAAATACAATGCTGATGAATAAAAGGGAACAATTTCCAACTGTTTGGTTCTGTGTTGGGCTGAGTTAGTGTTTAACGATGGGATAGACTGAATTTGGAATGGAAAGCATCTTGTGTTTCAGTGCTGCAGAACTGAAGAGTGGCTGCATCCGCGTGTCTGATTTAGCACTACACTGATGTCCAGGTGTTCATTACACTAACAATAGCGTGCATACGTCACCATGAGCTGTAGCCACATTCATTAGCAATGCAGCCTGGGTTGTTAATGCTCTTTTTGTTTAAGGCAAAACTGGCCTGGATTTTAAATACAGATGAAATAAATTACAGAGAGCCAGAGCCTGGCATGCTGATGTGTGTGTGTGTGTGTGTGTGTGTGTGTGTGTATGTGTGTGTGTGTGTGTGTGTGTGTGTGTGTGTGTGTGTGTGTGTGTGTGTGTGTGTGTGTGTGTGTGTGTGTGTGTGTGTGTGTTCATGTTTGTGGTTTTCTAACTTCTGCTGATTCAAGCTTTCTGACGTTTTGAGCCAGTGATTTCACTATTACCTTGCAACAAAACCATTTACATACACAATTATTACACGGACCGACCAATTCGAGTCGCAAACTCCTTCAGGCGTCCACAGTAACAAAGCAACACAACAGATTGCTCAAAAAACACTGTTGTTTTCCACTTTGTATGCAGAACATGCTGATTTAGGGGTGAACGCAGGTGAAAGTGCTACAAATAGAAGAATTTGCCACCGTGGCGGGTTTAAGCAAAGCCGCTCATGATGCCGCCATTTGTTTTGACACTTTGACGGTAATTTCTTTCAAAAACAGTGACACAACAAAGCTGGAAAGTAATCTTTGCATACACGCAGAGGACAGAAGGAGAAGCTGTTACTAACGTTCTGTGAAATTGAACAGAAAAACAGAAATAAAGTAACGGCAGAATATTTTAGAGGAAAGTTTGAGTGAACAGCATCTCTAAAAGGATCTGACAGATGCTGTATTGAAGAGAAGGTTCAGCAAAATAATAAAGAAAATGTATTATTTACTTACACTCAAGTAGTTCCAAAGCTTCATGAGTTTCTTTATTCTGTTAAACACAAAAACAGATATTTTGAAGAATGCTAAAAATATGTAACCATTGACTTCATTAGAAGGAAAAACAAATACTACTGAAGTTGATGGTTACAGATTTATTTTCGAAATGTCTTTTTTTTATTTGTTTGTGTTTAACAGAAAAAAGCAACTCATACAGGTGTGGAGTCAGTAAAGGGTAAAGTCTGGATAGGATACACGGCTAGTAGGAAGTCCAATATGCACATCAATATACAGTAGCAGCATTTTTTATGCCACTGTATAACAATAATTCATATTTTTACAGTACCGTGACAGTTGGGTTTATGGTTGGGGTAGGAGTAGACATTAAAAATAAAATATTTGGCAATTTAATAGATAATATAAATAATACTTGGTACAGCTACTGTTTTTAACAGTACTGTGACGGTTGGGTTTAGAGTTGTGGTGGACTTAGACGTTAATAAAATACAATTAATTAAAAATTTAATAGATAGCAAATAATACTTGGTACAACTACTGTTTTTACATGACTGTGATGGAAGGGTTTAGGGTTGGGGTGAGGGTAGATGATAATAAAATACAATTAATGGGAAATTTAGTAACTATTATATAATAAATCATTTTCGTTTATCTCCGGCCGCAACCATATTTGATCTAGCAACCAATCACTTTAAAGGTCCTGTGAAGTGCTTTAAAATTAGCATTTTTATTCGATGTTTGACATAAGGTGCATTCGGCTTGAACCATGGCTGCAGCCCGTGTCCTGACATTTTATCCTACCCATCAGATTATGCTACTAACACTGTAGTTCTGGTTGAGGTAATTACAGCTTCATATCACAGTACTCAACATTAAAATTTAAACTGGTAGCAAAATCTGATGGGTAGCATATTGCGTCATCAAAATGTGCTACATACTTTTTTAGGGGAAGTTGGACAATCTGACAAGGTAGGACAAAACGGCAGAACACCGGTGATCAACAAGATTAGTCAAAAACAGAGCAGTCAAGCTGGTGCTGAACACTTTGAGGCGCAAATTTGCGGCAGTCACCATGACCGTGACAAAGAAAAGATTTACAGTACAAATACAACAGAATATAGTCTCTACAAACTAGTTCATTTTTAAACAATAAGGAATTTATAAATTAAATATATAACAAACGTTTGATAGAAATAAGGGGAAACAAGAGGGTAATATACAGTAAACATAAAAACAAATAGGCCTATTAAATACAAAGCACAAATAAGCACAAATTGTAGGAGTTTGAACATAACTCTTTAAGCTAATACTTCTTGTTTGAACATGCTAAAAAGGGGTTTACATTTATTTACATTTATGGATATAAAACTTTTTTTTTTTGGATAGTGAAAACGTTTTCAAAAAAGCACTTTAATCCAAACAGATTGAACAAAAATACATTCCTAAAATAAGTGAGCTACTCTTTAAGTAGAAATTTCCCAGAGAGAGCAAGGTACATTAATGTCACTTTAAAAATTTGTGCATAAACGGCTTTACAGGAAATAAAATATTTTATATTCATATAAATAGTTTTCATTGGCTGATTCTGCCGTCTGATCTCAGAGCGCTGTCGTCGTACTTTGATGCCACATGTGACAGTTACGTGGCGTCTACACAGCGTCAAGCCAGACAAAGTTTCTAACTGGCATGCATCACTTTAAGACAAATCGGTCTGTGCAGCGCTACATGAAGTCGAACGCACCTATAATGTCAACCAATAGGGGAATTACCAACCTACATCACATGGGTTCGACCGCGAATACCGGTTGCAAAAAAAAATGTTAGCAAACATGTTGTGTTGTGCGGTTGGATGCCTAAATCAAAAGTCCAAAAATAGAAAACTTAAATTTTACCATGCACCTTACTGCTTTTAATGTCAACCGCAGACGTTTTTGGCTAACAGCCATCATAAGAGCTGAATGGAGTGAGGACCTATTTAAAAATGCTGGACTCTGCAGTTATCATTTTATATCAGGTAAGTTCACGCTATGCTGAATTATACACATTACTCGTTTTTGATTGCAACAATGATTTCAGCTAAAACAGTTAAATATGGTTAATTAAACTGTTGACACTGAATGCTAAGAATGAAATGTAAAAATGTAAGTTCACACACCCTGCCTTACAGGTGCAGCTCGCTGTAAGAATGCTTGTTGATGATTACCCAGGCCTTGAACAGTTCTGTTTTCTTTCCTTGTCTTTGGCTAGGCAGAACGACAGCTTTTAGCACTACAAAGTTTTGAATCTGGTAATCATGGAAAATTATTTTTTGCACATGACCACACAGAACAAAATTGTAGGCATCCAAAGACTTGTAGGCCTTAAACTTCTCTCTTGTAAAATCACTTGGAGTTTCAATGAGATAGTTGCTTGGCCATTTCGTCTTAGCCAATATCCATTGGGAGGGTGCTATTGCAAATGAACCTGTCAGATCAACTCCGCCAACTTTAACGTTAATTTTGCTGACTCACTGTGCTTATCACTGGGCGATAAGCTGTTATAATACGCTGAATGCATTATGTAAATAACATATATAATATGTAATCAATATAACTTATCTCTTATACAACAACAAACTCTGTACCGCATGGGATGTCATTCCCTCACTGTAAATGCTAGTGCTCCCGGCTTTTTCTGCAACCTGAATATTTACAAACTGGCATTTCGTCAATACATGAAGATAGGGTGGGACAGTGTAGCTCCTCCCTTTTTTTTAGAGCAGCCAATAGCATTTTGCTTAATCACTGCTCTGGCCAGTAAGAGTGGTGGAGCTCAAGAGCATCAAATGTGAAGCGTCTTGAAGGGGGCGGGGCATGTCAGACACTGGAAAGCATTTGATTGATCATGATTTGATGAGAAACTGAAGCATGGGGTGACATGACAAAAAAATTGATCCACAAACTACAAGCCTTACATGTTAATTCATCAATTTTATATCTTCTAAATGCAAATTTTGTCACTGTTTTGCAGCACACTAGCTTATAAATGTGCTAAAAGCTAACAATACTGAAACTAACTTTATTTTAATTTCATGGGAGCTTTTAACATGTATATTAAGATTTAAATGGATCTAAAAGCATGGGCATGTTGATTCATTTCTTGTCTGTAATGAAATAAAGCGAGAACTCTGTCATCTCTCACAGCAATATTCTCATTAGTGCAGATTTCAATTAGATTAATTCAGCACTGAGGCTGTAAACGTTGTTCAGCTTTCTCTTAGAAGAATCTGTTCGCATGAGAAGCGGAGGAGGCATGTTTTAGATGAATGTCTTATTTTACTTTTTATGGCTTGCGACGACAACATGCTAGCCACGGGTGACTGCATTATTGTAATTTAAGCTTATGTAAAAGTGGGGCCCATGGGCAGTCACCATGATGTTGAGCTCCAATTACAATTAAGTCTGAAAATCTGTCATTGACATCAGGCCATATAAAAATTACTTCATGTACCCACTATAAATTGATAGGGAAATTGTTTAGTGTTTGGGTGAAATAATATATTTCAAGGTAATATTTCATGTTGAGGTAAGTAGTTTTTTTAATTGATTCTGAATTACCTGTGTGTCAGTGCATATATCATAGTCCTAAAAATAAGACCTAACTTTTCTTTTCTTCTAGACAAAGTCTTTCTTTCATTCTCACATCACTGTCAATAAGATAATACACACAATAACACAAAGCCTTATGCAAAGGTGTCAAACTCCTAGAGGGCACAGCTCTGCACAGTTTAGCTTTAAGTACCCTAATTAAAACATCTGATCAAACTAATTGAGTCCTTCAGGCTTGTTTTAAACCTCCAGGTATGTGCATTGAAGCAGGGTTGGAACTAAACTGTGCAGGGCTGTGGCCCTCCAAGAACTGAGTTTGACACCCCTGGCTCATTTAACAAATTATTGAGTGTTTTTTTTTTTTTTTTACTTTCTTTGTAAAACATTAAAGATTCTATTTTACATACTATCTCTATTTAAAACTTTATTAGCAAAACATTAGCAAAACTATTTTTTGTTTTGTCGTTTGGCAATAAGTGTTCCTTAAAATATAGTTTGTTTGTTTCATAGAATAAATAAATAGGGTGAACTATACCTTTAAATTTGTTTATTACTGAGAAGGTGACATTTAATCTCACAGTTCTGAATTTTATCTCACAATTCAATACTGAAATGTGAGCTATACATTTAAAATACAAACTAAATATGGAAAATAAATAGGTTAATTTCACAATTGTCAGAAATCAATCCAGAATTGCAAGAATCTGACTTTTTCAATGTATCCTTTTCTTAAAATTTTAAGTTTAGTTTTCGCATTTCTTCGAATTTGTGACTATTTCAATTGCAAGTTTTTTTTTTCAATTTAGCAAAAATAATTTTCTCAGTAGCCAATAAACTCACAATTCTTTGACTTTTTCTTGTGATTCTTAGTTAATTTTTCACAATTCTGAATATTTATAACGCTGCTTCTTTTATCCCATAACTGTTTTTCCCCTCAGAATTCTGGGATTACAAAAATTCAAGTTCTTATTTGCAACCTTCTTTCTGACAAGTGCTAGCTTTTGTGCATTTGTGTAAAAAGTCAGAATAGCTCAGTAGTATCTAGATTAGGCATTAAGATTCTGACGGTATAATAACCTTGGATAAAAATATCACAAGTTCACTCTATTGGGATAACTGCTCTAAAATATATTCTTTTTGAATATCTGGGTATGAAACAAAACTTTTTTCCTCTTTGAACACAATATGTTTTACTTTGAAAAATTTATTTTGGTAAAGTAAACATTTCAGGCTAAATAATTTTAATGAATCATTGACTTCTGCTGTCTTCATTACGCCTGATTCACACAGGGCTTCAGCATTAATGCTTGACTGAGGGCGTGTTTGAAGTTGGGGCTGACGTGATCGTCATAGCAGCATCAGCCAATGAAATTAGTCAGCAATCGGCTACTGTCTGAGCTGGTGTATTTGCATACAGCAACCTGATTGGGTGATGCTTCCATTGGTGCTCGAAAAGATGAGAAAGTCCCAACATCTGCAGCCAGCACCGCCGCTGAAGCAGTGTCGACGGACCCAAAATACTGTATAATTCAGCAACGCTTGAAGTCACCCATTCAAAGTGAATGGGAAGCGTTGAGGCTGACGCCCTGTGTGAAAGGGTCGTTAATTTCAAAAACATTTCATTACAGATTTCATAACTATTTGAAATGGCATCTTTGGATATATTTTCTGCTGGAGATACTGTTCTCTTAAAAAACTTAAAACAAAATGTAAAAAAAAACCTTACATATACCTTATGGAATGGTATAGCAGAAACTTTTGGCAGTTTTAAAATCCAAACCGCAGTATACCTTGAAAACAGCCTAATCTGGACGAGACTTGAATTTGCAAGCTGAGACTTCTCATCTCAGACTTGCAATGTCAGACACAATCACTCAATGGTGCTAGTTACCTCAAAATGAAGGGTAGGGTTAGGGGCGGGGTTAGGTGTAGGCATTGAAAGCATTGCATGCAGCTCACCTTGCAACTGCAACAAAGTCTGCACCCAGACCCCTCTCGAATTGTGAGATGTTGTTGATATCTCATAGTTGGTGAAACATACACTTGCAGATTTGAAGAGAAATTTTTAATTGAATTGTTAACTTTAATTGGCCAGATTAAGAACACACTGGGCCCTGGGGCTATAGCAAACACCTGGGTCCCTTTATTCTACCACAAAAACGTTTTTCAAACATAAAGCCAGAAATATGAAGTTAGAATATTTCTATACTAAAATGAATGATCACCTTATAGCAACATAACATTATTAATTAATACTAAAAAAATATATTATTTCTATTAAACAAGTTCGCAAAGTGAAAGTGATATCAAAAGACTACAGGATTACAAGGCCTGGTACAACATGAATGTGGCACCAGTTTCAATTACAGTGGAGACTTATTGCCTAGACAAAAATTTGAAAATAGGAATAGAAAATACCTACGTCCTGATAACATTAATGCGCTTTAATACGCTAGAGTTCCTCAAGGCACCAGCAGTTTTTTTTTCTCTCGGTGGCCTGCTGTGCATCAGATCATCGACGCCCCCCCCCCCTCTGATGATTTTTGTCATGAGAGAGATCTTCTCAATTTTTAAGCCATAAATTTAATAGCATTCTTCCTCTTTCTTATTCTCTGCCATTATTCAATCTTACTGATCTCTTGAGTTGAGAAAAATACACTCTTTCTTTCGTCCTAAAATGAGTTCAGCGGGGACTTGCGCTTTGTAAGGGATGTTCTCAGAGCACTTTAATCAGCGGCCTGTATTTGCCTTTCTTCTGTCTCTAATCTCTGAACTTTGAGAGGCAATTACCAGACAAAACAAAGAGTCCTTTTTAATAAAAGAGAAGCATAGCACTCCTGCAAGTACTGTCATAAGCCCAGAAGGACACATTGGTGATGTTGATACAGGCAGGTGGATCAAAATATACAGCGCTGAGGTGAGAGAAGCCTGCAGGACTAGAAAATAACCCAACATTCATTTGTTTTCAGATGTTGTCTCCCGGGACCACTTTACAAATGTCAGCCCCGAGGCTTAGAGCGGACTCTGTCTCTGTAGCAATGAATGGAAAGGTCTGTCGGATGGATTTTTCGTTAAATGCGAAATGGTAGGACCACGACCCCACAAAACAAAAGCTGTCTGTAGATCCCCTAAACGCGTCGTTTAACACTACGAATGGCATTGTGAGAGAAGTCTTACCTGCAGTGTTTATGTTTGCTGCAATCCAAATTAAGCTAAAGCACTGCACTCTTGTGGTCAAACAACTCATAGCAAAAAAGTAGCCTATTTGGAAACTTGGGAAGTTGAAATAAACTATACACTATTATTTACTCCTAACTTTAAAATAGGCTATTTTTTAGCCTTCTTTTTTATAACTATGCTGGGTTTGTATTAATAAATAGGGGTGAGCGGGGACGAATTTAACGCGGGACGAAAGCAACAAAGCGATTTTCTCGAAGCCCTTACAACATTTTCTTTCCAGCGCATTCAGAATGCAACCCTTGTTGCAACTGCCAAAAATAAGTTTATTTCGGGACCTTATTTTTCCCTTCCACATTAGAGTTTGCAGTAATTCAGATGTTTAAAAAAATCATGCATATTGCCAAATAATAAAACAAATATTTAAAAATTATATACAATTGTAACTATTTGCATTGTTGGAACTGTAATTTAAAATGAAAACGCAGTTTAATATTTTTGCAAAAATAAAGGACTTGTTTGCAGTTGATATTAACAAGGTCACGGTCAGATATATTTAAAATAAACAAGATTAAGCCAGTAAATCTACTGTATTACCGTTGTGTTACTTTTGACCCACCCGTGTGTTACTTTTGACCCTGCGTATGGAGTCAAAAGTCAAAACTTTTGGTTAAAGTTATATGGAGTTGTTCTACAAAATAACACCTGATTTTGATAGACCACTCTTGTGAGTCAGTAACCACAGCAAAAATATATTTCTGCTAAAACATTATCTTTTAAAATCAGGTTTTAATGAATAATGTTACTTTTATCCCCACTCTCCCCTACGTAGCCCATAGACGGTGTTATGAATTTGTGACTATCAATTTATTTACGTTTTGACAGATTTTGCCTTAATTTTTCGAAACCAAAAATTATTGTGAATATCAAATTCTCAACAATGGTACCTGAAAAGTCTGTTTATTTAAAAAAAAAAATGAAAAAAAAAGAGTACCCATCGAGTTCACTTACAGTGTCAAGTGTCGTGCAGTAGTTACAGAGCATGAACTACAGAGGGAGACAAAGACCACTTGCTGATAAAACAGCTTTGCTTATTTGGAGTATTAAATATTTATTATCTAATTGTATGCAAACTATTTAGTGACTGCATGTATAAGGCAACACTTTATTATACAGTGTTATCCTAAAAAGTAGGCTACTTAACCCTACTTATATAAGTACATGTTGGTAGTTATTACATGTTTGTGAAGTCTAACCAATTTCAAGTGTATAGCCAAGATTAACACGAAGTCAATCTTTTGTATTTTGAATGCATTGTCTGGTTTATTATACAAGACAAGCTTTGACAAGTGATGATCAGCTCCATCATAACAGGGTAGAGCAAGCTGGCAATGACCTATATAAAACAGTGCAAAAGGCTAAGTTAACAGTGAGACAAGCCTGCACCACTGGAGAAAAAGATTATAAAATCCCACTCTAGAAATTCATAAAAGCAACAGTAGAATAAAGTAAACACGAACATGTAGTCAGTTGTTATTCTAACAAATAATTAGATTTTGTTGGTACTGTCAACATATCAGTCTATCTGAAATGAAAAAAAATATTTTAAAAATGTATATATAGATCTGAATATCGCTGAACAAAAACAAAAGGCTGCAATGTGGATAAAACTGCTGTCGAATCCAGTCAAAGAATGTCATAATTATATCATTGCTGCAAGATCGTTCAAAATGCAACCTTTCTGCAAATGCAATGACACCATGGGCCACATTTACTAAACAGAGAAGCTTTCTGCAGATGCTTCCACTAATGATAGGAAAATTATAGAACTTAGACCAAAAGCAGCTCACATGAAATATTATGTGGTTTGGTAATCAATATGTTAGAATTATGTATTTTCCCATAATCCAAGTAATAGATTGTACTGTAAGTCTCTCTACAACACATGCTTTCTGTTCTAAGTATTCTTCCAGCAGCTACAGCAATGAATCCAACATGTTAGGCATAAAATGTGTACCCACCCCACCCTTGCATTTTTTGGGGCGGTTAAATGATGGTATAATTAGCAGTCAGGCTGGTCACAAAGATTTTAAGCTTGATTTTTATTGTCAATTGTATTGTCAATTTTTTTTTTTTTGTTCATTTATTCACAATCAATCAATCTTATCTTGTCACTATTTTTATTTACATTAAATAATTGCAGTTTGTAAATTAGTTGGGAATTCCCAATTCATTGGGAATTGTTATTTTATTTGAACAGACCCTCTCTTAACATGCTCACAGCACTCATATTCTGACAGGCGTTTCGGCTAGAAAGCAGGATCGCGGAGGAAACTGAGTTGCATTGCTTGTCTTATTTCTACTTCTTTTAATAGTAATTTGATCAGCTGTAGTTTGAAATTACAATGTTTTCTCTTAGGGCTTATTATGCGGTCTCTGTCACCATCTTGTGCATAAACATCGTCAACTGTCTTTGCTCAATGACAGGCTAATGGCCGCTAATGCACTATATCTTAGAAATTATAAATAATTAGAAATAGGCACTAAAAAGTACATTATGTTGTCTAACAGCAGAAATGTTTGTAAAACTGTAGAGTGTCCTCTTTTTGTTGCTGTATGTCGGCGGAGTAATCGGCTATCAGCCAATCAGAGTCAAGAACCAGACAAAACTGTTGTGTGTGTGTGTGTGTGTGTGTAATATATATATATATATATATATATATATATATATATATATATATATATATATATATATATCATTTTGAGTGAAAATATCCCTTTAATGTCAACAAAATCATTGCGCTGTTAGTAAATCTGGCCCATGCATTCAATCGCACAAAAACCATTCGCAACTGTACACAATATTTCCTCATTTACATACCACAGTTTCACTTATTATTAATCGCAAAGTTGCAAATAGCTGATTGACTTTAAGCATCTTTTCAAATAAATAACACAAAATACTATATTGAGAATCCTTGTATAGAAAACACGACAATAAAAACCAAGTTTCGTCTAATTCTATCAAAAGAGTAAGAACAGCGTATAACAAAGAGGGAAAGGCTCAGGTGGGAATCGTGATGACAGTGATTTAGAAAAGTGCGTGTGTAGGCAGTATGATAGCTCTTCAGCTCTTGTGTCTCTGCTAAGGCGAGAGTTGAGGACAGACACATAAAAATCCTAGTCAGTCTGAGATTAACCTCCGCTGAGACAGCGCAAGATAATGAACCAGTCCAGAGTTTCTTCCACACGTCACATTATCAAGACAACAGGGATTTGATTTGGCAGGTTTCCTGGTTTCTCAGAGCAGCTCTTGGAGAGATTTTGGAGGGCAGGATAAGAGCCTGCTCTTTATAAACCGGTTAATAAAAGTTGTCAGTACCTGGAAAAGAGAGGTTTTTAGGTTTGATTAGCTGGCAGATTTGTACCAAAAATAAAATAAAATAAAATAAATCATTGCAACTGAACTTTTATTTCAGATTTGTGTGTATACCAAAAAGCCAGGTGTATGTAGAAAAATCATTTGCATTTGATGACATACTTTAAAATTATTTAAGGAACAGTGCAGTAATCAAATTACTTAATAAATGTAATGTAATGATAACACAATATATATATATATGTGTGTGTGTGTGTGTGCGTGCGTGCGTGCGTGCGTGCGTGTGTGTGTGTGTACTCACTGGCCGCTTTATTAGAAACACCTGTCCAACTGCTCATTAACGCAAATTTCTAATCAGCCGATCACATGGCAGCCATTCAATGCATTTAGACATGTAGACATAGTCAAGTCGATCAGCTTCAGTTAAAAATGAGAGTCAGAATAGAGAAGAGAGGTGATTTAAGTGACTTTGGACATGGCATGGTTGTTGGTGCCAGACGGACTGGTCTGAGTATTTCATAAACTGCTGATGGTCCAAAAAAGAGAAAATATCCATGGGGGCAAATGTCTCGTTGATGCCAGAGGTCAGAGGAGAATGGCCAGACTGGTTCGAGCTGATAGAAAGGCAACAGTAACTCAAATAATCACCCATTACAACCGTTGTATGCAGAAGAGCATTTCTGAATGCGTAACACGTTGAACCTTGAGTCAGATGGGCTACAGCAGCAAAAGACCACACCGGGTGCCACTCCTGTCAGCTAAGAACAGGAAACTGAGGCTACAATTCGCACAGACTCACCAAAATTGGATAATAGAAGATTGGAAAAACGTTGCCTGGTCTGATGAGTCTCGATTTCTGCTGCAACATTCGGATGGTAGGGTCAGAATTTGCATCACGGATGTGCAGCCGACAAACCTGCAGCAACTCTACGATACTATCATGTGAATATGGACCAAAAATTTTTAGGAATATTTCCAGTACCTTGTTGAATCTATGCCACGAAGGATTAAGGCAGTTCTGAAGGCAAAAGTTTGCTCAACACAGTGCTGGTAAGGTGTACCTAATAAAGTGGCCAGTGAGTGGAATGTATATACTACCTAGTCAGTATGGTTTTCAAATTCTAACCATCAGAAGAGTTAAGCAAATAATACTTGGTGTATTTGTAGCATAGGAACAAGTGAGAACCTTTGTTATCCTGACCAGCTGTTATTTATATTTAAAAAAGCTAGCTTTAAAAAAAGTGTTTTCAGACCTTTGTATAATAAGACAAATGTAAACAAATTACTCAAACACATACCAAACAAATCCAGTAAACCAGAAAAACAGAGAATCTCTAAAGGGGTCTCTAATTTTTGCATCATATCCGTTGCATTATGTTATGCACACACATTATTTCAGTTAAGAATTAGTGCAGCTTTTATAATTGCAGTAATAAATGCACTTCCACGCCATTTAAACCATATTTCTTGGACAATCTACTCTGTGCTCCATCGTAGGAGGATGTTAAGCAATCTCTCCTAACAAAAAAAGTCCACCTCAAATTACAAATCACTCCAGTTCTGGTTAAGCATATCAGATAACATTGCAGGAAACTGCACAGAATTCAAAAAAGAAAGAAGAAGGAAATGATGAATGGATCCACATCATATCACAGCTATCTGTGCATTCTCATATTCCAAATCACTTTAAACAATGTAAAAATCATTGATCGAGGGGATTTACAAAGAGAACAAACCCTGACCCCAGCATTAGCGCTGCTGTACTTCAGCTCTCATTGAATTATCTGGAGAGGTCAGCAGAGGTTAGTACAGTAATTGCTGGACAGATATGAACAGAGGAGAGGATGAGCTCCAGTGGATGAGCATGTTAAGAGAGGATGAGGAAAGGCAGAAACAGACAGCGATGGTGGAGGGTTCTAGTCAGCTACTCGGGATGAGTGGGAAACTGTTGATGATGGTTCTAATGTGGTAAATTCAAAAATACCGTATGGTGAGTGACTTTTATTCCGTTACAGCAGGGCCCGGGTTTTCTTTATTTTCAGAGGGAATGGCTAAGTAGTCTGTCCTGTAGACACATAGGTACAAAAGAAAAATGCAAAAGAGTCGAGGCCTCTTCAGCAAAGCAGCAGTTGGGACAGCAACTACCATCAACACTTTAGAGGAATAGTTCAGCCAAAAAGATTACCGTGATCTACCAAACCTGACTGGTATTATTAGAAACACAAAAGTAAACCTATCTCTTGATTCATTATGCTTTTTTGAGTATTGTAATTGTTGGGAGACTCATCTAGCTCTTAGATTTATCAGGGAAACTAACTTATTTTAAATTATTTATTGATGTTACATGATACAAAACGTAAACTTTTGGAATCTCTCAAAAGTATTTCGCCATGAAAAAACTTTGCGTTCTCTCTTAAAATATTTGTAATTTCTCACAAAAGTATGTTGTTATTGCAAATGTACAGCATTCTTTTAGAAAAAAAATTAACTCTTGTAAAAGTATTAAATTCAATTGCATTTCCTTGTGAAACTTTTCTCTTCTGATATAAATTTTGATTGTCCATCAAATATATAAAATATTTCCATTCTCCTGAAAAGTATTGTGCTCTCCCAAGAAACATTGCAATCAATCACAAAATCATGGAAATAGCTCTGCGCAAAGATTCTTCACGTCATTTTTTTCATCTGCGAAACATTGCCAAACTTCGTCCCATGCTTCCCTTTTCTGTTGCTGAAAAATTCATAAACAGCTTAAATTTTCCCATATTGACTATTGTAACCCTTTACTGGCTGGACTTCCAAACGCTACCCTAAACAAGTTACAATTTGTACAAAATTCACTGGCTTCCTGTCAGTTTCGAACTGATTTTAAAATCTTCATGCTTGCGTACAATTTTTATTTGAGCTTTTAATGCTATACACTCCTAGACGTGCTTTACGCTCGTCTGATGCTGGTCTTTTAACTGCTCGGTCAATGCGGCTAAAATCTATGGGAGGCCAGGCATTGTGAAATTGTGAAACTCTTTACCCTCTGATATTCTCAACGCAGAAGTCTAGAGTTTAAATAATCTCTTAAAACTGACTTTTTTAGGGTAGCTTTAATTTGACTTTTATATTATTTTAGATCTTTTACTATTATTGTTTTTCATCTTTTTTTATTACTATTTTATTACTTTTTTTGCATTCATCCTTGTGTCTTTTACTGCTGTACATTTTATGTCTGTAAAGTGCCTTGAGATGCTACTTTTAAAGGCGCAATACAAAAATAAAGCAATATAATTATATATATAAAAAAAAAATGAAAAAAAAAACAGATCAGGATGACAATTTCCATCTTTTTGGCTGAGCTATCTCTATATTACTTAATGACTGAATATTGAGTGATTTAGAAGTTTAGAGATCTTCATGTTTACATCTGCTGGCAGAGTGAGGACATCAATATAATCACAAATTTAAATAAATAACTGACAAACAAATCAACAAGAAATGACTGACAACAAATTAAACCATGGTAAAGAAGGAGCCAGAAGAGAAGAGAGGTTTAAAAAATTACCCACTGTTGTGTCATATGACAGTAAGAGATCAATGAGTATTGATTTAGATGTAGGTAAGCCTGACGGGCCACTGCTTTATTTACCATCTGCACTACATGACTGATGGGCTCACAGTAATGCACGCTTTTAAAGCACTCATTATCCATGTGTGTGTGTATGTGTGTGGGCATGGATGGATGGCTATATTTGCGTGTCATGATAGTCTATCTTCCAGGAAAACAAACCAATCTCTAGAATAAAGTAGAAAATTCATCACTAATGATTGAACGTTATAGTTGTGCAAGAACATGTTTTGTCCACCTGTCAAAAAGATCCTCGATATGCCTACAATAACATTATCATATAATTTAGAGGTTGATTAGTTGATCTTTTTTGGCGGATTAATCGGGCCTGATAGTCAGAACAAACGTTATCTACATGTTTTCATATCTATATAAAGTAAGCAATTTGTTGATTACATGCTGCAGTAGCAGAGAAAAATACAGTGCTTGTAAGGCTAAGACACCACTAATATTATAATATCTCAAACAGTTAAAATTGTGGAAAAATACAAAGTCAAATCATTTAGTGATAATTATTATTTTTATTATTGCCTGTTTGTGTTATTTCACTTCTACCCCTTTCACTTATTGACATTTATGCATTTGTTAGTCGGCTTAGTTAACATGACATTGATCATTTTTGCTAATGTGATATACTGTATTGTGCATGGTGTGGACATAAAAAGGCATTTCAATCAAAGATCATGCAGTTGTCTTTTTTTTTTTTGTCTTCGCCAATCCCATTTCAAAATATTGTATGCTTTAATATGCAATCTTATTAACTAAAGTGAAGGCCATTTAAAAGGCCATTATTACAATTCGAAGCTTCTGATCTTTAAACATTAAAAGAGAACTAGAAATGGATTAAATAGTACTTGAATCTGTTGCATTTCTTTAACAGAACTGGATCAAAGTTTAAACTGGTTTGATATTTTAAATGTTGTTTTATTTGTTACTGACAAGCTGTTTCACATATCTAAAATGTGTTTGAAGTGTTTTTACCATTATTTTGTATGTTAAAACGATTTGTATTTATTTAGCATGCTACTATTGTTTTCTCCTCAATTTGATTAATTGAGTATGTTTTACAATGTTAAAATGTTAGTTCACCCAAAAATTTCAATTCTACTGTTAATTACTCCCGAGTACTTCTGAGACCTTTGTTCATCTTCAGAACACAAGTTAAGATGTTTTAGGTGAAATCTGAGAGCTTCCTCATCCTCCACAAACAGCAAAGTTCCAGACTCGTTCAAAAGCCCCCCAAAACAGACCATGCATATGCCTTCAGTTATTTGTTTGGAATATTATAATAATAGCCGGCAGCTAGCTCTCTGCAACTCTCACATGGTCGCCCACTGAAGCTAAGCAGGGCTGCGCCCGGTCAGTACCTGGATGGGAGACCACATGGGAAAGCTAGGTTGCTCCCGGAAGTGGTGTTAGTGAGGCCAGCAGGGGGCGCCCAACCTGCGGTCTGTGTGGGTCCTAATGCCCCAGTATAGTGACGGGGACGCTATACTGCTCAGTGAGCGCTGTCTTTCGGATGAGACGTTAAACCGAGGTCCCGACTCTCTGTGGTCGTTAAAAATCCCAGGATGTTCCCATTGAACCCCTTAGGCATATGTGTGTTGTAAGGATGTTTTTGGTATTTTTCTGGACTTTGAACGAGACGGGAATTGCTTTCTATGGTGAATGAGAGAGCTCTCAGATTGCATCTGTGGGTGAACTAGCACTTTTTTTTACCATTGATAACTATCATTATTGTTATTAGCATAAATATTGCAAAAATGCTATACTCACGCAGTGTCCTGTGCTTGCTCGTCAGATTTGGAGATCTTCCTGTAGCAGTAGACCATCTCCACCAGCAGCCAGAAGGTGAGGAACACCAGCAGCACATACATCATGATCTCAGAGTACAGCGCCGTGATGTCTGCACTCGCTGGGAAAATGAGAGGGAATTTGAGCAATCAGTTGAGCAATCAGAGGACGTCTGTCAGACTGATGCCGTGTAATGACTTCATCCAGAAAGTGACGAAAATCTCAAGTGTACTAGAAATGAGGACAAGAGTGCACAATGCATGAGTGGGCAAGTGAAATTATAGCCGCACCGCTTTGATTCACTAGGAGAGATACTGAAGCCATTTCAGGTTAACAGGATCTAAATGCGCTAGTAAAACGTGTGCAGCTATAAGTCGCTTAAGAAATGCAGATCATGCTTTGCATCCTTGTGAAACATTTGCAATGCAACTAGTGTCATATAACAGTTTCAGCTTTCTTTATGTCTTTTTTAAAAACATTTTTTGTTATATGAACAAATGCACAAAACTGCACTAGCATTTATAGATAATATGTAAAGAATCAAAATGAACTGTGTTTATTATTAGGTAGAGTTTACTTTATTTGAAAGTGGCCATATGATGCTATTTTTTGTTTCTAGGATAAACCTAAAAACACATTTTTAATAATATGCAGTACATAGTGCATATTATTGCAGAACCTCTTTTGCCAGTCTGTCTGAAAACACTCGTTCAAGTGCAAGATGGAAATGTAACAGCCCTTACCAAATTTGCTAGTTTCAGCTTTCGAGACTTCTGTAAGCAAAAACAGTTAACAATGACATTGCTTTTACTTAATCAGTTTGAGCTGTAACTGACTAAAGCCTTAATTCTTCCTTTTTATTTTATTGCATGCTTTGGGCAGCACTATGCTAAAATCTAAAATGATTATATTAAGCAAAATTTCTTGTCGTTGATCAATGCATTGTTTTCATAGGACCAAATTCAACTCAAAACTGAAAACGCTATCCAGTTAAGTTATAGAGACCAGAAAACAGCTTAAAAATCTATAGGAAAACTGTGTAAACTAAACATTCGTGAAAATGGGGTATGAGTATGCAGCTCTGTAGAATTTGTACATGCATAAATAGATTAACTAATGAAAAACATTACACAGCATTATATGGCCTCTTTAGATGTAAGTCATTCAACCCAGGCTCATTCTGAAAATGTACCGCTATATACATTTCGGGAGAGCACCAAATGCTTCCAAGGAGGAATGCTTTTTTGCAGTTTTGCAATCCACCAGAGGCCGCTGTGTACACTTTTTGAGATCTCATATTTTTCTCGCAAGTGCCATTTACGCATGCATTTTCCACGTAAATCCACCAGAGGCCGCTGTCGCCTGACTGACTGACTAAATAAATGAATGACTGACTGATCGTCTGATCTACCCTCCTCCTTCCCTAAACCCAACCAATAGTGTTTTAAAAAGCAATGATTGACCAGCGCCCGCCCACTTCTCTAAACCCAATCGGCAATTTTCAAAAGCAGTCCAAAAAAAGAAAATCCCTTGCCTGATTTTTACCATGTTTTCAGATTTTACCACATTATCACCCTGTTATTAACTTTTTTTTTTTGGCTTCTGTTATTGTCTTACCCGCTTTCTGACACCGTTCTTCGCAGACTCAAACCCCGTCATTGTGGTGAACTCCTCTCTATGTCTCAAATCCGCCGTCGTACATCGCAAGCCACTGGACAAAATGGTAACTGCAGGAAAGCGGTCCTTATGGAGGTAAGCGGCCAGCTGGTAAGCATGAAAAGGAACGGCATCATACCGCCCAGAGCGCTCGTTCTAAAGACGAAATGCAGCCATACGTACTTCTCCAGAAATGTATATAGGTCTATGTTTTCAGAATGAGCCTATGTTAAAGTCATTTGTTTAGTCAGTAGTTTATTAGGTATAAATGGATGGAAAAATAAACCTTAAAGGGCTATTTCACCCCAAAATGATAATTTTGAGGTGAAAGACCTTTGTTTGTCTTCAGAACACAAATTAAGATATTTTAAATGAAATCAGAGAGTTCCCCCATTCTCCATAAACCCTAACAGTCATCAAAAGTCCAGAAAAGGAACACAATTTATTGTCAAAACATTCCATGGGACTTCAGTGGTTAAACTGTAATCATACGAAACTCCAAAAACAACATTTATGGTTCTTTTTCTAGACTTTAAGTGTCTTAGGACCATTGCTGACTATGGAGGAGGGGGAAGCTCTCTGATTTCATCTAAAATAATCTTAATTTGTGTTCCAATATCTCAGAGGTCTCATGGGGTTGTAATGACATGGGTTTGAGTAACTAATTCATAACAGAATGTTCAATTTCTTTTTCTTCATGAACCAACCCCTTAATGCCTGTCCAAGAAGACGCATTACAGTAAATAATCAGTCCATAATACAATCATTCCCAGACATTTTATATCAACTTTCCTCTGAAAGACAACAAGGCTCAAAGGTTATATGAAATATAAGAGATTGTGTTCAAAAAAGCAGAGTGGTTGTGCGATCCTCAGCTTCACTCTTTAGATCAGAAGCCCACTCACATTGATATGAGTGTATTCAAAATGCATCCACTGGCTGTATTAAACTGGAACAATATGTTTTAAAAGATGAGAACCACTGTAATAATGTTAGTGCAGCACATGTGACATATTAAATTAGCAATATGTTAATAACTAATAATGAAACCTTATTTTTACAGTGTATGTCTCATGCACTGCAGTCAACATCTAAATATGGCATGGAATGTAAAAGTAGTTGTACTTTAAGTTTGTGGGTCTGGAAGGCTATTTGTGATTGAAAATATTATCTAAAGCCACCACTTAAATACAACGTTGAATATTTCTATCTGCAAACTGAGAGCACTCACAGATAGAGATAATGCATGCGCTTGCATGGTTAAGTATAGACAAATATACATTAGACAAAGTATATTTGATTAAAGCGAGAGCAAGTTCTCTGCATTCTCAGCAATCTCAGGCATTCAGAGACTAGAATACAAACCAGAATCTTTACATTACCCCCCACAACAGATTGACAGGTAAGTGGTTGTTTAGATATAGCCCTGAAAACAACTCCCTGCCTTCCAATAAGAAAGCTTAAATAACAATAAAACAGAACAAAGCACACCATTACTAGAACGACACAATGAGCATGTCAAGGCACATAATGAACCATAATGAAGGGCTGATTTTAGGGTTACAGCATGTTTGAAAATGGCCTGCAGTGCAACCATCCAAAGCACACTGCAGAGATGGGGTAATCCAATACATCCTGACAAACTGAGAAGTGTGTAGCGGTGTGTGTTGTGTTGACTTACCTCGCATGTTTACCTTCAGATTGATTCTGATGTTCTTGTTGGCGGAAAGCTTGAATGAATCAAACTCAAAGAAGCGAGTTACTTCACATTCGTATGTGCCAGTGTCGTTTAAAGTGACATTTAGGATGCTAATGGAGACGTCCTGCATGTCCTTACTGCCCGTCCATGTTACCCGACCTTTCCATTGCTCATCTACATCCTTCGGCTCCTGCGGCTCGCCGTCATACAGATAGATCTGTGTAGTGGATATGATTATGTGTCAGAAATATTTATGTATTAAACACACACACACACACACACACACACACACACACGCACACACACACACACACACACACACACTTAAAATCTAAGAGATGATCACTCACAAGTGTTCTAGTTTTGTTTTTATCTTGGCCCTTGTAAAACCACTCCACTTTGGTGGTAGCCAGGATTTCCTCTCGTTTCATGCAGTAGATGCAGGTTAACTTCTTAACTTTGCCTACAATGGCCTCGCCGTCTGATGGCACATCCACACACACCAGCCTGACCTCCACCACTGAGAAAACACAGAGAGGATTATCACATATTGCCACATTCATAACCCATCACAAAGATGCCATTTAAATTTATCTCAGTTAGAAATCTGTCTATCTATCTATCTGTCTATCTATCTGTCTATCTATCTGTCTATCTATCTATCTATCTATCTATCTATCTATCTATCTATCTATCTATCTATCTATCTATCTATCTATCTATCTATCTATCTATCTATCTATCTATCTATCTATCTATCTTTCTATCTGTCTGTCTGTCTGTCTGTCTGTCTGTCTGTCTGTCTGTCTGTCTGTCTGTCTGTCTGTCTTTTTTACCTTCAACCCCTAGTGTTGAAAGCCTTGACTTATTTACAGTTTTTCTCAATTGCTTTGCCACATTCTTCAAAACAGTCTTAACATTCTCAAAACTGAGTACAAATCTCAAAACTGTTTAATGGAATTTCAGAACTTTATTCCATGTCTGCAAAATGTAGTTACCCATCCAAAACGTTTAATTCATGCTTCAAAACCTAGTTATCATGTCAGTAATTTGGCCAAGGCCACCAAAACATAAAGTGTATTTGTCATTATGTGAGCCACACTGCTCAAAATGATTAGCTGTTTTTTCACCATGACGGTCAACCATGGAAGTTAAGGTTTAAAAAAGTCTGATATTTGTTGAAAAGAGTGAACAGTACATAACACAATTGTATCCATACAGTACATTTATTTGTGTACAAATGTATTACACGCAAAGTGCAATACTGCTTGTCCAATTACTGTATTGTATATTTCATATTTCCTATGTTACCACGAATACACAAAAAAACTACAAAATATCATCCATGATAAAATATTCTTGGTCTACATTCTGTCGCTCTTGTTTGCCTTGTCAGAGATTCCACTTCTTCCAATTGCGTTTCCATAAGCATTTTGCTACAGTTCAGGACTTTGAATGTAGTGATTGTGCTGTGGGTAATCGATATATTTGGTACTAGATATGATGAATAGATACACAAATTGTATTGCAACTAAGGTCATTTACCAATTTAGCAGACAAACAATGTCAACATTTGATACTTTGATGTTAACGTGCATATACAAATGTTTGATAATTGAATTAACAGTTTTGAATGTGATGGCTTACACAATGAAAAATGACTGAGAAGCTGTGAAGAGTTTGACAGTTTAAATGGGAATTGACTTACTAGTTTTGATCAACAGGCCACATGCAATCCGTTTTTTTGTCCAAACTACAGAAAATTGTACTTGCTGTTTGCAGACATGTGCCAAAGCATTTGCGATTTTCTTAAATCAATAAGACATGACACTGACGTGAACAATAAGCTAATTGTTCAGGGGTCTACACTTATTGTTTTGAAAACTAAAAATTTCAATCAAGAATTGTGCCAAAGCAGGTGAGAAAAACTTTAATGTCTTCATTTGAAAAGTAATTGGTATTTACTATGATATTTTTATTATTTATTTTAATGTAGATATATGGCATTGGAATAGAGTAATAATTTAAATAAGGTTTATGTTTCTTTAAGTTTGTTGTGTTTCTTATGCTTTAGATGTCTGAATTTCCTTAACAATTAAACTATCCATCCATCCATCCACCCATCCATCCGTCCATCTACAGTTGAAGTAAGAGTTATTAGCCCAACTACCCCCCCCTTTTTTTTTTATATTTTCCAAATTATGTTTAACAGAGCAAGGAAATTTTCACAATATGTCTGATAATATTTTTTCTTCTGGAGAAAGTCTTATTTGTTTTATTTTGGCTAGAGTAAAAGCAGTTTTTAATTAAAAAAAATGTTTTAAGGTCAAGATTATTAGCTCCTTTAAGCTATATATTTTATCAATAGTCTACAGAACACAAACCATCATTATACAATAACTTGCCTAATTACCCTTACCAGCCTAGTTAACCTAATTAACCTAGTTAAGCCTTCAAATGTCACTTTAAGCTGTATAGAAGTGTCTTGAAAAATATCTAGTCAAATATTATTTACTGTCATGATGGCAAAAAAAAAAAAAAAAAAATCAGTTATTAGAAATGATTTATTAAACTATTATGTTTAGAAATGTGTTTTAAAAAACTCTCTCCGTTAAACAGAAATTGGGGAATAAAACAAACAGGGGGGCTAATAATTCAGACTTTAACTGTATGTCTTACATAACAATTGAATCTTACTTGGCCTTTAAAATGTAAGCCTAACACCTTTTCCAAAAACTGCACATACTTAATGGAGGTCAATTAAATCTGAGGCAGAGATTTCCCATAGGAGCACCAAAGCATAAGAAACAGAGACAGAAAGGGAGAGAGAGAAAGATCATTATACATTACGAGCTCCAAATTCCAGAAAGAGCTCAGAGCACACTGTCTCCTGGTCAGGCAAAAACATATCTCATAGGCACATGCTTAATACTGAAAGCGGGAACATGCCGGAACATGAACAGAGCAGAGGCCAGGGTGATGCCTCGGCGATGTGAAGATTGTTCTGGAGTGTTTGCTCGATGGTGAACATAACCTCCCTGCCATTGTTGAAATAGAGGCCATCTTACATAACTCGCAGCCTCAAGCACAAGCTGTCAACACTGATCGCGCCTTTTCTGTTTGAAGGGTCATATGGGCCAATGGAAACACCAAATGTAGCTGTCCAGCCCATAAGCACAGACAATGTATAATGACTAGTTGTGACATACTTCGCTACTGGTCAAAGGCTGCAAACTTAGTGGCAGATGAAATACAATGCTAAATCTATTTCTAAACATATTATTCTGATAACAGCAGACTGAGAGGCAGTGTGAGTCAGTGACACTTATGATGCTGTTTACATCTGAATCAGTGCCATCTCTGTATGGAAAAACTGTATTTTTGTTGAAATGCCACATTTGTGACTCATAATGTGCAAAAAAACATACCTCAAACTAGGGCTTGATCAATAAATTATTTGATATTAAATCACAATAAAATTATTGATCTAAGAGCCAATTACACTGCAGCAATGTGCAACAATGGGAGTCTAAAAGTGTGTTAATATTAGAGATTGGCCACTGAAAACTTATTGAGTGGAAATGTTATTTAATTTATTGGACTCTCTAATTTTGGTGGCTTTAGTCATTATTGGGGTACTCTTTTAAATCTAGAAGCATTAAGAACTTATATAGAAATATATATGAAAAGGTCAGATGCAAAAACCTCCAAACACCATCTAAAATTTTCAGTTTAAATGAACATTTTTCTCAGGCTCTTGTGTGCAGGATCAGCAATTTTACTTATTTGGTGATGAATAGGTGTTTTTCGTTGCCTTTAAAGTGGAATAACTGACGTAAACATAGGAGATAGAGAAAAATGCTCATTAAATTATTAAAAGAAATTTCACACAGTATTTAGACGCTTTTGCATCTGAACTCTTCATATTGTTATCGTTCAATATGTAAAATGATTATCAAGATTGCATTTTTGCCATATCGCCCAGCCCAACCTCAGACACTGCCTGTGCTAATGCTCTGATCTACAAAGTTGTCTAAATGGTTTCTGTATAAATGATCCTTAATGCCAAAGAATGGTGTCTTTGGAAAACATGAATTTGTATAAAAACATAGTTTAAATACTATAGCATTATGTTGTAAAATAAATAGAAAAAAAATAAAAAAAATTGGAAAATGCTGGAAAAATCATCATTTAATAAAACTACATAATTATTAATTTATACTGTTTTCTTTCTTTATTTTTTTTTATTACAAAAATGTCTATTACGTGAAGCCATTTTTCAGGCTATCATTTAAATCCAACATTTAAAAAATCAATACACTTACCAGCGAATATGAACAGCAATAGCAAATGCAATACAAGCCTCCCGTGAGTTTCCATGCTGGGAGTTCTAACAACAGGGCGGCGTCTCAGACTCACTCCAGCCTTCCTGATAGTACAGTGAAAAAAAGAAAAAAAAAAGCTTATGTAAAAGAAATAAAGCCTAGATTTAAAGCCTATGTTTATTAGTATACATATATACATGCAACATTTAGATCCACGTGACTTATAGATTGAGGATTCAGAACCACGGACAGCGTCCGAAAACACGCGGTTGTCAATCACTTACTATTTACAACAACTGTTTACAACACTAACACACATCACAAAACTGTGAATGGAACAACCCGGAGCTGATATTTCATGTATGTTTGGTGGGCAGAAGGAACATTTTTATGATGTTTCCCAAAAGAAGGTTTGAGCTTTCTTACCGAGATACAAACATCCGCGAGCGCGTCAAACTAAAAGCTGACGCTGCTGCTCCATGGCGACGCTCGACAATCAAAAGACCTGTGGATCTTAACGATTCCTGTGGAAAATTCGTGCTTAATATAGAAATCCGGTGAATCCAAAACGAGCTGTTTCACAAGATGTCAGTGACGGAGGGAGGGTTTTCTTCTGCATCCACATCATAAATAGTACAGCTGCTCCATCGCCAAACCTCAGCAGCTGGAGAGAACAGAGACGCTTGCCTTTGTTTTCTTACCAAGTAGCCACTTACTCATGACAGACGTGCTCAGTGCGCATGCGCTGCTGGGTCTACTTTTAAACTGGTCTTTACAAAGTAAAGAAATGACTCGAATTCAAACTTGTTTCACTGACAAACTAAAGCGCATATGTTTAGGGTTTTTTTTCATAAGTGCTATGTTGAAATTAAACCTATTTTAAATATTATAATTTTAAACTAGTTTATTACGATATTGCATTCCAAAATAAAGTGTCTTATATTTCAGAATGTTACCTTTTAGCGTTTGGCTCCTTTGGAATTTGCGATTCGAAATAGTTTATTTTTTTCAGTTTAAAATTCCACAAAGCACTTTATATATGCCTCATATAAGTTTCTTTTATTACCTCAACGTTAAGAAAATGCAAAAACACTGTAAAAATGCAATAAAAAGTAGTTCAAGACAACATGTTTTGTCAGAATAAGTTAGTTTAAAAAGTTTAAGTTTAGGGTGTATAAGTAACATCACCTGCCTGCGCGAGCAAATGTTTGAGTATATTATAAGTCACAATATTTTATTGAGAGTTCTAAACTTAACTCAAGAGTTAACCAGAGCCATCTCTACTATCTGGTTGACGTATGTTGTCCCTAAGTCAATCAACAGCACTCATCACAACACAAAAACAAAGAAATCACTCCTGCTATGTGGACTGAGGAAAATTTGCAGAGTTGTATAAACTAGCAGTATTACACTGTATTGTAAAGACAGGCATAGCCATTTGAGTTCTGAATGAGCCAATTAGGCTCAACACACCTGTTTACTGTAGTAAAACTCACTTTCTATAATGAAGTAATTTTTTTCCACGTATTAAATAAATATAACTGCCACTTTTTATTGGCAAATATGTGGACATTTATGTTTCTGACATATATGGGACATGTAGGTGTTTTTTTTTTTTTACATATGTGGACATTTATGTTTCTGACATGGGACATATATGTTTCTTGCATATTTGTGGACATATCGTCACCTAGGAATTATAAGGTTCTACCTATGTTTTGAATGATTTTGAGATATTGAGCTTTTTGCATTCCATAGCAAACAGTATGTGTGTAACATTTGTTGTTTTTTAAATAGGACATCTTAAAATGTAAACACGTTATGAAAAAACATCTTATAATGTAAATAAGTTCTCATTTAATAAGAATATGTCAATAATAAGAATATGTCAATAACTCAATTTTGACAAAACTCTCAGATAGAACCTTATAATTCTAAAGTGACGATATGTTTCTGGCATATTTGTGGACATATATTTGTTTTACATTTTCATTTTGTACTATGTTTCTGACATACACGGGACATATATGTGTTTTACATATATGAACATATAGGTTTCTGGCATATATTTAAACATATTTGTTTCTGACATATCACGGACATATAATTCTTGCTTGCCTGTGGACATATATGTTTCTGAGATATATAGGACATATATGTGTATTACATATATGATAAACATATGTATGTTTCTGGCATATACATGTATGTGGACATATATGTTTCTGACATAAAAGGGACATATATGTTTCTGGCATATATGTGGACATATGTTTCTTGCATATATGTGGACATATTTGTTTCTGACATATATGGGACATATATGTTGCTGGCATATATGTAGACATATATGTGCTCTACATGTGCTATATATGGGTAATGTTATTCTTGTAGGGGACATGTTTCAGGCATATACGTGGACATATATGTTTCTGACATATATGGGACATACCTGACATCTCAACTTAAATCTAACCTAATATTAATGTCTTATCACATTGTGTGTCTGCGGGATTATTGTCACTTCATAAAAGTAGACACATTACTAAACAGATATAGCATTACAATTTACTACTGTTGTTTAGATTTTTGTTTTATATTCTTAACAGCTATAACCAAAATACATAAGTGAGAACTATTCACTCTTAACAGTCTTCCCTATTCTGGATAATTGTAAAGCCACCCATGCCTGATGTGTGATTTGTTCATAGGTGGCAGTGGAGTCTTCATGTCCTGGCAAATGGAGCAACAGAAAGAGACAGATATGAAGCCCACACATTTAGCACAGATCAGTGAGTTGTTCACTAACGTCCATCCTCTCCTCTCTCCTCATAAACAACATCCATCAAAGTGGTCAGAGCAGCACATCATCAACTGTGTGCTTCAATTGTCTCTGCTCTAGAACAGCATTTCATCTTTTAAACCCACACACTGGTCCTACTTATCCTACGCATGGTCGGGGGAAAAAGCTTTATCGCAATTACTGCAATTATTACATGAGTCACGACAAATATAACCTTTCTTTTCTGCAGTCACCACATGGATGATGACTACTGAAGAAACTGACATATTTGAAATGCCATGTTGAGCTTGAATAATGTGCACTATGTTGAAATTAAAACTTGTAATGCAGTTTAAAGTTTAAAGCTTACAGTCTAGGGGTGTGTGATATTGACAAAAATATCTCATTTATCTTTTTGGGCATTTTCCTTATTAATGGCTACTAAAGGATGCTTTGCTGAGTGTGTGTAGTAGTTTTGTGCTGGTCTTCGAATTTAATGATAGATAAATATAACACTTAAACTGCCAGTATCAGTCCCTGTCTTAAAGTTCACTAAAAAATAACATTTCCTCACCATTTACTCAATTGGTTCCAAACACTTATAAATTACTTTCTTTAATTGAACTTAAAACAAGATATTGGAACATTGGAAAAACATTGACATCAATAGTGCAACAAAAAATGCTACGAAGATCAATGGCTGTTTTTCCCCAACATTGTAACAGAAGAAATTAAGTTGAACAGGTCTGGATCAATTGGAAGAAGAGTAAATGATAATGTATTTTTATTTTTGGGTGAACTATCCCTTTAATGGTTGAGACAGCAGTTAAGTTCATGAATGACTCGTATCGTTGGCTCAAATGATTTGTTCAAAAACAGATTTAGTTAAAAGTCAACCATCAATTGATTCACAAGTGACTCATTGAATCGTTGGCTTAGATGATTTGTTCAAAAATAGATTTACTCAAAAAAAGCACCTCTGATTATGTTCATGAGTGATTCATTCGTTTAAAAATAGATTTATACAAAAACCAACCACTAATTATGTTCATGAGTGATTAATTGAATCACTGGCTCGGATGATTCCTTCAAAAATAGATTTATTCAGAAAGCAAATTATGTTCATTCGGGACTCATTGAATCAATGGCTCAAATGAATTGTTGAAAAATAGATTTATTCACAAACCAAACACCACAGTTGGTCTGAAATTGACACGTTCTGCTCTCTTTGTTTAGATGGACATATGTAAAAAAAAAGATAAAAATAATAAAAACAGATACTAGTGTGTCTAAAATGTTATTCACTAAATGTCAATCAATTATTATGATAATATTTGGGGGTCTGTTGCATCTAAAAAATTTAAATCCCCCTGATTTACACAATACAGCAGGTATAGAGCATGCAAGAACAAACAAACACATAATATAAAACATCTGAGATTTATTATAAACATGTTTTCCGTACATCCCACTAATCTACATGGTCTGGAATGCATATGTTACACTACATGTTCACACTCATGATGGCTTATATAGGCATATGCTTAAGTGTACATTCACATCTGTATTGCTCTTCGACACAGATAAAATGAATCCTCCTTTTTTTCCTTTTTACTGACTAGATAATTTGTTTGGATTAGATTCCTGCTTGGATGCGAACACAAACGTAAGATTGGTGTCTAATCTTGCAATGAGAAAGTCAACGATTTAATCTGGCCAAAGTATTAATGTATAGGAACCTAGTGAAGCTTAAAACTAAGGTCAGAGTTAAGGATTACAGATTTCATCATTGGGATTATGGCTGCTTTATTATGCCGAGCGCACAGGAAAAGAAAGCTCACAGACCTAGAAATTATTTCTACGTGACACACAGACCATTGTGTCTGTGCCAGAAGATTTCTAATCTATAAACATGCGCAAAAGAAAAACATATATATATATATATATATATATATATATATATATATATATATATATATATATATATATATATATATATATATGTGTGTGTGTGTGTATATACAGTTGAGGTCAGAATTATTTGTCCACCTGAATTATTAGCCCCCCTGTTTATTGTGTTTCCTAATTTCTAATGGAGAGATTTTTTCCAACACATTTCTAAACATAACAGTTTTAATTACTCATTTCTAATACCTCATTTCTTTATCTTTGCCTTGATGACAGTAAATAAAATTTGACTAGATATTTTTCAAGACACTATACAGCTTGAAGTGACATTTAAAGGCTTAACTAGGTTAATTAGGTTAACTAGGCAGGTTAGGGTAATTAGGCAAGTTATTGTGATGTTTGTTTTGTAGACTATCGAGAAAAATAGCTTAAAGGGGCTAATAATTTTGTCCTTAAAATGGTTTTAAAAAAATTAAAAACTGCTTTTATTCTAGCTGAAATAAAGCAAATAGGACTTTCTGCAGAATATATAAATAAATAATATAATAACATAATAGTGATTTATAGACCAGTAATAATACTTTAAAATTTATTCTGAATGCAACTGTGAGCCAGTGTAAAGACCTGAGGACAGGTTTGATGTGCCCTGATTTGCTGGTTTTGGTCAGAACCCTGGCCGCAGCGTTCTGGATGAGCTGCAACTGTCTGTCTTTTTGTCATGAAAAAACATGACAGAAATTTAAATACAGCCATTCAGAAGCACAGAATAGGGCACTTACTGTGTTCTAACGAAATGGTTAGGTTTATAATCTACTGTATTTATTAGCCTACATATTAAGCCTTTAACATTATTAAATGGACATACTGAATCACACCTTTTAGTTCCAAAGTTCAATTTCAAAAGTTTTATTTTATTTTAAAGATCTGAGGTGAACTATCTGCTGCTGCTTTCAGTAGTATGACAATAAATGTCATGTAAAATGGCATTTAGGGTGCTTTCACACCTAGACTTTTGTTTCGGAATTAACCCGTCTCATTTGCCCAGTTAGCGCAGTTCGTTTGGCATGTGAATCCCCACCGCATCCCTCCTCGCTCTTCAGACACGTCGCGCACAACCCCTGACAGCTGAGCGGGACTCTGTAGAAAAAAAACCTGAAACTCTGACCAATGTGAGGAGGGTTTACTCACACATGACTTGTTTTAGCTGTTTTGGTCCATTTAGAAACTTTGCCATGTGAAAGCGAACTGCACCAAGAACAAAAAGCAAAAAAGTAACAATTTTAATCCCTGTTAAATCCCTAAATTGATTCACATGTGTGAAAGCACCCTCAAACTCACATTATTAGAATTTTACACTGAATAAAGCACACAAAGTGTAACTGAGGTGATCATTGTCAGTTTTCTGTTTTTCACCTGTGTGAAATAAAAGCCGTTTCTGATCGTTTCTATCAATTCCAGGTGTTGGTTAGAACAAAAAATCCTTTTAATATGGAAAATATTTATTCTTTCAGGTGCTGTATTTATTCTCTCCCTCCTGTCCTCAATCTGGCAACCTGCGCTTGCGTTTGTTTCGATCCAGGAGCGCAATACCTAGTTCAACCGCTCGGTGTCAAACTTACAAACTGCACCTTTAACAATGATAAATGTAAAATTAACTTGGCAAGTTTAAAGCAACTGATCTCAGAACTGGCATTACCATAATTATTGCTCATTAATTGACAAACATTATTACTGTTAATAAAGCTTAAAGCCTAATAAACATGAGCTGTACTTTTCAGCACATTGGTAACCTCAAAACTTAAAACCTTCTTTGAAACTATTCTAAATCTTTGTAATTAATTTTTATATTAAACTAAAATAGCATGTTTCTCTTTACCCAAAAACACCAACTTTAATCTTATATATAACAATTTACCTTTGAATGCACCTCCACCATTCAGTTTGTTAGACCAACCAAAAATATGAATGTCCCAATGCAAAAAACAGTACATTTCCTTCATAATTTACAAATTTAAGTAGATATTTAAGTAGACTGAACAAACAAAAATGTAAACAAATGGTCAAAAATGTTTCAATTTTATTGTTTCTGTTTTTTTAAATAAAAGTAATAATTTTGGTGAGATCAGTTGAACCGCAGGATGAATTTTGATCTGTGAAAGTGAAAATTTGTGATCATAAAAGTGATCTGTGTGTACATAATAGCAGTAAAGCGAGATGCTGTCAGCAGGATTGGTCTCAGCACAGACTAAAAATGGCAGGCCTGGTGGTTGCTATACCCACGGTACAGGAAACCAAGGCAACAGCAACGCAAAACGACGGAGCGGAGAAAGAGAGGGAGAGAAAGAGTGAGAGAGAGGCCAGTGTAAAGCTGCAATCCAGCAGAGGATGAAAACCGGCCATGTGGTTATTAGTACATGGATGGTTAACAGTGTATGAGTAAATAAAAGCCCATCTGTTCTTTTTAGAAAAGTATAATACAGTATAAAGTCTTTAAAAATTAAATGGATAAGGGTTTAATATTTAAAACAGGATTTTTTTTGTCGACAAAGACACATGGTTGCTAAGACATTGATTCAAACGGTTGTCTCATTCATTCATTTTCATTCAGCCTACTACCTTTCAAAATCAGGGGTCACCACAGCGGAATAAACCGGCAATTTATCCAGCATATGTTTCACACAGCAGATGCCCTTCTAGGTGCAACCAAGTACTGGAAAACATACACACACACTACTATGGCCAATTTACTTTATTCAATTCACCTACACCCGAAGGAAACTCACAAATACACGGGGAGAACATGCAAACTCCACACAGAAATGTCAACTGACTCACTCAAACCAGTGACCTTCTTTTTGTGAGGTGACAGTGCTAACCACCGTGTCGCTCATGTTTGTCTCTGTTTTGTTTTACATCAGTTTACAGTCAAAATGGGAAGATATAGTTCACCCAAAAATGGAAATTTTATCACACAAGGAATATATATTTAAAGAATGTTGGAAATCAGCGACTATTAAACTATTCAACTGACTGTTGCTACCAGTTTTCCACTCTCTTCAAAATATCTTCTTTGTGTTCAGCAGAACAACAACAACAACAACAACAAAAAACTTTAAAAACAGGTTTGGAACAAGTCAGTAATAGATGAAGATCTTTTTTATGACTTCAGAAAAAAAGAATAAAAATTAATAAAAAAAAATAATAATATGAATGAACAATAAAAAATAATATTATAGTGTTATATTTATATGTATTATATATTTATTTTTAAGTTACATATATTTTTGTGTTTATATTAATATATTATATGAAATATGATTATGTAATACTACTACTAATAATAAAACAATAATGCTTTTTTTTCATATATATTTTTGACTTTAAAGAGCCCCTATTCCCTATTATGGGTTTTTGAGAATGACCTTCCATGTAGTGTGTAACAGCTCTAAGTGAAGTGAAATATCCAGATAAAATAAAATAAAAAATAATATTGTCGACTCATAGGGGTTCCAAGTGGTTCACCATGATAACAAGTCTTTAGCCATGTCGGCATGCTGTCGATACATAACTTAAGCCCCGCCCATTTGCTGCGTGCACAGACCTGGGAAAATTGAAAGCCTCGGCCCCGCCCACAAACGCTGCAGAAAGAAAAAGAGGAAGACAAACACTGTAACAGATCCCAGTTGAATCAAGTCACATAGACGCTGTGCTCTGAAGTGTGAGGGAAAGTTAGTGTTATTCAGTCTGATGAGGCTGTGAAGAGTCAGTGGTTGAAGTTTATTTTTGCAAAAATACCTCAGCATTATAACTTCAGCCTTGTGCTGTGTTACTGTCATTTTACTGATGCGTGCTTCGACAATCTGTTTGTTAAAGGAAGAATCAGAAAAGACTATTGATGTTGGGACAGGAACTTTACAGTACAGTTTAAATATCAGCTTCTTCCTCCATTTCACAAGTGTAAGTACCTTAAGTGTAATTAAAGCTTGCATATTACATATTTAATTGTTTGCACTATAACTGGTTAACTCTTTATATTCTCTTAAAGCATCTAAAGCCATTGTTGTTGCTATGGTCACCGTCAGCTGTTTCCACACACGTGCAGTGGTCAAGTTTCAAAATAGTTCAGCTTTTGCCACTGTGTGGCTTAATACTGAATGTGTATCACTGTTTTTACTTATAGTTAAGAATAGAGAAATAGAGAGATATGCTGGTGTACTGCATTGCTTTAATGCACTGCTGCATTGGACTCGCACACAAACCTGCCAACATTCGTCCCTGAAAATCCAGGAGACCAGTTCGGGGGTGAGGTGTTAGTAACTGTACTATGGAGCATGTCTCAGGTGGCTGCTGGGGATTAAGCTTATGGGAGTTTTCCGGAAGAAATAACAAAACGAGAGGGTGGCAGGTATGCTCACACATACAATCTGCACTTTGACTACAAAATTGCTGATAAGCCGTGGTGGGCATTTCTCTCTGTCTCACGTTTAATGCAGTCGACCAATCACAACAGACTGGGTCATCGGACCAATCAGCTCAGATTAGCATCACGCTAAGGAGGGATTTGGGGAAAAAATGAATTGCAAAAGGAATCATATGGGAGTCTCTGGAATAATTAGGTAAAACTAAATGCATATTATAAGACAATAAAAGTGTTTTTTGACCTTGCATGCAAATCAGACTTTTGTTGGAGACCCCCAAGCCCAAAATATTTATAATACGAAATAGGGGCTCTTTAAAGCAATACAATAAACAACAACAACTAAAATGACAGAAAAAAAAAGACAAAAGATAGAATTTTTTTTTAAACCATTGTTAAATCAGTTCCTCCAGTTTTATACATAGGTTAACAATGGTTTACGTATATTTATAGGCCAGTGGGCATTGGCAAGATGGTGATCTTGCAAACAATGATAGGGTCATACCTTTAAACTGTTATCCTTGACATTTGACAGACAAAAAGGGTTTCCAGGTGGCTTCGAGGCCAGCAATGCTATCACAAAGATTGTGTCTGTCTCTCTAAATGTAAAGTACTAGAGAACTGTGAAAGCCAGGATTTAAAAAGTGGTTTTGATGCCTTAATCCATAGACAATAATTATTTTTAGCTTTCACCACTCACAAATGGACAGCTTTTTGAATTTGACGACTGAACCCATGAAGTGCCACACCAAGCAAAAACAGCGATTGCTGGACCAGGGGCGAGCTCACAAGAATAAGCCTTAGAGTAGAATCTGAAAATTTTGCTTCAAAACAAAAAAAGATGTCCAAGGAGCATTCTGCAGATTCACATTTGTCACATTTAGAGGGGATGAATACAATGATATTTAGCAAAAATTTGAGACTACAAAAATTCAAAGCCCACCAGTTTGGGAATTAAATATTAAACAAACAAACAACAACAACAAAAAAAGAATAAAATTGCAAGCAGAAAAAAATGATTCGTTCTTATTTTCATTCATGCAAATAAAGAACACATAAAACATATTTAAAGCAAAATATAGCTGTTTTCAAAGGTGTTCAATCTGATTTTACACAAAGAAACATTGTTCTTTTACTTGAAATTTAAACTAAATGATCTCAGACCAGAGTTTGACCATTTCCTGACCTGCTGTATTCTCCGAAACATTTTGGAGAAGCTCAGGAAACAATGAGGCCATTATGTTTCCTGACCAGCTGTACTCTCAGAAACACTGCATATGGAGAAGCTCAGGAAACAGTGAGGCCATTATGTCAGTCTGCATTCATTGAAAAGTGCAGCACACTTCTAGTTTGCTACTGAAGCATTGACCTAGAGGTCTTTCAACTGTTACAACATTCCTCCAATCCCGACAAGTGTCTGCTCTTCTTGAAAGAGGGACAGCGTGTTTCTAATAAACACCAGATAATACTCAGCGGTTTTCACTTACTAATAAGAATATTATATAGTCACTGTTTATTCCAATCCTCATTTCAGCTGACACATGGGTGTTGTAAATGTTTTCCATCTGGGAGCATCTGCCACATCCAACATCCACATCATGAGTGTTCCACCTCTGTTTGAACTCTGCAAACCTACAGTACTAAACATCTTCTTTGACCTTAACTGAACTGACTGCAATGCTTAATGTGTGTGCATGAAGCATGAACAGTGTGTGTGTGTGTGTGTGTGTGTGTGTGTGTGTGTACTGTATATACAGTACATGTGCCGGTGAAGTTTATTCAAGCCCAACATAGCAGCTTATATTATGAATCATAAACAACAAACAAAGTGCAGGTGTGATCCAATATTGGATCAATTTTACTGCTATGGGGATCACAATGGGCGCTTCTGTGAAAGTGCCGAAGTCACAAATAGTTTTGTTTTTACTCATTTCAGCGGTTTAGAATCGATTGCATTTTATGATACCATGGCCAAGAGAGCTCAAACAGTGTAAGTTAAGAGAAAACTACGAACACACAAACTAAAAAAAACAATCTTCATCAATTCGAGAACATTTTCATGCAAATACAGAAATGTGCTGCCAAAAGCTCAGAGTTAGCCATGTTGTCAGAGATCTGAGAGGTGGAGCCCTGCATTGGCCTTAAATCTAAGCCCTAGCTTGACCCTGGCCTGAGACGCACAGGCTGTAGCCTTGCCCTGGTCTTTAACAGCATATCAAAATGTTTGGCTCGAGTCCGACTTAAAGCCCATCTTTTTTCCACCAAACAAGGAAAAACTTTTTTTTTAATGTAAGTTTTAGTTTTTAAATGACATCGATAACCAAGCAGTATGTTGTCCACAGTGAGTTTACTCAATTTAAAGTTGTGCATTGCGTTCATAATTTAACCATGGGATGTAACACTGACAACAGAGGTGCGAATCCACATGCAGGTTTTTTGAAATGGTCAGGCAAGCAATGGTCAACATAGGAGCAAACAGATGTATAAGGACAATCCAGAGTCGTAGTCAATAGGCAGCCAGATGGTCAGAGGCAGGCAGCAAACAGGATTAAACAAGCAAAGGTTCAAAAACACGGCAAAGGCAGACCAAGGAAATGCATTGTAATGTCACTAGAACAGACAACAAGACTCGGCCATGAGTGTCTCAAAGTGAGCTGTAAATATGTGTGTAATCAGTACTTGAGCAGCATCAGCTGTGTATATGCAATTAGTCAGGATCTGTAACCGGTTGTGTATGTGGAGCATGACTGGTTCTTGTAGTCCATTTACCAGCAGATTTGTAGTTAATGTGAATGTGAGTGTCTACCAGCGACCTCTGGTGGTTAGACCGCTGGTGATCATGACATATAACCAGTTGCCTCAACATTTAAAGTTGTCACTATTTGAAAAGTTGATCAGAACTTTGCTATTCCTCTAGCATTTTTCACAGTTTTAAAGTATGCCATTGGCAATTTTTATCTTTATGTTCTCCATTGTACGTGACTGGAAATCTCTATGTGCAAGGCACTACTGGCGCTTCTGTACCGCATGCATTTGATATAATTAAACTTTTTAAAAAGATTTTCTAAAGCAGTCGTGAAGCCTGATATTCGTGCTATGATGTGAAAATTGTCCTGAAGCCCAGCTCTAGGGGCATAAAAAAGTTGGGCCCCAATGGGCCCAAGTAATACTGGGCCCGAGTATTATTGTCAGTATTATCTCTCAGATCTGTCTTGAGTGGCGCTCCCAAAGTTTCCTCTTAATTTTCTGAGGCACAAGTAATTTATCATATAATAAAAAAGACCCTCGGAGTTCTCTACAACAGCGAATTCTATTTTACATTTTGATATTTTTAGTTTATCAGGAAGTGAATATTTTGTTGACTCACTGGATGGAAATAGTGCTTTATTTCCATTGACCAGGCACGTGCACAGATAGGGCTCAACCTGAGCACATGCCCTGTTTTCTCTTGGATTAAAAGTGCCCCTCAAAAATGAACAATTTCTCAATCATCCATAGTAGGAAAAACAATTACTGTGGAAGTCAATGATTACCAGTTTCCAACAAGTGAAGATAGAGTCAATGATGGCATATCTTTCAGTTTTGGGTGAACTATCTCTTTAATGCTCTTTTTCCTTATCGTGATTTGCTTTCAAACCAAGTAAAAACTAATTTATATAATGATGCACACAAAACAAATCAGAAGGTCTCAAGAGAGTTTATACACATGGCATGGAAAGCTTGCATCCGTTATCCCTGAATACCAACCATTAGCCAGATTGCTCGAACAAATCTCACACATTACTGGACTACTCGAAAAGAGAAATGCTTGTCTAGCACTATACAGTTTAATATTATGTGTTATGTTACCAAACCTTAAAAATATAATCCCTACTGCTTCTTTGGCCCCTTATACAAATCTGATATTTGGCAATATTTGCAAATTACATGCATGAAATACAAGTTCAGAGAAAAGAGAAAACTTGTTGCAACAATTTGTAGGATTTCTGAAGGAAGCAGAAACGACTATTTTGTCCATATAACTTGTATCAACTGCTATTAATATAACATTGTTTTGATACCTTTACTATATGTTGTATGTGTATGTACATTTATTTATTTATATATTTGTAACTGTAATTTTCTTTCTTTCTTGTGTGCTTTCTTTAGTACATGCATGTCAAACATTCCTAAAATTAATAAAGACTTCAATTTTAAAGATTACAAAATAAAAAAATCTAATAGCCCTTCCCACATAGCAAAATTTATTTGGCCCAGTTCTGGCCCACACAATCAGCTTTTGCTTGGGCCACATGCCGCAGTGAATTACGGTACATGACAGGACAAGTCTTGCTTCCATATAAGGGTCAAACATGGACTATATCTTGGCCTATTCTTAACCAAGTTAATAACCCATAACTTGACCTGAACTGGGCCAGCTATGGCCCATGTTCGGCCATTGTCTGAAAGCCATATTTGGTTAAATTTCACGATTGCAATGAAATTTATATGAAGCATGTGTTTTAATAAAGGTAAGGGTTAGTAATGGTTAAAAATAATATAATTTGTAAAATAATAATTTGGTTAAAATATATGAAATGTAGGTTTAATTCAGTTATTTTGCAACATACAGGAAACAATAGATTCATAAATCTTGCTGTTTCCTGAATAAAAATAAACTAAAAGATGCAAATAGATGGAAACGAGTTTGTTCATCAAAATATTTCTTTATTTAAGAAAATAATAATAATTTACTTAAAAAATAATTTAAATGCATTTTAAAAGTCTGTCAAGATAGGCCAAAATTAAGTGGCCCACATATCAATTTTTAACATCTGGGCCAAATTCTACATTTGACATGTTTTGCGTGGCACTTTAAAGATGGTGCCACCATTAACAAACCTGGGCCATGCTTGGCCCACATGCTGTATGCCAGAGCAGGATGAATGCCTGCTGTGTTAGCTTTATGGCAAATCTGGGCCAGAACTCTTTGCTACCCGGGTTAGAGGCTTTTGCATCTGAACTCTTCATATATTTTAAAATTCTGCAAAAAGCATGCCAGATTTCCATAAGGGGCCATTTATTTACTGTTTTAAAATATAGGTTTACTTCATTATTTGTGTTCATGGTATAGTGAGATATGCGAAATATGGAAATAATTATGCTCGATTTTGGCCATTAAATTTTCTGAGACGAATGTCAGAAATATGACTGCAATATACATTTGATACTTTTAGTTTCAATACAGCCACAGTGGTTGTCTATTAAGATCATTCTAGAAGATCTTATATCTACAAATGGACGTGATTTAAAATGTGGAGTGCTACAGCATGAATAATAAATGATGACACTTACAGGACGATGCTCCGTTAATGGACATACTGTATCAGAGGATGTTTATTCCAATAACAGGGCAGTATTTCTTATTTAAATCAGTGTTTCTGTAATAGGAAGTGCCACTGTAACTGAAGCGTTGTCCTTTCAGGTATTGCAGCTGTCTGTTTTTGATGAAGAGAGCCAGGACAGAAATAGGTCTGATCACAGCTACAGCATGACAACCTGTTCATAAATAATGCAGATTAAACAAACAGAGCAAATGCTGCATTAGCATTTCCTGAATAAATACAGTGCTTGTCTGCTTGGACATTTTTTTTTTATTAAAGATTAATAATACTACTGTTATTATTGTTGCTGTTATTAATGTTTTAATACTCACTCACTTTCCACCAGCTTATTGCTTGCTTTTCCAGGAGTCCCCACAGCAGAATACATATCATCTGAGATAATTTCATTAAATAATAATAATAATAATAATAAGTTATTATTATTATTAGTAGTAGTATTAAATTACAACAAATTCATATCAGTATCAAATCCACATCAGGATTTTCTAAACTGAATTATTATATAACTATATTGAATAGCGACAACTCACTGGCCACTTTATTAGGTACACTTCACTAATAAAGAGTTGGACCCGCTTTTGCCTTCAGAACTGCCTTAATCCTTTGTTGCAGAGATTCAACAAGATACTGAAAATATTCCTCAGAGAGTTTGGTCCATATTGACATGATAGCAAAATGCAGCTGTAGATTTATCGGCTGCACATCCATAATGCCAATCTCCCGTTCCATCACATCCCAAAGGTGCTCTTTTTGATTGAGATTTGGGGACTATGGAGGCCATTTGAGTACAGTGAACTCATTGTCATGTTCAAGAAACCAGTCAGAGATGATTTGTGCTTTATGATATAACCTTACCACGCTGGAAGTAGCCATAGTAGTATGCATATGGTCAGCAAAAATACTTAGGCTGTGACGTTAACACAATGCTCAATTGGTACTAATGGGCCCAAAGTGTGCCAAGAAAATATTGTTGCTGCCTAAATGAGTTGCTGCCATGTGACTGGTAGATTATAAATTTGCCTTAAAGAGCAG
The DNA here is from genome assembly GCF_052040795.2 of Danio rerio. Taxonomy (NCBI): domain Eukaryota; kingdom Metazoa; phylum Chordata; class Actinopteri; order Cypriniformes; family Danionidae; genus Danio; species Danio rerio. Next base: position 24,848,336 of record NC_141035.1, read on the forward strand.
TAGGTGTACCTAAAAAAGTGGCCAGTGAGTGTATATACATTCTAAATTAGCAATTAATTTGAATGGCACAAATAATAATGATAATAATAATAGCAAAATGTTATAACTTTGAATGCCAAATTCTCCAAAAGTGTACGAGCACTAAACATCAATAACACATCTACATAAAATCCATACATACATATACTTAGAACACATGAAAATGACATACAGTATGAGGACCTTGTGGCCACTTTCTCTGTTTCAGCAGCAGATCAGTGAAGCTGACAGCTATGTTAAGTGGAGAGTCGCCGTGTGTATCCACTGTTTGTTTAATCTCTGCTGATAAAGGCAGACGGCACACGGCCAGTGGAACTTTCTGTAGTGTGCAATCAACTGAAGGACAGAGAGAGCTGTAACACTGATAGCAGCTCATGATCAGCTTCTTCCTCCATCTGCACACAGTCTGTTCCCCCCTGAGGAATAGAGTTCAGCTCGGCATCCACTGTCAGATTACTGAGGCCTGGCACATTTAATACCACTCAGAAATGCATTGCATGTTTAATTAGCAACTTTATCTATGTTTGTTGTACAGACTCGTTAACAACAATCTTATAGCATGGATCCAAGCAAGATATTTGTTTATAAATGCTGATTTATATAAACAATAAAAAAATTACATGTTCAAAATTTCTTAAGGTAAGAAATTATTTTAATTCAATAGGATGCATACCTTTATAATAATAATCATCATCACTGGAGGAATGATGGCGTCTCTGCCATGACATGAATGAAAAGCTTTTAAAATATATATATATTAAAATGAAAATCCACTCATTTTTAAATTGTAACAATATTTCCGAATATTACTGTTTTTACAGTATTTTTGACTAAAAACTAGCCCAGTAGAATGCTATAGTAATAACAACGCTATATCACGACAATTTGTAACTTTCTGATTTAGTGGCTTAAGCTGCTGTCACACTGAGCATGCGAAATTCTGTAGTACGGCACTGTGAAATGGGGCGGCAGAGTTAAACAAGATGATTAGACACTTAAAAAAAGCGAGCAATTGGTCAATATAATACATTTCTGTCCAGAGAGGTAATATTTCGATCCTTGATTGGTCTCTTGCAGTCAAGTGATGCAATTTTATAGGTCAGAGTTCACCAAGCTGGAACTTTGCAATGCAGTGAACTGCAAAACTTGTCGCACAAAGAAAGGAAGTCTATGAGAAAAAAAGTCCAGTGTGATCGCTGCTTAATTCTTATCAATTGGTTTGATCTTATTCATACAATTTAGTACTATTTGCTTATCCTGCAATGACAGTTGGGTTTAGGGGTAGGGTTTGGTGCCATACCTCTTTTTAAAAAATCAAACATTTTCATAACAAGTGAACTAGCCACTAAACTGACAATACGTAAAATAGTTATGTTTCCTTGTGAGATCAGGCTGAAAAATAAAAATAGATTCTTTAAATTAATCTCCTTCATGTGAGTTTTTTTTTTCATCTGACATTTTGTTTTGTTTCTCTGCCACATTGCTCTGCTTTATATGTGTGATGTATTTGGCCCATGAACATTCCCTGCATGTTATCAAACTGTAATAAGACAATTCAATCTTATCTTAATGTTAAAACAGCTGTCATAACAATATTTATAAATATGTGGACCTTTTAGGATTCGCAGAAGCTATGGAAAATAAAACTATAATACAGGAAATACGTTAGGAACATTGTTATTGTTTACATCCCTCAAAATGGTCTATAACCGCACATTAAACATCTTCTCACTGGCTGTAAATGACAAACCAAATCCACTGTTGCTGGAACTGTAACTTGTTAGATCAGGGCACAGTATTAGACTGTAATGTTAGATTATTCAACCATTTGCAAACATGATCCCTCACGCAGTCAGACGCTTGTCCTCATCTTTGTCCATGTGTTTGCTCTGCTTCTTCTTGCTGCTGGACTGTCCTGTTGCAAGCATGTTTTTCTCTGGTGCTCCTCCTACATCTGGTTTGCATTTGCTGAGTGTCTGGATGTCTTCATCAGGACCCGATCGCTGACCTGAGCTCAGTTTAGAAAGCCTGTCTCTCATCTCCTTCAGTCTCTGATCCACCGGACACTTCTTCAGCACCAGCAGCATCTGTTCATCCTACAAACAGACAGCGTGACAAACACATGTTATGTCTGAATGCATTTACAGGGTTCCCACTCTTTTTCACTGATCATTTTCCTACTCATTTTAAATGTCACAATGGGAACAAAAGACAAGGACCACAGATTTAAAGCCTTAAAGGGATAGTTCACCATAAAATATGCCACAGCCATATAACCTTGCAGCCTAAGACTGGATACTCACTGAAGTTAAACTAAGCCTAGTCAGTATATGGACGGGAGACCACATGATGGGAGACCAAAGTAGGTTGCTGTTGGAAGTGGTGTTAGTGAGGCCAGCAGGGGGCACTCAACCTGCAGTCTGTGTAAGTCCTAATGCCCCAGTAGAGTGAAGGGGACAATATACTGTCAGTGAGCACAGTCTTTCAGATGAGACATTAAATCATGGTCCTGACTCTTTGTGGTCATTAAAACTCCCATGGCCCTTCTCATAAAGAGCAGGGGTGTAACCCCAGTGTCCTGGCTAAATTTTCACCATTGGCCCTCACTGATCATGACCTCCAAATTACCTCCACCCACTGAATTTTCTTTATCACTGTCTCTCCACTCCATCTAATTCTGGTGTGTTGTGAACACACTAGCACCGTTGTCCTGTGGCTGCCATCGCATCATACAAGTGGATGCTGCCCACTGGTGGTGATGTGGAGAGGACACCCCCCCAACCCCCCCCTCACCCCTCATGATTGTAAAACACTTTGGGTGTATGACCATACACGATACTGTACATGGAAGAGTCAGACTGTCTGTTACCTGTAGCGGACTGTCAGACTTTGCCTTGTTGTTCTCTGGTGGGTTGTGTGTGTGTGCTGGTCTGCTAAGATCAGACGAGAGCTGCTGGTAAACTTCATCAAGTCTGTTGATTTCTCTTTCCACACATAGCACCTGAAGCACAGGTATAAAGAAAAAAGATGTGTATCTCTGTAAGCATTTATTTCTTAAAATAAATCAATCATAAGATGTGAAGGTGCATTCACTCACTGGGACTTCAGTTTTTAGGCCAGATTGCCCTTGTCCTGAAACAACAATGTAGAAAGCAGAAATAAACACTGCACCAATGCTCAAATATTGGCTTGGCAAAAAGGAATTATGTGTCTAAACCATAAAGCTTAGATAAACTGAATGACAATGCTTTTTATTTCACACCGCTCATATACAGTAGTTTACCCAAGATTAACGCTCATAAAAGCTATGTGTATATATATATATATATATATATATATATATATATATATATATATATATATATATATATATATATATATATATATATATATATATATATATATATATATATATAATTTTATATGTAAAATTATGCATCAGTCACATAAAATAACTGCTGCAGTATATGTTTGTTAAAAAATTATAAAGCAAGTCATCATCTCTCACCATCTGCATGTCTGTCTTTCAGAGTGGGTTTTAGTTCCTGGAGGAGCTGTTCCAACTTGAAGTATTTATAGACTTGAAGTCTAAAAATCAATGGGGGAAGTAAGTTAATGTGCTCTTTATATTAATATGTGCTTAAAGGTAAAGTAACCCAAACTATTGCAACCCTTAGTCATCCTGGTGTTGTTCTTATACTATATTACCTTGTTTCTTTTTTGGACCACATATATTTTGATGATTTGTTTCTTGATTTCTTCATTGTGTTTAAATCACCTAATATCACAGATTGCTTTCTGCATTTTTTTTTTTATCCCTAGCTTTAATAAATACTTTTACAGCTCAGGCTTTTTGCTTAGCACCAAATGAGAAATTTGTTTAAAAAAAATATATATATAAAAAAATATATATATACACTTTCTTATATATGCACTCCCTATAAGAAATATATTTCCATACATTTTTTGCTTTTGTGGTCCAAAAGGGCATACAACATTGGAACAGCACCAGGATGAGCAAACAATTAGATAAATAAAAGAATTAACAAAAATTCACAATTTAAATGTTAAATACAAAGACTGGTCACTAACCTCTCTGCCAGCAGGTTTGGTGCAAAATGGGTTTCGATTGGTATTTTTACACTAAAGAAGTCCTCTACCAAAGTTCCAAAGGCCTGTGGAATGCTTTCCTCACCCACCTATAGTAAAATAAGGTCTGTTATATACTGACTTCATATATATTTCAAGCTTATATGAATTAAATATATGCCCTACCTTTCCTTTCCTCTGGTCCTCGGTGAAAGAGTAATGATACAACTGCATGCTTAATGCGGATATGGCAGAGTGAAAGGCCTTCATGAAGTCAAGAGATTTTGAGCCTGTGATATATTATATAGAGAAGAACAATATTTATGGCTGAATTGCTTTGCTGTCCCTCGACCTTTTAATACATTGTAGATGTTACTAAAAGTTACTTATAGCTTTAAAAAAAATTCATAAGCATCATAAACTTTTATGATTTTATTACATTTTTTATTTATTGTTATACTACTTTTCAAATGTTTATGATCAACAAGTTGTTTCAATAATGGTAATAATATAATATTAATAATTCCACATTCAAATGAATGCATTTTATTAAAATGTGAAGCAAGGACATTATAATGTAAAACATAATGTATAACATATAATATACACAGTATACTTAAACAGAAAACATTTATTTTTAAATGGCAAAAATATTTAAAAATATTGCACTTTTTATTGTATTTGTGATCAAACAAACACAGTTTTGGTGAACATGAACCATGTATTATATGTATTATGTATTACATGTATTTTATATATTTATTTTTTTTCATAAAAATCTCTCCTACCTGAGCTTATATAGGCCATAGAGTGCAAGAGAATGGAGATGAACTGGCCAGCATTTTGAAGCTTCTTCTCTAGGATGTACAGGATTTGATTGGCTGTGTCGTAGTAGAAGTCTTTATGGCAGTAGGCCAGCAGGTTGTCGCAGTGAGAGACTGGCACAGCTCTGGCCAACAGCAGCATGACAGGAGGGAAGGCACAAGCTCTGTTTAGCAAGCGCACAACATGGCAGCCAAACAGGAAGACAGTAAAATGCTGAGGAGAGAGACTGTCAAGAGCAACCGGGATCAGGTGTGACGCCTCACTCTCCTCTGAGCTGATAATCACTGAAGGAGAAGAAGGAAAGCAGATGTAGACTGTTACAAAAACTCTAAACCAGTAGAGGCTTTTATATCTCACATAAAACAGACAATTACAAGAATACCGTTTATATGAATTATATATTTTTAAATGTATTATTTACAATTTTATTTTGATTATAAGTAAGGAATAAATTACATCCAGTCGGTTATTATCACAGAATGGCATCCGACAAGTTTATCAGCTCGGCAGTTGTATAAGACTGAAGGAATTTATTCTGCGAAAACAACTGCCTGAATGTACTTTATCCTGCATGGTTTACATTACATGGCTACTTGCCACAAAACATAAAAATTAGACACAAAACATTGTATGAGCAGTAATAGATATTAAATGTTTAATTAAACCAAAGCTGGCAGAGACTAAAAATGGCTGAATGGAGCATACACTAATCTATATACATTATTCATTCACAAAATGATGCCAAACAGTCAAAAACAGAAGCGGGACAAACAAGCATATAACTATGGATGTGAGCATATTCAGTGACTGTCATTCAAAGTATCCTGATGAACCTGTGTTATTAGTTTCAGCTGTTGTTTTCTAGGAATAACATACCTTGGAATGTTGGGACTGACTAATCAGAATCAAGTATTCCAGACAGCTGTCTAATAAGCATAATTAATTTACATTTTGTCAAAACATCCATACCAATAACAATGTTTAAGCAAGACACTGCAAGTGAACGGTTAAAATATTAGACTAAAGTTGACCATACATTCATAGTTGATTGATTGCATTAAGAACTGCATACATCTTTTTTACAAGTCCTCTAACAGTGTTTTCATTTGTAAATGAGCCTTGATCTAATTAAATAATGCTTTAATTTGCACACTTTTATTGTACACAACCTGGACATTGGAGCAAGTATTGTTATAACGCTTGTTATTAAAACACTTTTTATTTTCTTTTTTGACAGTTTCTTTGCAGAGAGGACTATGTAAATCTCTTTTTATCACCCCATTAATGTGGAAAAGTATTGAAAAGCCAGAAAATAATACATTAAAATTTTTTATTTATTAAATAAAAGAAACAAAAAGTCAAATGTATATAATCTGACATATAATGTATCCCTCAGTAAAAACTTTGAGAATACAAATGTGAATATTGCTGTGGAGTTTGGACTATGTAAAATTTACTAGGCTGGGGATTTATGGGTCAGTGCAGAAGAAACAAAACTTTTAAAAAGACCTTCAAAAATATGTATTTTCCTTGAAATCTACTGACAAATTGATAAAGGATACAACTAAAACACTAAAAAGTGCATTTTAGATATTTATTTCCCCCTTAGACTAAAAAAAAAAAATCTATGAAAAGCCCAAAAGCACAAAATTCATGCACATTGACAGTTGCCTGACTTTTGCTTGCAGTGTTTCACCTTCAGCCCACTAAGCAATATTAAACATTAAATCCAAATGTACAAAAGTGTACCTACCATCCTCTGTTTCAGACGTTTGACTAAGAGTCTGGAGACATTCCTTTATTTCCTGCAGTGTTTTGGAGAGAGGCGTCAGAGACACGATCTTGGCCAGTTCCTCTTCACTCACGCAGGGGATTGTGCTCTGCTGTTGATCTGACAGACGAGAGCATGTTCTGTTAGCACAGCAGAAGGTCCAACACTGCAGACTGGGTTTAATAAACTCAAACCTGGATCTGAAGAAGCTGCCTCTGTATCAGCACCCACTTTAAACTCTGTCATGTCTGCGGGGGAAAACTAGAAAATAAAGAAAAAAAGAATGCTTCATGTAATAATTCAGGTGGATCTGAAAAATCATTATTGATATGCTCTTGTGTCGATATAGAGCTACTGTTTATGACTTTTTTTTTTCTTTACGTCTGTGGACATAAAAGCTTTCGACTGGCGCGTCCAGATTAGATTCAGTGTGCGATTTGTAAATGAATCATCTTCATTATGTGAACTGGATTAACTTATTCATTAAAAAATAAATTCAAGGATTGCTTTAATTTTAATTATGTACTTTATTATTTTTTATAGTGTAACTTTTTTATATATTTAAAGATTTATTTTTAGTTTGGGTTTTTACATTTGTTTAGATTTCAGAAATCAGAAAATGTGTTTATTTATTGCAAATTCAGTCATTTTTTATACTGCTGACTAAATTTGTTTACTTAGATATCAAGGCAACATTTTTATTTGTGCTCAGTTATATTATTCATTGTTTTTCCTTTAGCTTAGCCCTATATTTATCAGGGGTCACCACAGTGGAATGAACCACTAACTATTCCAGCATTTTATGCAGTGGTGTGCCCTTCCAGTCACAACCCAGTACTGGAAAACACCCTTTCACCTTTACACACATACTCATACACTTCAGCCAATTTTGATTATCCAATTCACACATGTCTTTGAACTGTGAGAGTAACCGGAAAACCTTGAGGGTAACCGGAAAACCTAGAGGGAACCCGCATGAACACGAGAAGAGCATGCAAAGTCCCCACAGAAATGCCCACTGATCCAGCCAGGACTCAAACCAGCGTCTTTATTGCAGTGAGGCAAAAGTTCTAACCACTACTGTGCCACAGTTATATTATTTATATTGTTATTATTATTGTTATTATTATTATTATTATAGTTTTCATCTACTTGTTTTGTTTTATTTCAGCTTCCTGTATATATAACAGTTTAAGGCAGGGGTGTCCAGACTCGGTTCTGGAGGGCCGGTGTCCTGCTGAGTTTAGCTCCAACTTGCTTCAACACACCTGCCAGGAAGTGTGTCTAGTATATCTACTAAGAGCTTGATTAGATGGCTCAGGTGTGTTTGATTAGGGTTGGAGCAATGGCCCTCCAGGACGGAGTTTGGACACTCCTGGTTTAAGCTATAAAGATACAGAAAGTACTGTAGCTTTTGGCACTCTCACGTATTTTATGGTATAATAATAAAAAAAAACATCTGTCCTGCGGCAGAACAATATTTTGGTTCTGTTTAAATAAAACATTCATACTAGTTTTTAAATTATTTATATAACAGTAGTTGTCTGATGCACAACTGTAGATGTCAGCTCTCAACCTCCCCATCCAAAACAGGCTCTAGTTAACCAGTTTAAATTAAAAGAGCTGCAGGTTGACAACAGTATTTTGAGCTGAAGAGTATAAAGCAGCGCTCACACTGCACTTTTCACCACATAGACGTCCATAAATACACATGCCACTGCAGCAGACCGGAAATGCAAGCTCGAGCGACAAGTTTCGCATTTCATAGGTGCATCCAAACTCTGTCCTGGAGGGCCGGTGTACTGCATAGTTTAGCTCCAACTTCCTTCAACACACCTGCCTGGAAGTTTTTTGTATACCTAGTAAGATCTTGATTAGTTTATTCAGGTGTGTATTAATGGGGTTGGAACTACAATATCCAGGGCACCGGTTCCCCAGGACCGAGTTTGGGCACCCCTGATATACATGGTCCATCCTTGAAAATAAAATGAGCAATAAGAAGCCATTTCTAGGTTTTGTATCTATTCAAACCACTAAAAAAGCCATGTCAATGTTGATTTGGGTTTTATTACAGAAACTTTATTGTTAGTAGACTGTGTCCTCGTTAATGTTTCTTTGTTTTTAAAAACAGTGTTGTAAAATGCTTAAGTGTGGTCCATGATGAGTACTTTTTGCACCATGGTTAGAAAATTTACCGTTTTTATAATTAAATATATAATTAGAAAAATTTTTAAAGGATCATTTGTGAAGCAAGAACGGCATTTCCTCACAAGGTTAAACAAATATTGATTTTATTTTCATTATCTCACTAAAATCACAAAATAACTCTAGTTAATCACAAGCCCATTTCAATCTCTATTTAACTAACCTGATTGTATACAGTATGCAGTTCGCTCTCTCGAGTGTCTCTGTGACTGTGTGTAGCTATGCTGTCCTGTTGTTGCCAGATCTCTCCATTCATCCTGCACAAAACGCCATCCAGCGACCTCAACACAGCCTCCATCAGCCCCATCCACGGCTCCGCTAAAAATACATACAGTACTGTACATTCACTGACATCAGACTGTTGAGGACGAAGACACATCAAAATTAAAGCAAACCCCTGACTCACCATGAGCAGTTTCTCTTTTCACCTGCAAGTCATTGTCCAGTATTTTTTTCAGCTGGTTCAGTTTTGAGGGTTCCATATTGTCTAGTGTGTCCTGAAAATTTAAAACCCACAATTTTATTACAGTTATCAAGACTGAATGTGTTATCATTTTCCATTTAAATGCAATGCTTCTCTTTTTATATTTGACCTATCTTACCTTCAGAGTATCAATTTGCTGGCACATGTTTTTATAAAATTCCTGTGTATCTTTGCGGTGTTTTGCCATCTGGGATGCCAGATGCAAATTTTGATCCTCTAACTTGTCATACAAAGTTTTCACATTGAACTCCTCCAACTCCATAAGCGTAGCTCTAAAACCTTCACATGTTGGTTTAGTGTGTTATTTGACAGAATTCACCAGTCTGTATGTTTTGTTATGTGTTATTAATGTTGTGTATATCGGTTACCTCCTTTGCAAACAGCAGGTTCCTCTGATTCTGCTCCCTCTCCCACTCCTCTCAGACCGAGCGACTCAGAGCTGTCCACACTACAACACAACACCAGCACACTCAAAACGGCACACAGTATTGATCACTGTAACAAGTAAACTCAGACACTGCAACATTATGTGGTATAAAAATGAACATTCCATTTTAGATTAACTTTAAGTTGCCATTATATGAAAGAAAAGGTATCGTAAACATAATTAAAAAGAATTGCATTAATAAATATCAAATATTGACCACTATATTGTAGATGTTGGCTATGAGTTGATATTTAAGATATTCAAAGTCTATATTAGATATTCATTCATTCATTTTCTTTTTGGCTTAGTCCCTTTAATAATCAAGGGTGGCTACAGCAGAATAAACGGCCAACTGCCCTTGGTGCCCTTCTAGCCACAACCCAACACTGGGAAACACCCATACACTCCTGCATTCACACACATACACTACAGCCAATTTAGCCTATTCAATTCACCTATACCGAATGTCTTTGGACTTGTGGGGGAAACCGGGGCTCTGACTATGCTTTGGATTACCTACATGCTCCTGTCCCTGTTTCCAATTCTTAATAAACTGCATTTGGACCCTCAACCCCGCTGTCCTAGACTCATTACAGATGTGATGACTAAGTTATCTCTCAAATGATATTTTGATTCAAATATAGACCCAAGAGTATAACATTTTACTGTCAGCCAATTTCCAAAAAATGAAATATAGGTGCCTCTTTTTTATTCTTGCATGTTCTAGAAAATGCCTGTAACGGACACCAAGCAACCCGAGTGGTAAGTAGCTGACGTACCCATCAGTATTATAAATATATTCAATAGGAACACTGGGTTCACCCAAGCTCCGCCACTTAGGCTTCGGCCTCCCTTGAGCGATGAGGTGGGACCGATTAGGCCTCAAGACAAGAGCAGAGGCCGTCAACACTATTATCAACAACACCAGCAGGGACAATATCCCTATGGAGAAACACCAAGCACAGTATATCAATATTTCAGTTAGAAAAAAATGCCACTGTTTGTTTGTTTACTGGCTTACCTATGATGAGCCCCCAGTCTGGAAGCAGGTTTAATTTGTGTTGTTTGACAATGCCATGTCGCACAAGTTGTGCAGGGGTCGTGGGCTGAAATGCAGCTGTGGTGGGGTTGCACTCTGAGCCCTGCTCCCTTACAACCACTATCAGACTCCAGTCAGGCACTGCATTATCCAGGAACACATATTTTCCTGGCTCCATGAACACATGGGCAAATCTAGATAGATAAATCACATAATGAGAGCTACATTATATAAACTATTACCTAGAGTTAAAGTCTGCTTCAGCTCCACTGATAAAGGGTGTCCCTCAGGGTGTCTTTGGTTCTTAGACCACTATTCATCATTTATATCTATCCACTTGGTGTTTTTTTGTTTGTTTTGTTAAAGGAACACTCCACCTTTTTTATTTATTTTTAATAAGGCTCAACGTTCACAAGTCTCCTAGAGTTAACCACATATTTGAACCATATTTGAATACTTTCAAAAATGCACTATACAAATAAAGCAATGTCTTTAACTTATTTTGTTGTACCTGCTAGAATTTAGCTGTGTATGTGTGACGAGATGCTGCAGACGTCTGAAGGCCCCAAAATCCCAGCCAGGGTTACTGCTGAACAGGTGGTCCTTCTGATAGACTGGGAAGTGACTGTGGTGGCGATCTGAATAAAAAAAAATATTAAAAAACTGCATATCACTACAATAGTTTATTTTACTGACCCTACAATTTAATGTAATTATTCAAATAACAGAAATATTTTTTATGCACAGATCATTATGAATTAATATATGACTCACAAAGAGCTAAACCTTTCATTCAAGATACTGAATCAGCTGTAAATAGTCACACTCATTAATATAATCTTTAATATTAAAATAATAAAAGCTTTTGGATTAATGTATTATCTATATTAGTGCTGTATTTGACAAAGTCATACCAGTATGGTTAATGGTGAGCTGAAAGATGAGCATGTCATTTGGAGACAGACATGCTATGGGATTTGGAATTCGTGGAAGAGGCATAGAAACCTCATTCTGATCAGCATGTCTTTTCCTCCTGAAATCTTTCTCCAGAACTTCAACTGGTTCTACATGGACATACATTAAGCATTAAAAATACTGTATGAATTCTAGACCATCCTGATAACTATAAAACTGGTTTCATGAAAACCAGTCCTTATTAAAGTGTTTAATGCTTTTTTTTATGTTTACATGGAAAAGTTTAAAAATCAGTTCAATTTTCTAATGATATACAGTACATTGAAGCACCAGCTCTTTTCTTATAGTCTCTGAAATGGTTTGCTTTCATAGCACAGAATTCATTGAAAACATGAACCAAACTCTTTGGCCTCAGTAACAACTTCAGTGTTTGACAGTCAATAAATGCTGGCATTTTGGAAGTCTATTACAAACCTTTCACAGGAAGTAAGACTAAATTTAGTGACTAACTTCAGGCAGTCCAAAATCCTTTTGGGCTGTTTGCCTTTTGAAAGATTTTAAACATTGAAACTTTACCTTTCAAAAATCTACATTACGAATTACATGTGAATATAGGACACTTGTTTGTGGTTTTAGCCCTGTACTTAGCGAGGCTTGTGGAAAATGCTTGAGTGAAATAAAAAAAAAAGTAGTTCACCTCTCAGTAAAGAGTCAATAAGTATAGGGTCTTTTAGAATCCAACCAAACACTCCCTCAGGAGCAAACTGGGCAAAATGGATCCTTCCTATGTTCTTGATGTGAACATCAGGTCCTAGTACATTTATCATATTCTAAATGAAAAATGAAACAAAGTTAAATTTACAATGAGTTCCCATGACTGATACATAACAGTACAGAGTTTCTCTATCAAGTCCTGAACTCACTCTGCTCCAGGTTTTGCTTTCATCTGTGGTTTTAATTCTCAATGTCAGCTGTCCGTTTGTATCCAGTCTGACTGAGAGCTCCGGCAGTGCAGACACACATGAAGAATTACACAGCTCCTCCACTGAAACATATCTCTCGCACTGACAACTGCACAAAAAACACATCACTCTAAACAAAAATCATCACAATAATGTAAAAAAGTATGGTTCACAGTTATTGTTTACTTTATAACAGTATAAAATTCATGAAACACTGAAACATTTTTTAAGATGTCAATAGATCTGTGTCAACCAGTGTGCAATTATCTGGCTTTATAAGATCAATTGAACTCCTTTTTACGCAAATCCTTCTACTTTATATTAGGTGATCTTAACTACTATGTACTTGTATCAAACAATAAATACAATGTACTCACTGTGTTCATAATGTATTGCAAAACACTTCTGGTGCTCTTGAGGTAGGACAAATGTACGTTTAGAGACTGATTTGGTGGTATGAGAAGCTTTAATTATGGTTAATGGTTATGGTGTCAGGGATAGTCAACTTTGTAATTACAGATGTAATTCCATGCAAGTATTTAATCAATCATAAGTACAATGTAAAAACATGCATCTACTCAATAAGCACATTGTAAAAAATGTATTTCAGTGTAAGTACATACACTTAAGGCCACCTAATATAAAGTGGGACCCACTTTTTTAATCCAAGATGTGAAAAAACACTGCTGAGACAGGTGGGCTTCTCGACACTTTAAGATAATAATAGACAGAGTGCAAACTTACATTCCCATCTCTACATCTAGGGTCCCACCCTGAGGTCCACATGTGATGTTACAGGAGTAGGTGGACGGAGCAACACATTCCATAGTAGAGGCTAGTCTGGCCTGACCTGCCCCACAGCGCTTCTTCACCTACACAGAGAGCAGATCTGCTGTACTGTCTGTTCACACAGCTATACTGAAGACTCATGGGGCTAAAGTGCACTAGACTCACCTCAGGCTGACAGTCCAGCGGACTGTCTGCAGAAGAGCTTTTAAAATCCAACTCATTGTAGAAAACAAAACCTGTCTTACACAAGCACGACCCGTCTGAGTACTGGAACGCACGGTTTTTGCCTGTGCAGGTACAAGAGGACGCCCCTATGAAAAGAAACACAACAAGTATGTTACATGGTCTGGATTGTTATTTGTTTTTGGAAAGACCTTTATAATCCTCACATGACACGTTTTATACATGTAATTCGCTCTGTTATGGCATTTTAAATGCTAAGACATTGCATTTAGATGTCTTTGTTATGACTAAATTGAGATAAGTCCACATACATTTACATAAAATACATGATAACCCGTCAGTGTCTTTGTGTCGACAACTTGATATTACCAAGACAAAATAACTCATAAATCTGTCATAAACATGATATAGAAGATCAATTATCAAACTTAAGAAACAACTTTGTATGATAATATTACATTAAACTTAAAGTGGTTGGCTTTGACACTGGCTGTCATGAGGTCATTATCATTGTTTATAATACTTTTTTTCCAGAAGGTCAGCTAAGACAATTAGTTTTAAAATATATATATAAAAAATATGAACAAGTGTTAAAGAAATGAAATTAATCATCCAATAACAGTAATAATAATTAAAATTGACACAATTGTATTTCTTATGTGATTTGCAAAATCGTGCTTTTTTAGCTTATTTTTTTTTTCTTAAATGTGTTTTTATTGAACATGTTAGATACAGGGGCAAAGCAGTGGCGCAGTAGGTAGTGCTGTTGCCTCACAGCAAGAAGGTCGCTGGATCGCTGGTTCGATCCTCGCCTCAGTTGGCGTTTCTGTGTGGAGTTTCTCCCTGCGTTCGCGTGGGTTTCCTCTGGGTGCTTCGGTTTCCCCCATTTTCCAAAGGCATGCTCTAAATCCATCAAACCTCTTTTCTTGCAAAAGAGCATTTTCTATCAGGCTCCTATAATTAGGTTCTGAAGTTTCATTTTATATGCAATGAAAAGGTTCTTAGCTGGTAAAAATGACTTTTTTCATAAATGTCACTATAAGTTGTGTCTGAATCTTGAATCTGGTTTGCTGATAGCCGCGATATATTTAAGTAATATCAGCATCCATACATGCTTTTTTACCCTTTTTGTATTACTCCGCTCACATACATACAGCCAGCTACAAGCAGACACTACAGTTTGACAAATATTACTGCTGTCAGAGAACAAATACTTTTGGGGCTTTTTTAGTCGAGGATGTAGTTGTTAAGATTGCAACTATGCTGTTTATTTGCAAGAATAGTGCCTATTTTATAATATTTTATAATATTTCTGTGAGAAAGCTTGTCGGTGACAGTTGACATTTTCTATCCACAAGATGTCGACAGAACCGTATAATAAGCCCTTACGCTTAGAAGCTATAACAGTCTGATTTCTAACTATAGCAGACCAAATCAATATTAAACTGGCAAGCACATCTGCCAACATTTCCGTTTTTCATGGGAGTATCCTGTATTTCAGACCAGTCACCCGCAAACATCCCGTTTTTATTTCTTCTCAAAAAAACTCCCGTAATTTCACCCACCCCCCTCTTTGGTACAGTCTGTAAACTAAACACCCCCGGGTTACCAACTTTGGTAGAGTACCCGATCGAAGCGGCTGCCCAAAACCTGTTGCATCCTGTTCTCAACCTCAACCCCGAACAGAGACATGTTGGCAGGTTAGATGATCTCTCACTTTGGTATGTTGTAGTGCTGAATTTATACCAATTTTCTCCCATATCAGGAATGTGTGTTGCGTTGGCAGATTGAAATAAGCAAAGTCTGCACGTGTTTAGCGTTTTTCCTTATCGCAAACACAACAGCAGTCTGGTAACGTTTGTGGATTCGTTACTTTCACAACAGAGAAATACTGTAGACTGTAACACTGTAAGAAGATAACTCTGTAGATTGATGGCATTTCATGTCACGTTCAGCCTTATAATATTAAAGTTTAAGCAAAATCAGCAGTTTTGTCAACACTTTAGACAGAGTCATTCAAACATTAGCTCTAAAGTGACGTTGGTGAATTAGTAACGGCTTCTGCTGTTTTGACGTCAGCTGCAGATGTGAATGAATGTCAGAAGAAAGTAGTTCCTAATAAAAAAAAGGGTTTATAGATTTTTGATTTTCCTATTTATATACAGGATTATGCTGTTGAACTGTTGTATAAACGCAATATCACACTCGAAGCAGAGCGATATGCCTGTATATGAGCACTGGTGGGACGCTAAGGCACTCGGCCTACAGCCTTTTCTCAGTTGGCATTTTCACAATAATAAAATAAAATCTCAAACTGAAGCAAAAATCTTATATTGAGTTATCCAGTCAAAATTTTTAGGAAGAAAAGTATAAATGAACACTTTATTATAATCTGAGATATGCCCCAGATAGCAGACCTAAGTTAAATCAACATTGAATAAATGTTAGGCCCTGGGGCATTTTTTTTTATCTCACAAAAGTGTATATATACACTTATATAGGTAAAAAAAAAATAGTATATGTGGGTGGGCCGTTATCGGCGTTAATGTGCTGCGTTTACACGAGACTTTTACCACGCGAAAAAAAATAAAAATAACAACAATAATAATAATAACAATTATATATATATATATATATATATATATATATATATATATATATATATATATATATATATATATATATATATATATATTGTTGTTATTATTATTATTGTTAAGTAATGACATAATATGTAACATTATTATTGTTAAGTAATGACATAATATGAACAACATCATATTTTAAGTCTGTAAAATAAACTATTAAAAGTGCTGATGATTGTGATAGTAAGTGTTGTATTGGTGTCCTTCAGGTTGTATCTAAGCTTTAATGCGCTTTTTAAATAAATAAATAAAAAGCAAAGCAGCTGCTTGCCATCACGACAGCAATAAGATCCAATGGACAGCCTGTTGCAATGGAACGTTCTATTGAGTGTCGCCTCTGGGTAATTCTAAGCTCTTTGTTTATATAAAATATGACTTAATCAATTGAAAATGGAAACCAATTATATTTGGTATATATCTTAATTTTTTTGTTTCATTTATTTGATTTTTAATTCAATTAACACATTTGAATAAGTTATATGGCAGTCAGCTTTGTATAATGATTAAATAACTACATGCTGTAGTTCAAATGACGACCAAAGACTTTCTTCCTATTTCAATTACATTTTAGTTATTCAAAAATAACTGCATGATGGTCACTTTAGATTTGATATTTTCTGGGAACTTTTTTGTTTCAGTTACACAGATTTTCCCAGTTATTTATTTTCGTTTTAGTTTTAGAAAAAAGTTCATTTTTTTAAAAATTCCATTCCACAACCCCTCATCTTATGATTGTTGAGGCAAACTAGCATGTATTTTGTGCAAACAGCATCTGAAGCTTGACTCCAAGAACAAGGTCTGACCTGCATCTGAAGTGGATGAACTCCCACAGGGGAAGCAGGCTCTCTGGGCGTTCAGGTGATTGAAGGTTCCTGGTGGGCATTTGTGACATTGCTCGAGTGATTCTGCACTGCTGCGGTTTCCATATGAGCCAGGCGGGCAGGGAACAGGATCAGAGATGCCTTGTGGACAAAAGTACCCTACTGGACAGGGTTGATCACTGTAATGGTGTGAGCCTAGTAAACAGATCATTAAATCAATAAACATCATTGTCTAGTGCTGCTATTGTTTGTGTAATGGTAGTCGTTCAGTGAAGACCTGCAGGGCAATGGTGTCCTGGAGGACAGAGGAGGCACTGGAGGTGAGGGGATCGACTGGGCCGATAGGTGCCAGCCCCACACTGGACACAGCTGCTCTCCTGAGACTTCCTCAGCCCACTGGTGTTCAGCGGCATCCAGCCATCTGGACAGGACAGCATGGCAGAGCTGTTGGCTGGGCAGTAATTTGGAAAAGTACATCTGCAAAAAGAGAAAAGTGTTATACATGTAATGTGAAGCTTTTTCGAATGTATTTGGATTAGTGTAAATGTAGCCCTAACAACTTTTTCGGTAGTAATTTGTTAATTCATGCTTCAGTGAATCAAATTTATGAATGTCTTTAAATTAAATCTAATTTATTAATAAAATGTATATGTTTTCATTGTAATGAGGGATGTTTATAGACTATTTTAGAGGTTACTGTAGGTCAAACTATTCAAATATAGGCTATATGCCTATATTTTTATAGGCATATATTTATATATATGCCTTTTTTAGGCTATATGCTGATATAAACACCTATTTTACAAGAAACATGTTTTGTGAATACTTTAGATGTCTAATGGTGCTTAAGAAATGCCAATTTCAGACTGTTGAATGATTTTTTTCCTAGCATTGATTAGCACAATTATGCATTTATAATGCTATTATGTGGGGGTCAAATGTATATTTATGGTGGTTTTAAAAAGCCAACATACTGTTATACTACATAAACTTATTATTCTTCCATCTTCTTCTTCTTAGACTAATTTCTATATGAATCTTCTCCTCTGGCTTAGGTTGCTATATCTTTTCCAATTGATCCAACATACGGATTTCCAAAAGCTGACTTGGAAAATTTGAAAAAAAGTCCCATTGACTGAACACTGGACCAAACTTTATGACCTCATAGCTTTGCACCAGACTGTCACACAGACTTCAGGTTGGGCTCATTTAAGTCAGACTACCAATCTGCCAAGCACTGATGACCTTTTAACTTACTAGCCACATACTAGCAACCACTAATGGCACCCTAGAAACTGTCCCATGGACTTCTATTGTAAAAAAAACTGCCGTTGACTTGGAAATGCATTGGACATGCTAACAATATACCAATCCATACTAACAATACACCAATCCATACTAAAACAAACTAACAATATTCCAATCCATTATAAAAACATATTAACAAACATAAGTGTCATACTAGCAACATGCTAATTCATACTATCAACATACTAGCAACATGTTAATTCATATTAAATTCATGCAAACAACATGCTATTTTGTGCTAGAAACATGCTATTTTATACTAGAACCATGGTAGTTTATGTTAGCAACCGCCTAGCAACAACTCTGAACACCTTAGCAACCACCAAACAACGCCTTAGCAACCACTCAGAACACCCTTGCAACGACCTAGCAACATCTTAGCAATGCGTTATCGACTGCTTAGCAACCACTCAGAACACCCTAGCAATCAATTAACAACCACTCAGAACACCCTAGCAACCACCTAGCAAAACCTTTGCGACAACCTAGCAACCACTCAGAACACCTTAGCAACCGCTTAGCAATGCCTTAGCAACCACTCAGAACACCCTAGCAACACCTTTGCAACCACTCAGAACACCCTAGCAACCACCTAGCAAAAAACATGCCATTCCATACTACAAACCTGCTAGCCTATATTTAATTTGATGTCCTTGGGATCAAGCGTTTATTAGGGGGGGTCAGTCCCCCCCAAAAGTGTAATTCGCACCTTGACTGACAAGCAAATTTGCCCAGTACCAATATTTGATAGCCCTTTATACTTGGCAGACACTAAATGAAGCATAAATTGAATATACATAAATAAAATATACAGCGTGTAAATTAGGGATGGGAAGATTAACCGATATGTATCGATACGCGGTCATGCGCGTGCACAATGCGAGTGCATCGGTTGAGCAGCGAGGACGAATGAAATTTTGGAAGCAAATCGAGATGCATCGGTTTTTGCAAGATGCATCGATTTTTCCGAGATACAGCTTATATTTTTAATATAGAATGTATTTTTTATTTATTAACAAGTGTTGTCAACCTGTTTTTGGCGCATAATTTAATCGACCTACATAAAGTAAGCCTTAGCAACGGATTTGCGGATGTGCACACACTACAACTCAGTGTATCAGGTGTGCGGATGAAGCTAGTGGAGCGCCCTCAGAAAGCGCGAGAAGCAAAACAAACATTTTATTCCCCACTGAGTTTTAAATCTAAAGTATGGCAAGCAACATTATGGATTTAAGGATGGACGACATGACAGGACAGATGCAATTTGCAAAATGTGCCGCGCATCTGTAAAATACGCGGGCACTACGACTAATCTGAAATCTCACTTGAAGCGGCGCCACGGTGTTGTTGTGAAAGCATCTTCCAGTGTTTCTGCATCCCCGGCTTTCGCACTCCTTCAACCAGCTCCAAAAGTGGTGAGAAAAGCATTGCAAGTTTTTTTTCCGTGCGCAACAGTTCTGCTCGCTCTACGCCAATAACGAATGCTATTGCATTGTTCATCTGCAAAGATATTCAGCCTAGTGTCACGGAGAACGAAGGTTTTAAACACCTCCTCCTGTTAATTTTTATTTAATTATAATAATAATAATATTAATAATAATAATGATAAAAATAATTGGGTGTCACGGTGGCACAGTGGGTAGTTTGACCACCTCACAGCAAGAAGATTGCTGGTTTGTTATATTTTTATTAGCCTGTTGTTTACAGTGACAGTGATGTTTCAAAGCAGCATAACACTGCTAGTTCACAACCTTAGGTTTTGAATAATCAGTGGCAAAATATATCTTTGTAAAACTTGTTTTCATAGTTGAAAAGTTAAATCACAATTCTTGTTGTGCAATGCTAAATTTATTTATGTTGAAAGAGTGCAAATATATACATATTTTTTTAATATATATTGCACTTATACATTCTGTTTATCTTGAAAATACTTAAATAATATGTGCTATATGTTCTAAAATGGCCCTCTACTGTAAACTGACACTCTGGCTCTGAGAGAAGAGCCAGTTTGTAAAAAAAAGTCTTGGTTTTGCTTGGTTTATAAATAATCAAACTCATTCAATGGCACAGCATCCTCTTTCACATCATCTCATAAACTTGATCTAATTAGTTAGTGCTGAAATATCGCATCGTATCGTGATATGGGTGTGAATCGTATCGTGTTGCATCGCAATATGTCACAAATGTATCGCTAATATATCGGATCGTATTCTTTGTATCGAGATGCGTATCGGATCGGCATTATAGCTTAGATGCCCAACCCTAGTGTAAATACATAGAAAATAAAAGACAAAATTAACAGACAATTTTCGTCCTTATTTGGAAACTAATTTTTAAACTGCCATTCTGGTGTCTTCTGTTATCCACAGTATCCAAGTGAATCACTACCATATTGTCAACATCTTGTCTTTTCTCTAGCAAAAAATGTTTCTTAAGTGCACATCACCTCAGTGCGACAATCCATAATTTAAAAATATACATAAATATATCTAGCTGATAATGAATTATCTATTTATCAGCCAATCCATTCATCCAGCTGATATATTCATCCATGACATATATTGAATATTGAAATAACTCCAATATCTCCTTAGTATGGTAATTGGTAACTATATGTTTTTAAGTCCCAAGCAGGTTGGCATTTATGTAACTGACACCAGCTAGTAAGAGCTACCTGACGCTAGACACGAAGGCCTTTAGCATCTTTGTTAGAATGGCCACCTTACATGCTGGAAATGAGAGTTCAAAGCCTACTCTGAGTAGAACTGAAGTGGTTACATTTGATGAGAGCTTTAAGGGAAGAATGTAATGAAGGTGGTTAAAAAGTGCTGTGCAAGTAAACCTCACTTCCATGGCCACGGAAATTGCACTAGAGTTCTTCACTGTCATTGTTAATGCATCTGTCAGAAATACCAGTTTGAATCCTATTTAAAGTCAAGTGAATAGATGTGAAGGGGACACACTTACACTTGCTGTGGTGAGCTGTAGGTGTGAGACCCTTCAGGACAGTAGTATCCTGCAGGACACGGTGTGGGCTCTCCTGTCTGAGGTGTACAGTATGAACCAGCTCTGCAAAGGATCTCTGTGACTGAGCCTGTTTAATGGACCACTTTATTACACTTTACAGTTATAACATGACTTATACTGCAACTTCTGGGCTTCGAATAGTGTATTTGTTAACATAGAAATTGTATGCACCTGCCGGACATTGGTAAGAAGATCGACATGGGATGCCTGCTGTATTAGGCTGGCCTGTAGTGCGGGGGTCAGGGCAGTGGGTGCCAGGAGGGCAAAGCTCACACTGGCTGGCAGAAGCTGCCCATGCCTGTGGCCTCATAGTTCCTGCAGGACAGAACACTGGGAACCCTGTCCCACTGCACCAATAACCCGGTGGACAAGGGAAGCTTGAAAAATCTGTGAGCCCTAGAGAGACCACAATAGTAGTTTACGATACATTACCAATCTAAAAGTGTTAAGGAAATACAATAATGTTTTGAAATTTTATTGCAAATTACAGTTTTTTTTTACAATCGCTGTGACAGTTTTTTCAATACATTTAACAAGTTTCCTCTTAACACGGTTAGCACAACATCAGTCTTTGTAGGTTATACAATTAACACATTTCTTGTTGCTTTGATACAAAATGCATACAGTTAACACCAATTTCAAATGCTTGAACATTCTAACCCATTAAGCAGTTTTGGTTTTTAAAAGATGTCTAATAGATGTCTAATAGGCGTCTAAACATAGTCATCTTGGCTAAAACAAGGCTAAATTTGGGCTGTCAGTGAAAACCTATTAGAAGTATAAGAATAGGCCAAAACTAGACTAGAAGCTGAAATGAATGACAACACATATAATGTTTAATCTGTCTATTTGACGACTAGTCTAGTTTTGGGCTATTCTTAGATTTCTATTAGACTTTTACTGATAGCCCAAGTTTACCCTTGTTTTAGCCAAGCTGTCTACGTTTAGATGTCTATTAGATGTCTATTAAACACAAAATAGTTTGCTGGGAATATACTGATTTGCTACTCAAGAAACATTCTGTGGTATTATTTATTTTGAAAATGTTATTTTCTCTAACTGGTGAACAATAAAGTATATAATTGCATAAATATAATATGTGATCATATATAGTATGTTTTAGATAGTGTGTCAGACCTGTGGAGTTACAGAAAGTGCCTGCTGGGCAGGTCACACAGTCTCCCTTGCTTCCTGCCCCAGAAGTGGGCCTGTATGTGAACATGGGACAAACTCTGGGCCCAGGCCGCCCCTCAGACTCATAATCAGCTATGCCATCACAGTAATAGCCTGGTGGACACATGCGTGGGATGGGATCACCTATAGGTGGATAGAAAGCAAAAGTATGTTTGCATATTAATTCAAAAATTAATGTAAATCTATTATAATAAAAACTGTACAGTTCTTTACAACTGGAATTTTAATTACAATTTAATTTCTTTTTCAGCTTAGTCCCTTTATTAATCAGGGGTCAACATAGTGAAATTAATCGCCAATTATCCAGCATATGTCTTTTGCAGTGGATGCTTTTCCATCCGCAACCCATACACACTCATTCACATTTATACACTACAAATTAGCTTACCCAATTCACCTATAGCGCATTTGAACTTGTGGGGGAAACCGGAGCACCCTTGGGAAACCCATGCCAACACAGTGGAGAACATGCAAACTCTACACAGAAATGCCAACCGACCCAGCCGATTCTCGAGGCAGCGACCTTCTTGCTGTGAGGCGATATTACTACCCACTGTGCAACCACACTGCCCCTAATTACAATTTGTCATATTTAAAGATAGCAATTGACATACCCTCTCTGCACCATTGCTTAGGAGGACAAGGCAGACAGTCACGTAGAGAACTTGCTCCAGGGTTTTCTCTTAGAGTGTTGGAAGGACAAGATAAAGGTTCCTCAGTGCCCTCAGGGCAATAATAGCCTGTCCAAACAAACAGCCAGGAGTAAACAAACTTGGAAAATATCTCAGATAGGGAGATCATATAAAATGGAATCTTCATTACTTTATTCATGTATTCTTGCTGTATCCACTGAAGAGTTTATACGATAACAAATAACATACCGGCAGGACATGGTCCAGCGCACTGCGCTCCCCACTCACACTGGTCTCTGTTGATAAGAAAACTTGACTGAGGGGTGAAATCTGAACTGCCAGAGATGCACAAAAATCCAGCAGCACACAGGCCTTTAACCTGACCAGCCCTGAGGAATAATCCGACACAAACACTCATTATATTCACCTAACTTTTATTATATTAAGAAATATTTTTAGGAAAAAATTGTTACAAGTGAACAATATTGAGTGTGTAAACAGTGTGTTTTAAGGCACAAAAGTGATTATAGTTCACAAAACCCACTGATATGATCGGTAAACATACTTGCAGAACTTTCCTGATGGACACGGCAGACACTCTCTTTCCTCCTGCAAACCCCCGACCTCAGATGGGGTGTATGTGCCATTGGGACATGGCTGAGGAACCATTGTGGCTGCAATTTAACAGAATCCAATAATATACATGCTTTAACATTAGAGAGGGGTACAGCAGCCCGAATAGATTACCTGCAGGGCAGTAGGAGTGTGGCGGGCAGGGCCGGGGGTCGCCGATAATTGCCTCTTCACAGTAAAAGCCTGGACGACAGGGGATGCAGTTATCTGAGCCCGGATTCGGCTGATACTGTCCCGTGGGGCAGGGCAAGGCCAGGGGTGAACCCAAGGGACAGAAATGACCCTGAAAGAGCAAAACCTGTCAGTCAGGATACAAGTAGCAGATTAACAAGAGACAGAAAAAGCTCTAATAAGGTTGAACTGACCTTGGGGCAGAGAAAGGCATGTGCTGTGGTGGAGGAGAAGTCTACAGGACAGTAAAAGCCTGCAGCACAGGGCCCAGTCGGAGCATCCAGGCCCTCGCTGGCACAATAATGCCCTGCTGGACAGGGAAGACAGCTTTCTAAAGAATAACCCCCTGCAGGAAGGTCAAAAAAGGGAGGTATTATCAACACAAAGCACTGTATATTAGTAAATAAAGAAGGTAAATGATAAAACATTCATGCACAAAAGATTCCATAGAATATTGTAAGGGCATGTGAATTATTTATAAGTATATTGCTATAGAGTGAATTTATATGAGCAACTAAAGTTGAATCTCTGCGGTATTATTTGCTAGTTTAAGCAACATAGCCGATTGTTTTTGATGTCTCATTTACTTTGACAATGACCCAAATAAATTATTCATATGCATATAAATACTGTTCCTCTAGTGGTTTTTGAATATGTATAATAACTGCTCTTTAGAACTGCTTTAATATCTTTCCTCAGAGGCTTTAAATGTGTTTTATATTATATTAAATTCTACATTATATTAAACTGAACACGTTGGCCTGTACACACCAGTGAGGTTACGAATGCTGCCTGCTGGGCAGGGGAGAGGCATTAGAGTTCCAGAGGGGCAAAAGTGACCCTGTGGACATGGGCCATTCCTGAGGTAGCCAGTTGTATTCAGAGGTGCTGGATTTGGAGACCCTCCTTGGCAGAAATAACCCTGCTGGCATTGCCCTAAAAACAAAGCAACAATTAGTCTATGTGAAACAGTCACAGAAAAAAAACATAAGCATGGGATGAAATCAGACCCTGTGGCTGTGATGTTCCAGCTGAACTGCAGTAGAGGCCGGTTGGACAGGGCACACAGGCAGCCTCCGACTGAGCCCTGGTACCCTGTCCAAGTGTGCCCACTGGGCAAGGTACAGCTTCAGCAGTGCCAACTGGACAAAAATGACCTGATACAACATGGACATAGCATATTGTGAGCAACCACTATATCATACTGCATACAGAAATAATGGACATTTTTTTATAATTTAAATCAAATTGAATTGATTCAAGAATTTCAGAATATTGCTAAGAAATGTTTTTATGGATAAGAGGCTGAACTTTTTATTAAGACTTCAAAAATAGAAAATACAGTATAACATGTCAGGTAACATGCTTGTCATTTCAACTGCAACTGCAACTGATTAAATCATAAACTTGGGATTTTGCTAATTCAAACCCAACAGCAACTTTTTAAAAATAAACAGTTGGTATTAACTTATGCTTTGCCCCAATTTGCCTGTTTATACTATGCCCTAAAAGTATAAAAAATATTATCCTAACTGTCTAGTGTACAGAAGGAAAATAAAGCAGCACATTGATTTTAAAATCTGCTTGTGTGTTGTAACAATTAAACAGATAGTTTTGAATGCATTCTGTCATCATTTACTCAACCATAACTTGTTCCAAAACAGTTTGAGTTTTTTTTTTTTTTTACTGAACACAAAAGAAGATATTTTGAAGAATGCTCAATAGTCTCCATAGTGGGAAAAACAAATACTATAGAAATCAGTGGTTACTGCTTTCCAACATTCTATAGAGAAAGTCAGAGGTAAGTAAATGATGACAGAATTTTCATTTCTGGGCGATAATTTTAATTATTCAAATATATTAAAATGTAACCACTAGCTCCGAGTTTTGTTTTCTTTTTACATATATCATTTTTATATATAATAAAATGTGTGGGCAATATAAGCAATCAGAAAGTGAACTATAGAACAAATGAATTCCATTGCAATATATCCGCATAATGTTCCATGATTTAGGACAGACTTATTGTCATTTGAATGCAATCAGGGCAGAGAGTAACATTATAAAACTTAATTCAATATTTTTAAAATATAATGCTTAGAGATAATGATAATAATGCATGAACCAAAGCTAAAATAAAAAAAAACAAATTCAGCTTGGTTAGCATGATAAACTTCAGTTCAATTCAATCAAAATAACTTCTAACTGCCAATGCTAAAGTCCAAATTGAAAGAAAGGATTTGCAGCAGAATGCATAACATAATAAACATAATTACTCATGATCCATTACAATAATCTCAGCATAGGCCTGGACTCACCCATGGGACACGGGGAAGGCTCCAGTGTGCCAGGGGAGGGACACATAGTGCCTGCTGGGCATAAGAGACAGCGGGCTGCACCAGGAACACTGCTATATGTGCCAGGCTCACATGGCACTTCCAGTGGAGCGCCAATGGGGCAACTGTGCCCACTTGGACAAATATAACCCTGTAGTCCATCTACCGGTCGAGCACTACGACTGCCATTGATACAGACATATCTGTAAGAGGAAAATAACTCAAACTGTATTTAAAGAAGTGGCCAAAAGTAAGACCTTTGCTTTTATTTTTGTGATCAAAATATGAGGAACATATTAGTATTTGAGGAAAATAATATTTAATGTATAGTATTTAACAAAAATAAAAAAATTTGGGGAAAAAATGTTCCCCAAAAAATGAAACATGAATTTTAATGTACAATCCAAAAAAATACATTAATTTAAAAAATTCTAGTTCAGATATCGTTATTGGCACACAAATTGTTATATTTTCACACTTCTATTCCTATATCAAACAAAGTTCATTATTTTGCAAGCATTCACCAGGATTTAAATGCCTGACGGATAATCCCGCTCCACAAATAGAAGAAAGCCAGTTGCAAAAACAGTGCAGCGCCACTCCACAGTATATTTGTTTTCCTTTCCAGCCTCAATTGGATAGAAGCATGATCCACAGAGTTAAAACAACTTATCTTCTGGAGCAATTTCCTGACTCATTTGCACATTATGTAACATATCAGTAATGTAGAGTATCAATCAGTAGTCCTCAGTAATGGACAATAAATCTTTACCATCTAAAATCAAGCCACTAGGATCCATTAGCAATACATAAGTGCGCCCGGTTGGCTCAACTCAAGTGGATGTGGGTGTACAGTTGTCAGATGACCGTGTTCCACTCCCGAAATGCACAGATATAATTACCCAGCATCACAGAGAGCTGCTTGTGATGGATGGACCATAGCGGTCTGCTCACAGAAGTACCCAGGAGGACACGGCTGGCACTGCTCTGGCCCACTCAACCCTGGGGAGCTGGAAAATGTACCGGCGGGGCATGGGAGAGGAGAACCGATACCAGTTGGGCAATAATGGCCAGGCGGGCAAATGTTGTTGCCTGTAGATTCAATCTGCAGGATCACACATTGGTAAATGATTTTTTCTTTTTCCAACCAAATGTGCAGGGTCTTTAGTAAATGACAGAACAAATGTTATGGATACCGTGTTTCCAGTGCCGTCAGGGCTTGTTGCACCAGACGGGCAGTGAAATCCATCCTGGCACCGTCCTGTAGGCTCTGAAAGACCATGGCTAGCACAAAACATGCCTACATAGATGGAGTACAATGATTTAGATAGTTGCGCTACCATGTAAAAGTTTGAAATTGGTACTTTTTTTTATCAGTAACACAAATATTATTTCAATTCATGCTGTGCCAAATATTAATACAATTCAAAATAACTAAAAAGATAATGTTATATACAGTCAAGCTTGAAATTATTCAAACCCATGGCAAATTCTAACTGTTTTAGTTTTTTTTTTTTTTCAACCAGCAAGTTGGAAATGAGACAGGCTCCTCTCAAAATATAATTAGATGATGTATAAGAGGCATCATTGTTAAATAAAATAATAAATAAATAAAAATAAAAGATAAGTAATTAAATAAATAAATAAATAAATAAATAAATAAATAAATAAAAATAAATAATTTATATATAGTTATTTCTCAGCTTTTCTTTACATTTAAACAAAAACTTTGCATAGTGAGAATTCGCCAGGGGTATAAATAATTTTGGGCTTGGCTTTATATGTTAATAAATGTTAAAGGGATAGTTCAACCAAAAATAAAATAAAAAATCCCACATCATTTTCTCACACTCACAATTAGTTCAAAATTTTAATGACTTTCTTTCTTCTGTTGAACACAAAAGAAAGATATTCATAACAATGATAACAATGTTATATACCAGCAGTCATCCACATTCATAGCAGCAAAGATTCCTATGGAAATCAAGGGCTGCTGATTTACAATTAATATATATATATATATATATATATATATATATATATATATATATATATATATATATATATATATATATATATATATAGTTAAAATTAGCATCTTGGTGTTTAACAAAACAAAGAAGTTTGGAGGATGAATAAATAAAAGCAGAATTTCAAGTTTTAGGTGAACTATCCCTTTATTGAATCCCTTTAAAACACAGGTGTCAGATCCAGTTCCCGGAGGGCCTCAGTTCAGCACAGTTTAGCTTTAACCCTAAGTAAACACACCTGATCAAACTAATTGAGTCCTTCAGGATTGTTTAAAACCTACAGGTAAGTATGTTGAAGCAAGATTGGAACTAAACTGTGCAGAGCTGCGGCCCTCCAGGAACTGGATTTAACACCTGTGCTTTAAAATGTAATTTGTTTGTCCAATGGCAAAGCTGCTTCAGCACACAATCCTTCAGAACTCTTTCTAATATATTGTGTATTCCTTAATATCCATGCTTCCAAGCATTATCTCAGAAGAAATGATTGCAATGATAGCACATTAGCACAATTATTTGACACACTCAATCATAGCTATACAATATACTTACTAAACTTGCATCAACATGGTATCATGCATAAACAAAATAAACAAATTTTGCCAGGCCAGACATCACTTAGCCACTATTCGTGTTGTTTCTCTGGTTTAACCTGATGGGCATGGCAGACACTCCTCCACACTGGCCGTCCCAGACTGTGGCTGCATTGTTCCTGGAGGGCAGGGAAACTGAGTGCCCTGTGATGTGCTCAAGGGGCAGAAATGCCCTGGTGGACATGGAAGAGGCTCTGCTACTGCGTCCCCTGCATTGTAATGCAATAGGATCTATTGTAATAGATTTATATCTAAACATAAATGGCTTTAAACAAATTCTCTTGTTGATGGAAATGGTAACGCACCCTGACAGTAGAAGCCTAATGGACACGGCTCACAGTTTTCTCTGTGGCTGTTGCCCATGACGGAGCTGAAAGTGCCTCCGGTGCAGGCTAGGGGCTTGTTTGTGCCAGCGGGACAATAGAAACCGGCAGGACAGAGACTCTGTTCAGGACTGCTAGAGCCCCAGTCGCAGTAGTAGCCTTCTGAACATTCACCTACAGAGTATAACACAATTAGACAATAATAGACTGTGACTCAGGGTTGCATCATACAACTCCAACTCTGCCATCATGTCAGTGCTTCAGCAGTACTGTTACCAGGGGTCTGTGAAACTGCCCTTTCGATAGATGATAGAAGCACCAGCTATTTTATTTATCATTTTAAATGCCCATTTGAATGAAAAAATAAAAGTGCTTGACCAGATCAGGTTGCAAAGAAAAGAAAAAACAAAACAAAAGAAAACTTGAAAAAAAAAAAAAAAAAAAAAAAAAAAAAAATATATATATATATATATATATATATATATATATATATATATATATATATATATATATATATATACATCAACCTTTTAAAAATGAATTTTTTTCTATATTTCAGATTGAATATAGGTGATTGAACATATTGGTGTATTAAACAGTTATATCCATTAATATATATATATATATATATATATATATATATATATATATATATATATATATATATATTTTTTTTTTTTTTTTTTTTTTTTTGTAGAATGATAACACATTTGTATTTAAACAAGTATTGCAAAAATAACAATAAAAAAACTAATATAAGAAAAATAAAAATTCCAACAAAATTGTGTATTTTTTATTTTTCTTTAGATTTTTTTCTGTTTATTCAAATTTTATTTAATATTATTACTTAACTTGAGTTCACTAACTTTTGCACAGTGATCCTAAGAATTGTGTGAGGTTAGCTCATGATTTGGTTGGGTACTTACTAATCTAATGTTTATCTAATATTTTAATGATATTATAAATCATAAATTCAATTAAAATTATAAAAATTATGCCTTGGAAACAAAAATTGGAATAAGTTAAAGAACTAAACTGATTAAACTAAACTGAATTTACTAAACTAAACTAAACTGAATTGAGCTGAATTGAACTAAAATGATAATAAAAGACAAAAAAGACAACAAAAGAAAGAAAGAAAACATTACATAATTGCTAAAAAAAACCTCTTTTTTTAACACTTTATTTAATAATACAAATCATTTAAAATGGACAAATAAATAAATACTATCAAAGCATATACTGTAAATAATACTAAAACAACACTGGTCCACAGAGTACCTGCTCTTGTTCCCAGCAGACAGAACGCCCCTGGTGGACACAAACTGCCAGTGCTGTTGTCAGTTGGGTTGGGAACTGTTGCTTGCACAAAACAGAGGAATCCAGGAGCACAGGCTCCAGAGGGATTGGAGAGCCCGACTGAACCACAGAAATAACCCATAGGACACACCAGACACTGCTCTGCAATTATAAAGAAAAACAGAAACCAAAATCGTTACAGATTTGAAAATATACACACTCTTTTAATTGAGAAGAAAACTAGTTACCTGCTGAAATGAGGCCCAATGAATCACTGTATGTGCCTTTGGGACAGGGAACAGGGTTTCCAGACTGGGTCTCATTGGGGCAGTAAAATCCTTCAGGACAGATTATAGGACTGCTGACCCCAGTAGAGCCACTCGTGAGATTAATGCAGTGGAAACCAGTAGGACACGGTTTACACTCGCTCTGCCCCCGCTGATCCTGAAACTGACCTGCAGTCAAACAAATAAAAAAGAGCCAGGAGAAACGTCATTTTTATTTAAACTCATCGAAAACACTGAGCCATAAAATGTCAATGGAGCATTACCAAAATAGAGTATTACAGTACCTCCAGGACATGGCATGCAATCGTCTGTGGCCTTTCCCCTAGAATCAGGACGCCGGGTGCCCACTGGACAGGGAGCTGGCACAGCACTGCCAACCACACAATAATGACCTGGAGGACAAACACTGCCATACACGGCTGACACAGGAGCTGCGCTTGGAGATCCCTCACTGCAGTAATAACCTTTAGAAGTACAATGTGTCATTAATAATTAATCACCTTCAAAAAGTGTAAAGACCTGCTGTAGATGTTTGTATTCCCACCTGGTAAGCAGGGTCCACTGACTGCGGTCAGACCAGGCTCCGAGCAATAAAACCCTGGTGTGCAGTTTTGGCACTGGCTTATTTTGGACAGTTGACTTGAATTGCTGTAAAACATTACATTTATTTCTAACTTTTTTTTAGAAATTAGAAAGAACAGATTTTCAACAAATATTAAATTATTATATTAAATTAATATAACAATTATTACATTATTATATTAAAGGGATAGTTTACCCTAAAACAAATATTCTGTCATCAATTACTCATCCTCCATCCTCTCCAGTTTGAGTTTTTTTTACTATGTTTAATTCATTCGTTCATTTTCTTTTTGGCTTTTGGCTTAAGCCCTGCTCACACTGAGATTTCAGTTACTATTTTGTCATCGAGAGACAAATTTAGGAAATCCTAAAAGATTCCTGAAATCCAAGATTAAAATCTGTGATCTTCGATCGTTGGTTTGACATGTTCACTGACAGCCGCCTAATGGCCATTGTGATCAGATTTTTCCTCAGATGAAGTTCTGGCAGTGTCAGAAGATTTCAGACACTTTCCTGCAGTGCGATGACAACAGCTGCGATGAGCGTTAATCCAAGAACCAATAGGAGCACTGAATTTCATGATGCAATCCATGCGACAATTCAAATGTCAAAACAGTTTTTTTTTTCTTTCTGGTTTTATTATTGAGACACGCTGTGTGCAAAATTGCCGCTACAGATTGTTTACATTTGCTGTGAGGAATCTTTTCAGAACGCGGGATAGTGAAAGTGTCACGGATGGATGACGTCAAGCTTTGGCAGCATTTTCGTTCGTGTTTGGTACGTCTTCATTGTCGATCAGTCTGACTTTATGACAGCTGAGATCTTACAGTGTGACATGGGAGCCATGTTCATGCAGTCTGACATGCTACAATTGTTCAGGATTGTATAATATATATATATTTGGTTATATATATACACACACACACATATATATATATATATATATATATATATATATATATATATATATATATATATATATATACGCACAGTGTGAGCCGGCCTTTAGTCCTTTTATTAATCAGGGGTTGCCACAGCGGAATGAACCGCCAACTTATCCAGTATGTTTTTTCACAGCGAATGCCCTTACAGCTGCAACCCATCACTGGGAAACACCCATACACTCATTCACACACACACACACACTCATACACTACGGACAATTTAGCAAATCCAATGTCTTTGGACTTGTGGGGGAAACCAGAGCACCCAGAGGAAACCCACATGAACACAGGGAGAACATGAAAACTCGAACCAGAGAACTTCTTGCTTTGAGGCGACACCACTACCCACTGCGCCACCTACAATATTTAATACAGTTTTTAAACATTATTCAGAATATTTTTTGTGATCAGGCTCATAAATTTGTTCGTAGACAAACTTTATGGTAGCTTAAGAAAGCCTAGTCTGAAATTTTTAAGTAGTTTTAAAGTTTCAATAATTGAAGTATTTTTAAGAAGTTTGAAACTGTTGGCATAGATAAGTACATATATACACGGCTGCTATGCGGTTGCTAGGATGTTCTGAGTAGGTGCTAATGCATTGCGCGTGTGTTTTATGTGGTTGCTTAGATGTTGCTAAGTGATTGTTAGGGTGTTCTGAGTGGTTGGAGGTTTGGAGTTTGAACGGTTTAGGAGGAGATGTAGAGTATATAGAAATTATTCTCAGAAGAAGAAGAAGAAGAATATTAAGTTTATGTAATATAAGAGTATTTGGCTTTCACAAGCCTCCATAATAATATTAATAATAACAACTCAGAAAAAATATAATAATAAGTAAATAAAAGTAATAAGTTAACAAAATTTGATATTTACTACCCTGTCAAGTTATTTATGTTTATGCATTTACCACACACTTTTATTCGAAACATTGCACACTGCATTACATTTGTGCATTTTAACGGTTTAAGCCTGGTTTTTCTGCAGGGCATAAAGCCCATGACACTTGCATTGCTACAACTTCATAAAAGCACACCAATATAAAAGAAAAGATCATTAATTTTTTTTAAGATAGTTAATAATACAGCTGACATGTACCTGCTTATCTGCATTATGTACATGATAGAAAATGGCACAGTCAAACTGTCCCATTGGAGAACTGAAACTAATAGCGATCATTATTGTTGCTGTTTATCACCCAGCCCCAGTGTATCATATCATACAAGATAACAAACATTTACACAGACAAATCAGTTACTGTAACTAAAATATGTATTAATCAGTGTTGTCGTTTTCTGATTTCTGAGACATGCTACTGTTTTATATTTTAATGTGTCATACAAGTACCTAAATGTGCCCTTGGGACAAGGTATTCCTGCAAAACTTCCAGCTGGACAATAAAACCCAGATGGGCACAGCATTCCAGTCTCATTATCATTCGGGGAGGAAAGGACAGCTCCTCCAAAACACAAAAATCCAGCACTGCAGGGGCCAGTTGGTGACACATTTCCTGGACAGACAAACACAAATCAGCTCCATATTTCAGACCAAGTAGGATTAACACGTTCTCTCAGTGAACAATAATCATTGTTCTTGCATCATACCTGACCCCATACAATAGGTCCCAGGGTCACACTGAGAGCATTCGGAAGAATCAGCCAATCCAGATCGGTTCCCAAAACCCCCCGGAGGACATGGGTGTTGATTGGATGCCCCAACAGGACAGTAATATCCTGGCTGACATGGGAAAGGATGGGTCATACCTGTGACAAAAAAAAACATCATTATGCAAAAATAAGGCTAAAATAACATATTAACGTCAAATCCCACACGTACCATGCTCAGGACAGAAAAAGCGGGCAGGGCAAACATCACATCTGTGTTGGCCTGGACTGGGCTGAAAAGTACCTGGGAAACATGGCCTCTCCATGATAATGCCCTGATAGAGAACCAATGACAAGTGGAGGTTTTAGGAAGATCACTCTGTCAATTGTATATTCATATTCTTTTTATATTAACTCTTAAGAATGATAAATTAGGACAGTTGATTTAAATAAACTCTTTTTCAATAAATGCATGCTTTTTTTTTTTAAAGGTCTTAATGTTTGTTTATTTAATTCTAAAAACATCTACATATTCAAATTATAGAATGTAAAATGCCTAATTTTATGACGTAACATTTTATTAAATTATGATATGGTTAATTTCTACAATTGTTTACTCTGAAAAAACTTCTTGTGTATAATATAGCCTAACAAAACAATAAAAAAGCTATTAAAAAGATATGTATCCTAATTTAGTTTATTACTTTGAAGAAGTTCAAGTGAACAAACAATTAACATAAAATATTATATACAAACTTTTAAATGTTTTCCCTTGTATTCTGTCAAAGTTTTCATCAATATTGTAACAGAAGTAAATAAATATGTTTCAAGTTGTTTAAACAAACAACAAAAGTCAGAAAAACAGCTAAATTAAACATAATATTTATACAGCAGCAACAAAAACAATAATAAAAATATAATATTGATGATATAATAATGATAATAATAATAATAAATATTATTATGATTATTATTAATAATACTGATGAATTAATAAATAAATAAATGTATACATCAACAAACAATATACAAATTTTTCATAAACAAGCAAACAAAGAAAGTTGTTCAATTGCACAAATGTTGAGTTTAAGTCTTACTCTTTGACAGAAATGGCCCGCACGACACACATACTCTGCTGGTCGGGATGTGTTCTGTCCTCCAGGGCAGTAATAACCTTCAGAGCACAGGCCAGAGGGCTCAGTTAGGCCTCTCTGCTCGCAGAAATATCCCGGTGGACATTCAAGGCAATCACCTGCACTAGATCCTCCAGCAGAGCCTGGTGAGCAATAAACCACAGAGCCATAAAGATACTGGAACAGTTCAAACCATAAAGTGCCTTGTCTTATTAGAAAGTGATTGAAAAGTCTCCAGTCGCAGTGCTTTAAAAGCATTTTAATTGGTTAATGCAAAGTAAATTGCTAATAGGCAATAAAATTTGACACAGGAGGTCAAACAGGATATATGTTTAAACAAACGGTATAAGGACTTTAAAAATAGCATCGCATCCAGTGCTGGCAGATACTGAAGATTTGCCACAGAATATAACGACCAGAAATAATTTATTTAGTAAAAAATCGATGTATCCTTATGTGCTTATATTATTTTTGTTTCACATTCCACACTATTATGTTCTTCAAACAATTTGAACTGTATAAAACAATATTTTCTTTTTGTGCACTGAAGATTATTCTGTTCTATAAGAGTATTCTGTTCTTTAAAATGAAATTTTTATGTTGTTTTATTTTAGTTTGTTTTGGATATCACCTTTATTTTGGTATGGTCTTAAAATAGTTTAAAGAAGATAAATTACTTTTTTGTGCAAACCCAACCCATTAATCGATAATAAAATAAAGTGTGTTGCTGACTATATGCATTTGTGAATATACAGTATATTGCTGAATAGTCACTGCAGCTCTTGTAGGTAAACTTACTCCTCACTGTGCCTTGTGGACAGGACAGGGGTCGTGGTGTCCCTTGAGGACAGTAGTGTCCAGGAGGACAAAGCACAGCACTGGGGTTTGAGGAGCCTGTCGGACAGAAGAATCCAGCAAAGCACAATCCTACAGGAGTGTACAGGCCAGTCTGATTACAATACGATCCTGAATCACAGGGCTGAGGAACAGACGAACCCACTGGACAGTAAGATCCTGCAATACAGATTTATTGAGCGTTAGTTGTCAATACAAGCTCATTGTGATCTTATAGAGATGACTGATATCCGTCTGATCCTTCAAAATATTGATGTTGTCCTTTAAGACAAAACTTTACTGAATTAACTTGCAAAAGATCATGTTACCACCTAATATTAAAATCTTTTATTAGATCACAAGTAGATGAGAAAAAAACATTTCTGTGTCCTGGTGTTCTCTTCACTTTTTCGAAACCTATTTTTAGCTTTTCTTCTGTTAAACACAAAATAAGATATTTTAAAGAATGCTGGTAGGTGGCACCCACTGACTTTCATAGTAATTTTTTAGCCAGCATTCAACATTCTTCAAAACATCTTCTTTTTGTGTCTTCAGATTTAATCATGTCGAATGTAAGACTTTTTTTAAAGCCTTTTAAGTATAATATGAATTCAATTTTAGCCTTTTACAGGGCCAAATGTTCAGAATTATTTCTAATGGCCTGGTTGGACCACGTCAAAAAAAAAATCTAATTTATCTAATTTAGTTATTTTTTAGACCCAAATTTTAAATAATGTGTCAAAGCAAGCAAACTCTAGTTTTTTTTTACTTATTTTTTTTTTTTTTTTATTGATATGTTTCAAAAAATATAATAAACTGAAGTGTACGCACAACAATCTCTCTAGGTAAGTGTCCTTACTCTATAAGGAAAATAATTTAAACATGTTGGTAAATAGAGTTATTAACAGAACAATTTGTTAAAGGTTTTATTGAGACGAATTGTTGGTGATTGTACGGGTGTTTGCCTGATTGGTTAGCTTTACATTGACATGAAAAAATTAGGGCTGTTTAGAATGATTCAAAATGACACACAACACAACATTTTTGTAATATTAAGACTTTTTAAGTCCTAAAATTTTGTTTAATTGTCCAAAATTGTTTAGATTATTTTGTTTTGTGTTTTTGAAACATTTGAGTGTGTAAAAATGAAGAGAAAATGTTTATTTTCTGAGTGAACTATACCTTTAAATAGTATTAGCTCATCAGCTATTTTCTCAAAGTGTATTAAATGGTTCATTCAAGAATCCTGACTCTCTAAACCTCTCCTTTGAGTGTCTACTTGGTCACATTGTTCAGTGTGTTGTGATTGGTTTACCAATAACACTGTGTATTGGATTTCAGACACCCACTCCTACTGTACATCTTTATGTATGGGTTTTCTTTAGCACTTGTGATACATTATTTTACTATTTTATTTTAAAACCTTATCCTTTGGAAGTATGTGCAAAGCTTTGACTTTCACACAATGCAAAACATTGTCTTCTTGATTTTACAAAATCATAAACCAAACTCTTTTAGGCCTCACACATGAATCACAGAGTTTGAGGGTCAAAGTTGTTTGATTGTAGACAATGAAGACCATTGACTCACATTATGCACATTTGTTATAATCATATGCAGGTTTATGCAGGACTTAAAACTTGAATTACTGACAACGTGTTTCAAGCTATTTCGACTTGGTTCATTATTTTGGGAGACATTAACTTTTAAACATGCACTATGATTATTGTCCATCTTTTAAATTAACAGCTACATTTTAAATTTACATTTGCTACATTTGCATAAGAGATAACACCCCAAAACATTTAATGATAAATAAACCAATGTGTGTACCTGTAGGGCACAAGTCTCCTTTAAAGCCGGTACAAGGTTCTCTGATTTGTAGAGGTGCTTCAGACTCTAATAGAGGTCTGGGATCCAGATCAGTCCAGACAGCACCGTCACCTTGAAAAAGTGTCAGTCAGTTTTAACAGGCTCATCTGTTACCCAATAAACAATTTATTGCCATATCTTCAATCCTACCTGGAATGTGGATTGCGCAGGTTATGTTGTGCTTCAGATGGCAAAGATCATACTTTTGGAGATGGGATGATGGTATGAGGTCACAAAAACAGGTCTGCTGAGACAGTGTGGCCTGAGGTCTGGAAGTATCTGCACCTTTAACGCAATAGTGGCCTGGAGCGCAAGACCCTGAAGAAGTGCAAAAATATATACAGTTACTGTAGGTCCATAAATATTTGGACATTAACACAATTCTAACATTTTTGGCTCTATACAGCAACATAATTAATTTGAAATAAAGTCAACAAGAAGTGATTTAACTGTGGACTGTCAGCTTTAATTTGAGGGTATTTACACCCAAATCAGGTGAATGGTGTAGGAATTACAACGGTTTGCATATGTGCCTCCCACTTGTTAAGGGTCAAAAAGTAATTGGACAATTGGCTTATTAGGTGTTCCATGGCCAAGTGTGTGTTATTTCCTCATTATCACAATTACAATGAGTAGATAAAAGGTCCAGAGTTCATTTCAAGTGTGCTATTTGCATTTGGAACCTGTTACTGTCAACTCTCAAGATGAAATCCAAAGAGCTGTCACTATCAGTCAAGCAAGCTATTATTAGGCTGGAAAAAAAAAAAAAAAAAAACATCAGAGAGATAGCAAAAACATCAGGCGTGGCCAAAACAACTGTTCTAACATTCTTAAAAAGAAAAACACACCAGTGAGCACAGCAACACCAAAAGACCCAGAAAACCACGGAAACAACTGTGGTGTATGACCAAAGAATTTCAAAGAGTTTCAGGCAATATTTTCTGCTCATATTAAGCCAAATGCGTCAGAACTCATTGGATGGGGCTTGAAAATGACCCAAAGCACTGATTGAAAATGACCCAAAGCACACTGCAAAAGCAACCAAGGAGTTTTTGAAGGGAAAGAAGTGGAATGCTATGCAATGGCCAAGTCAATCACCTGACCTGAATCCAATTGAGCATGCATTTCACTTGCTGAAGAGAAAACTTAAGGGAAAATGCCCCAAGAACCACCAGAAACTGAAGACAGTGCAGAAAACCACCAGGAATGAAACCGACCGTCTTGTGATTTCTAGGCGCTTCAGACTTCAGCTTTTAACTGACTGAAAAGGATTTGCAATCAAGTATTAAAAAAGTAAAAGTTTGCTTTATGATTATTATTCTGTCTGATTACTTTTGGTCCATTAACAAGTGGGAGGCACATATGCAAACTGTTGTAATTCCTTCAGCAATCACCTGATTTTGATGTACCCTTAAATTAAAGCTGACAGTCTGCAGTTAAAGCACATCTTGTTCATTTAATTTTAAATTTATTGTGTTGGTGTATAGAACCAAAAATTTTAGAATTGTGTCAATGTCCCAATATTTATGGGAATAACTGTATATAATAAAAAAAAT
The DNA here is from genome assembly GCF_052040795.2 of Danio rerio. NCBI lineage: Eukaryota > Metazoa > Chordata > Actinopteri > Cypriniformes > Danionidae > Danio > Danio rerio. The sequence goes on from NC_141035.1 coordinate 24,887,879, forward strand.
ATTTATTGCAATTAATTGATTCATTACTGGGTTAAATTCTATTAAATTCTATTAAATTCTATCAATAAAATCATCACAAATTTATCAAATGACTTTTGAATAGTTTGGACTTTTTGCTATGAGTCTGGTCTTGCAGATTCCTTGTATTATACAGAGAGCATTCATATAATTTATTCCCTAATTGACACAACTTCCTGTCCACCGTCTTTAATTAGTCTAAAAATCTGTTGTTTTAAACTCTCCATAGATGGTTAGCCCAATTTCCACCAAATTTGGCTCAGACCATGCAGCCAAAATGTCATAGAATTTTCCAGTTGCTCTGTAGCTTGTTGCCGTGCTTGTTTATGATGTGGCCGCAGGGCTGCTTAGCCCAGATATTGCTGCTTGCAGCTATATTATTATAAATATCTTCTTTTGTTTAACAGAAGAAAAAAAACACATGAGGAAGAGTAAATGATGAGGTAATTTTCATTTTTGGGTGAACTAAACCTTGTGAAATGAAACTGTGAAAAACTTTTATTCATTTATTCATTTTCCTTCGGTTTAGTCCCTTTATTAATTAGGTGTCGCCACAGCGTAATGAACCACCAACTTATCCAGCATATGTTTTACGCAGCAGATCCCCTTCCATCTGCAACCCAGTACTGGGAAATACCTATACACTCTCTCATGCACACACATACGGCCAATTTAGTTTAATTAATTCACCTATACCTTGTCTTTGAACTGTCTTTGTCTTTGAAACCGGAGCACCCAGAAAAAACCCATGCGATCATGGGGAGAACATGCAAACTGGCTCAGCCATGACTCGAACCAGTGACCTTCTTGCTGTGACAGTGCTAACCACTAAACCAGTATGTCGCCCTGTGAAAAAAATTAAATGAAAAATTGCTGCAGTTATTTAAAACCTAACACTGATTGGCTTTTTTAGGGGGTGAGTAATGTTTAGGATTTTGAATCTGAGATTAGGAAAAAGGTATTGAACCACTGAGCTACAACATAATACTTCAATAAATGTAGGACTTTTTAAGCAATAAAATTTTAATATTAAAGTTATATACTTTTTAGGACCCAGCAGAAACCCTTGGAGTTGTTTTATGGTTTATGGTGTAATATTAATGATCTGCCAACCTGAGGGTTGAGTGGAGCCTGGCGCAGCGCAATATCTGCTTGGAGGGCAAGAAGAGCAGTCATTAAAAGAAGTAGCTCCTTTGTCCCGGAGAATGAAACCAACAGGACAGGGTAATGGAGCACTGCTCTGCTCGGGGCAGTAATGTCCTGCTGGACATATATCTCCATACATCTGAGAGACTGGAGCAGGCTCTGTGGCTCCAGAGGAACAGAAATGACCTTTAATGGAAGGAAAATGACATGTAAAATTAAGATAGACGCCATTAGGACAGACTCTAAATAGAATCTCTAGGATACTGACCAGCGGAGCAGGGTCCAGAGGGGCTGATTAGTGCACTGGTGTTACAGTAAAATCCAGGAGGACACGGAGAGCAGTCACGCTGAGACTGCAGTCCCTCAATCACACTCGCAGTGCCTGCGGGGCAGGGAAGTGGACTGGTGCAACCCTCCAAACAATAAAAACCTGAATGTAGAAAAAAGATTAAGTTTCCATGAGAATAAATAAAACAGTGCTTCATGGAAGAAAATCTAAAAGGTTGATGAATCTTTCTTTATGACAACTTTTTTGAGATTTGAACAGATCTATGTGTGTTGAATATCACTTAAGACTATGTTAGCACCGTTAAGCTTTGAATTTGTGGGAAAACTGGATCATTTTGAGGTTTTGTCTGCTCATTTCATCTTCTGGGTTTAAAATCGTCATTGGGGTAGGATCCAAATCTGTGAACTGCTAGAGGAGTGATGACACATCTATGTCTCATTATTATTCACTGACTGAGATTTCTTATCCTATGAGAAGACCCTGCTTCTTAATTATTTTAGACAGCACATGATTTCCAATAACAGACCTGATAAGCTGGGAGACCAGACCACACATCATGCAGTAGTTAGCTGTATATGAAGGGTTGTAGGTGTTTGTTTCTGTGGTGTACAAGTTTTTTTGCATGGCTTTCCCGAGATGCAGACATGGCTAGACTTTGAGTCTGCTTGCAAGCAGTTGGTCAGCCATCAGCTCACAGTCAAGCTTTTTTTGTGTAGCGAGCATTTTTAGTTCTGGCAGGGGCTAGTGGTTTGAACAGATGGGGCAAGGGACCTGCTGCACCACTGTCCACTGTGTCTGCAATTGGACAAGGAGATTCAGCAGGAGTGAAGACCTCAGCAGCTTACTTACATTACTACAAGCTTCTATGTCGCTGTCCACCATTATTATGAGTGTTCTCTGTGGGCAAGTAAATCTGGGCTATGTATGTGTTGTTGTTTTGCATGCATTATTATTTTGAAATATTTATAAATTGTATACACATTTTTAGTGTTTATATAATACACGTCTCCTCATGTTTTGCGTCTGATTTTTCGTCTGAAATGGTGAGTCAATTGACAGTTGCTCACCCCCTCATTTTTCCCTGCTTTGCCAGCCACACCCACTCCCCTTCCTTGTGTGGCATGATGAGAATTCTGAGGTAGACTTAAACTGAAAGAGGTGGGGGTTCATGACTCTTTAAAAATATTTTTAATCAGTTTTTAAAAAAAAAATAAAAATGTGACATTTTGTGAAAGTTCATAAATCAGAAAGAGCATGTTTAGCTTATATTGCATGATAAAATCAAAAATGTATATATAAAAAATACTATATTCATTCATTCATTCATTTTCTTGTCGGCTTAGTCCCTTTATTAATCCGGGGTTGCCACAGCAGAATGAACCGCCAACCTATCCAGCACGTTTTTACGCAGCGGATGCCCTTCCAGCCACAACCCATCTATAGGAAACATTCACAAACACACACCTATACACTCATACACTAGAGACAATTTAGCCCACCCAATTGACCTATACCACATGTCTTTGGACTGTGGGGGAAACCGGAGCACCAGGAGGAAACCGACGCGAACGCAGGAGAGAACATGCAAACTCCACAAAGAAACACCAACTGAACCGAGGTTCAAACCAGCGACCCAGCGACGTTCTTTGCTGTGAGGAGACAGCACTACCTACTGCGCCACTGCTTCGCCCAAATGCTTTGTTATGGTAATAAAATTATAATCAAAAATGTGTAAAAGGACAAACGTACATGTTATGAAAAACTAAAGAGTAAACTACATATATGTCCTCTTTTTTGTGTGACGTTGAGGAGAAATGTGAGCCAGACATTTGTTGACAAAACCTGAAAGAAACCTGAAAGATTAAGTAATATATATGTGACATTCTACCAGAAACTTACATTATCTGTCCCTAAAATAAAAACATAAATACTGTGAATATAAAGTATTTCATCCCAAAATTTTCTAAAATGGACTGAAGGTTGATTTCTGTGAGTTGTTCTGTAAAGGAATATGCCACTCATTTGGTTCTCAGGTTTTTTTTTTTATTAAAAATACTTTACAAATGTACAAACCCTGTCATTGTCTTTGTCCTCAGCCCAACTGAACCCACACCTTTAAATGTTTTGTTATGATAAAAACTGTTATTCAGAAAAAAATATATACTTCAGAAACAGCAAGTTTAAGTTGTTATCATTTACATCAACTAATTAAAAACATGAAATTATAAATAAATTCTACAAATAAACTGTATAAATATATAATACAAATAATTTTACAATTGTCCCCATGTTTGTGTCAGTCCTGTTACATTTGCATTAAATTTAACATAAAATGCGTGAAATAAACCTTTAAGGCTATGACTCGAATGTGACATCATTTGACGGAGAAGAAGCTGACAGTAATCAAGGACACATTCTATAAATGAATTCTATGATTTTTATATTTGCTTTTGTGTAATTTTTTTTTTAGGACGACAAGTATATATATGTGTGTGTGTGTAAAAAATAATATGTGAAAGAAATAAAACACTGTACTGTACAGTACTGTCCTGTAAAACAACAATAGGGTAAATAGGGTAAAGAAATTTAGTATAAAGAAAAATATTACTGTTTATAGCAATATTATGTTTTTCAAAAGCATTGTTATTTGAATTAAAAAGTACATTTTATTATAGTACAGTTTTACTGAAAAAATAAACTTAATTCTAAAATTGTATGGCAGTGCAGCATAAATGTCTCAAAGCACACTTCAGTCAATCAAATTATAAATACAGCAGTGGTGGAAAGAGTAGTGAAAAATCAAACTTAAGTAAAAGTACTGTTACTTGCCTAAAAATATGGTGCAAGTAGAGTAACAGCATCTGTTGTAAATATTACTTAATGTTGTACATATTAGTATTAATATTAAGTATGAGTAAAAAAAACTTTCAAAAGTACTCAAGAGTAGTGAGTAATACACTGTGAAAAAGCTGATGCATTTACATGTAATTTGTGGATGAGTGTAAACGTAACATTCTGTAGTGCATTTAGTTATTTAGCAGGCACACAACATCATAAAACGGTAATATTAGGTTAGATTTAGGTTGTGATGTTAGGTGACCGTAATTTAATGTCTTGCCAGTGTCTAGGGACAATCTTATTTTGATGTCCAATAACGACGTTGAATTACTTTAGATATTTGGTTGATTCAAGGTTGTATTAGAAATCCAACATCGAGCAAACATCGTCATATTGACATCAAATACTGACATTTGTTCATCAGGTATGGCAACCAAAATCCAACATTTGATAGACGTCATAGTGGTAATGTCCACACAACGTCAAGCTGTAACATCATTAGATGTTGATATTTGGTTGAGTTTAGGTTGGACATTTACGTCAGCCTGACGCTAGGTTTTTGAGGTCATACAGTATGATGCAATTTATCTTCGCTGGTGATTTGATTATACAGGAATCACAGGAGTGATTTTGTATTCCCCATTGAATAAAATAAAAGTAGTGAAGTAGTTGTAAAAATAAAGTAGTGACTACAGGTTGAAGGTTAAGTAGTGAAGTAAAAGTACCGTTACTGCAATAAGTATGTTCTCAAGGAAAAGTAAACGTACACATTTTTAAATCTACTTAGTAAATTACAGTTCCTGAGAAAAAACTACTATTTGAGTATTTGTACTCAGTTACTTTACACCACTGAAATACAGGTTTAATATGCTCTTTCTTCTAACTGATTCTGGGGTGAAATATGTCCCAGACATTTCTTAACAGGCATTTGAGGGCCAGTCTCAGGCATATAATATTTACCTGATGGGCATGGTTGACAGGAAGGCTGGGATGGCAAAGGCTGATAAGTACCAGGCAGGCAGATGGCAGGCTCAACACTACCATAAGGGCACGCATGACCAGACGGACACTGGCGCTCTGAACAGACAGATCATAAAGGTAAGAGACTGGCAGTATATAAATAGTGGATGTCTAGACATCTCATGGCACTAGCACTAAATAATTCAGACAGCAGTAGGGCAGCCCTGCAGAGATGCTGTGGTTAGTCACTAAGATAAATGGCAGGAGGAAGCAGATGCCGTCTCCTTCTTTTAATGAAAGCCGCTCTGTACATCCGCTAGCCCAGTTTAGCGGATGCCCAGAGGACAATATGGATTTCTGCCTAGTCAGTATTGCCTCCTACCTGGTTGATGTCCTGTTGGAGATCCTGGTGGACAGAAGCTGCCCTCAGGACAGAGGAGCTCCGCTGAGCTCTGACCCCAGTCTGGACAGTAATATCCAGATGTACATGGTTGACAATCTGTCTCAGATACAGCACCACGCTGGCCCTGGAAGAAACCTGTGATAATACAGTATAACCACAGATCAGTAGCTCTAAAACACTGACATGAGATTATTTCACAGATTACTGTAATAATACTTCTGTGAATTAAACTGATACAGCAAACTTCAAAATTTTGCAAGATTTACTACATAGTTCAGGGGTTCACAAAATTGTCAGGCCGCGACTACCAAAATAACAATCTCATAGACTTAAGACCCCCAACATTCTGAGAGGTGATTATAAAAATATAAACCCTGCACACAATGGCGCACACGCACACTGTTTTTTATGTTCATTATTTGCATGTTAACAATCAAATAGTTTGATTGAAAGAACATTTTTATTCTGACTTTTTTTTGTTTGTTTTTTTACCAAGTTCACAAAACCAATTCATAAACTTTCTTTTTACTCTGGCACATGTGTAATGGAAATAGTAATTTCATCTCATCCGAAATCCATTGAGGGTGCTATGGCAAAAGGATCTGCTAGACAAAGACTTAAATGCTGGACTCAAGACGTTAATTTGGCCGAATAACAGTGTTTATTGGTGGGTAGCAAAATGTTGTAATACGCTTAGAACATTAAATAAATAATATGTAATAATATGTTATATGCAATAATATAACTAATAAAATTAATAATAATAATATATCTAATAAAACAACAAATTTTGTACAGCATCAGTTACATTCCGTCACTGCAAAGGCGAACACTTTTGTTTTTTTCTGCAAACATGATGCGCGCACATCCTGAATGTTTACAAACTGGTAATTGGCCATTTAACTATTATTTTGTTCTTCAGTTGTTTATGGATAAAATTCTCTATTTTGGGAACTGGTCAAACTGCATACTTGTGTGTGTGTGTGTGTGTGTGTGTGTGTGTGTGTGTGTGTGTGTGTGTGTGTGCACGCGTGCGTAGGTGCGTGCGTGTGTGTGTGTTTGTGTGTATATAGTATATATGCATACAGTTGAAGTCAAAATTATTATGCCCCTTGAATTATTAGCATATGTATAATATGTATATTTTTTCTATACAGCTTAAAGTGGCATTTTAAGGCTTAACTAGGTTAACTAGGTTTGTTCTGTAGACTAATCGAAAAAAGATATAGCTTAAAGAAGCTAAACATTTTGACCATAAAAGGGTTTTTCAAAAAGTTAACCCTGCTTTTATTTTAGCCAAAATAAAACAAAGATACTTTTTCCAGAAGATAAAATATTATCAGACATACTGTGAAATTTTTCTTGTCTGTTAAACATAATTTGGTTGGGAAATATTTAAAAAAGAAAAAAAAATTAAAAAGGGGCTTCAACTGTATATATATATATATATATATATATATATATATATATATATATATATATATATATATATATATATATATATATATATATATGTGACGACCCCAGGACTTCAGTATGGATGTGGCAGATCCTGATTGGGTGCCTGGTTGATCACTAATTGGCTCAAATCGTATAAGTGTTTTGTGTGCTAGCTTCTGGAGGACGGTGTGGCTACGGGCTGTCCTCGTGTCAAGATCATCTCTTCCTTTCTGCAACCTTATGGTTTTGTTTAGCATTATTTATTTGTGTAGTTAAAGTAGTTATTTTCTTTATTTTCCCCTAAACATTTGTTTGTTTGTTGATTTGTTGTTCTATTTAGTTTTATGTATAATAAATAAGTTGCATATACATTCTTTTGTTGTCCGAACTCTTTTATGTTGCGACTCAAACGAGGGGGTCGTAACAATATATATATATATATAATCAAAAATACAGTAAAAACTCTAATATTGTGAAACATTATTATACGTTTCTTTATTTAACAAGAAAAAAACCCATTGAGATCAAGATCTCATTTACAAGGGTGACCTGGTCATGAGGTCTGCAACACACGATTTATAAAAAAAAATTAAATAACAATAATAATATTAATAATAAATAGAAAATGAATATAATATAAAATTACAGTTCAGTTTTTCAGCTTTACCACATTTCAATATATTAAAAACATATACATTGAGAAATGGACTGTTGTTTTTCGTTAAAAAGGATAGAGCGAAACGATGTCATTAGAATGAGCTCAGACATTTTCAGTTCAGACTGAAGAGTATTCCAGGATGAGGGGGCGGCATGACTAAAGGCTCGCTTCCCTATTTCAGTTCGAACCCGGGGAACTGTATTATAACTTAATGTGATTGTTTTTATTTAAATATATTTTAAAATGATTTTTATTACTGTGATGCAAAGATGGGCTGCAGCTGGAAGGGCATCCACTGCCTAAAAGGTGCTGGATAAGTTGGCGGTTCATTCCGCTGTGGCTACCCCGAATTAATAAAGGGACTAAGCCGAAAAGAAAATGAATGAATGAATGAATGAATGAAAGAATGAATGAATGATCCTCATCTCTTAACATTTTCATCAAGTACGGGTAGCATATTTTTCAGGGTTCATTAATTAATTCAAAAGAACATAATTTATTTGAAAAAAAAAAAAATTGTAGTAAATATTTTGTACCTTGTTGTTAATGTTACTTTTAATAAATTTAATGCACCTTTCCTGAATAAAAGTGTTAATTTCTTTCAAAGAAACAAAACCTTACCCCAAACTCAGAAAAAGTTTTAAAAAGCATGTACATGCAAGTAAAAGTAATACAAGCATGAAATTTAAATAATATTCAATTATAATATATAAATATTGTAAAATTTTTGGGACCTGTAAAGTTCCCCAAACTAAATAAATAGATCAATACAATAGAATTAGGTAACAATAAATAAATAAATAAATAAATAAATAAATAAATAAAATATATTGTAATACTAGCGTTTTCCAATTTACCAATCTTTGGCCTATACTATAAGACCAAAAAATTGTTACTGCATAAATATACAGAAACACACTGCATGCTTATATTGTTTAGAAAAGAGCATGGTGTGCATTCTGTTAAATCTCTCTCTTTTATTCATTCATTTTCTTTTTTGATTAGACCCACAGGGAGAACATGCAAACTCCACACAGAAAGAACAACACTTTATTTTATTACATGATGTAAGGCGTTTACTTTTTTTGGTTGAATATTGGTTAAAAATTTTACCTGGAGGGCAGGGTTCTGGTCGAACACTGCCAATGGGGCAGTAATGTCCTGCTGGACAGATATCACCAATGAACTGAAGGTGAGAATAGATATCCTCTGCTGAATGACCAACAGGTTCTTCGCAAACTGGAACAAAATTATTACCATTACAATCAATGACTAAAATGAACACTCAAGAAGCACCTAATGATTGTAAAAACCTAAGTTGGCCAGTATATGAAATAGTTCTTCTTGACAGCTGGTCAGTGACATGTTTTGAAAAGTTATGTCTGAGAATGTGGTATGGTTTAAAACAATTATAAAATTGCAAAGATTTCTTTGTAAATATCTATGAAAACTGATGCACTGCACTGAAATCTGAAGTGCTGCGTTTTGATATGAGCACCTCATGATGAAAGTGTTTTCCATTCTAAAGTTTGTAATGACAACACTTGTTAATGTTTGTTAATTATAATATTTTGTTAACAAAAGAGAAAAAAATTGAAGGCAGAAGTTTTCATTATGTATAAGGTTTAATGAAAAAAACAAAACGTAATTTTAAAAATGTCATTTTACTGTTGTTACATAAATATAATGAATATTATCGTTATGATCATTATGATTGTTATTGTCATTTTTGAAAAGATTTTATTATTAGCATCATCATAATCAATATTTATTACAATTATTATTATAATATTTATCATAATTTCTATATAATTACATATTTACTATTATCATCATTAGATAAATATAAATAAATATATCCAGTATATATATTGAATCTAAACATTGTAACCAGGGTGGTAATATTTACCTTTTGGAATATTTAGATATTTATATCTAGATATCGATATACAAATGTGACAAAATGTTAATTTCATTCATTCATTCATTCATACATGCAATTTCTTTTCGGCTTAGTCCCTTTATTAATCAGGGGTCACCACAGCGGAATGAACCGGCAACTTATCCAGCATATGATTTATGCAGAAGATGCCCTTCCAGCTTCAACAATATCAGATATCAATACACACTTATTCACACACATACACTATGGACAATTTAGCTTACCAAATTCACCTATACCTCATGTCTTTGGACTGTGGGGGAAACTGGAGCATCCGGAAGAAACCCACGTAAACATGGGGAGAACATGCAAACTTCACACAGAAATGCCAACTGACCCAGCCATGGCTCAAACCAGCAACCTTCTTGCTGTAAGGTGATTGTGCTACCCATTGCCCCACTGTGATGCCCATGTTAATATCAATACTTTTTTAATTATAATAACTTTTTAATGATGTAATGCAAATAAAGTTTGACAGATGCTAATATCACCACCCTGGTTACAATGTTTAGATTCATTACACTGTAGTGAGTGAAGAAAATAACCTGTGTTGTTGTAGTACTGCGGTGCAGGTGTGTGTGATCCTTGAACACAGTAGTATCCTGGACTGCAGGGCCCAGAGGGTGAAGTGAGGCCAGATTCAGCACAGTAATGTCCCGGAGTGCACGACTGACACATCTCTACAGATGCTGCTCCTATTCAAAAACACACACAATGCTAGTTTCAATCATCCATATTTAACAGCACGAGCATGCTACATCTGCTGGAATAAGACCTTCTAATGAGCCGAATGTGCCCAGAGGGCAGGGCTCCATATGGCTGGCACCCGCTGGGCAAAAGAAGCCAGGTGTGCATCTGCCTCCCGTTGAATCTCCAACTGGCTCTGAGAGCGAGGCACCCTGGGTACACACATAACTGCAAAATCCCAGAGATGAGCATGAGGAGACAGGCCTGTATTATTTGACAGGACATTAATAAGTCCACTCACCCTGGAGAACAGTTGCCTGTAGGGGCGTCCAGGCCAGAGGAGCTACAGTATTTACCAGGAGGGCAGGGGACACACTGATCCTTGCTGGACAGGCCCGGCTGACCATTAAAAGTGCCCACAGGGCAGGGGAAGTGCATGCCAGAGTCTGAGCCTGTTTAAAATAAAAGCAAGTATAGATTGAAGAAGCGTTGTGGTGTCTTGATCTGACACTCAGTGGTTTTGTCAGTACCTGGAGGGCAGTAATATCCTGCAGGACAGGGCACAGGTATAGAAGTTCCTCCTGTTACTGTGTCTGAAGCAGCACAAAAATATCCAGCTGGGCACAGCAAACATTCTGCCTGTGGACATAAAGCAGATACAGTTTTAATATTTAGGCTTGTGGTGCTTTTTACATTTCTGTTTTTCTTTTTGTTCTATTGACCTTATTCTTCATGTATGAGCAGACACAGCCATTGGAATCTTTTTGATTCGAGACTTCCATTCTCATTCAGCTACATTGATTTTTAGACATTAAAACAGCTTGTTATTGTTGCTTTTTTATGTTGAGATTTTCGTATTATATTTGTTGCTTGTGGCCTTCACTCCTGCCCACAATTATTACTTGCAATTAATCTTGTTTGTCTTTTTCCCTTTTCAGTTATCTATGGGTTGATTTGGTGGCGTCAGGCCTTTAAAATAGACGAAAGCAGACTTCTCTCGATTCCTCATTCCACCAGTTTTTGACGGCTTTATTGTTGTGTTCTCCTTTATACTTTACTTTTGGTATTTGTTTGGAGTGGAGAGTTCCAACCTGCTTTAGGTTTGTTTGGTTGTTATTTATTATGTTGTTAGCCTCTCTTGTCATGTTGGATTGTTTTGCTTGGTTATGTTATGTTATTGAATAATTTAGTTGGAGCACTTTGGGCGTTGTTTATTTACGTTACATTATGTTATGATCACGAGTCATATTTAAATTATGGCTGTGACACAATTGGGGGCTCGTCCGAGATCTCTATAATTTGTTTCACTTTGTTCTCTTTTGATACTGATCTTTTGTACAATGAACATTTATTCATTCATTTTCTTTTTGGCTTAGTCCCTTTATTGATCAAGAGTCGCCACAGCGGAATGAACCGGCAACTAATCCAGCATATATTTTACGCAGCGAACACCCTTCTAGCTGCAACCCAGTGCATGGAACATCTATACAACTTTATTCACATACATCCACTATGGCCAATTTAGCTTACCCAATTCACCTATATCACATGTCTTTGGATTTGTGGGGGAAACTGGAGCACCCAGAGGAAACCCACGCGAACACGGGGAAATCATCCAAACTCCACACAGAAATGCAAACTGACCCAGCCGAGGCTCGAACCAGTGACCATCTTGCTGTGAGGCGACATCGCTACCCACTGCACCACCTCATTATATTATAGTATATATGTGTATATATATATATGTTTATCTATAGTCATGAACACACTTGTTTGTAAAGCAAATAGTTTGAAAGATTTGTGCCATTTATTATTACTAGTAATTTCTACCATAGGTGACTGAATCGGACCTTCTTAACAATCTCAAACATGTGCGCATTTCCACATTGCAGAATAAGGTCAATACAGAACACATTAAAGTTGCTTAATTTGTCATTGAAAAGAGTAAATTGAAAATTTTTGGGATATCTACCAATGACATATTAGTATAATACCAAATATTAGTATGTAATTTTAATTAAAAACTAGTCAAAAAGTGATTTCCATAAACCATCTCCAACACAAATTACTGTTATTGATCATATAAATGTCGTGAAATTTTAATTTTATTTGTCAATTTTTTGATTGTTTATTAATCTTTTGAGTAAGCTTTATTTTTATTTGAGTTTTATTTTTACTTTAAGTTTAAGTTTTAGTTTTAGTAATTTTTGCTATAACATTTTGTACTTTTTGTATTTTTTTTTAAGTTAATCTAATATCTATATTGATACTTTATTTTATTTATTCTTTATTTCAACTCACAAAATAAATGCTATTAAAATAAATAATACTTATTTTTTATTATATTTAATCTTTATATAAATTAATTAGTAACACTAGTAATTAACATTAGTAATTAAGTAACACATTTCTATCTACAACCAAGCCTGTCTCTGAGCTAACCTGCCCATGGAGGTTCTGGTAAGTCCCAACTGGACAAGGGAACTGGACAGGACTGCCAGGTGGACACATATACCCTGATGAGCAAATGTAGTTGGCAGGCTGGCTGGAATTTTGACCCTGTGGACAAAAGTAGCCCATCTGACAAACATGAGAAGGAGAAGAGAGCCCCCTGCTGGAGCAAGCAAATCCTACAAAAAGAAAAAAATGCACAAATGAGCACAGGCCAAATACAGCGTCTGAAGTGCCTAAAGAACAGCACTGACCTGGAGGGCAAAGCAGACAGTCAGACAGCTTAGTGTTTCTGCTGCTGTTGCTAAAGTGGCCAAGTGGACATGGCTCCGGGGACGAAGACCCTACAGGACAATAGTGTCCTCGAGGACATTCACCACCTGCTCCTGCATTCACAGGTGTAGGGGACGTGGCTCCAGATAGACAAAAGTGTCCAGCTGCACATGGTCCAGACACAGCACTCCGTCCAGCAGACTCACAGAAGAAACCTGCCAGGAGGAGAGTTTGTTGGATATTTCTCTAAGTTTTGACAGATGCTGAAAGCACAAGAGGCAGTAGCTGAAAATGGTGTGACTCCAATGCTGAGAGAAAGTAGGGCAGCATCACCCTCTGAGAATAAGAGATGCGTAACTCTGAGAAATGACTCGATAGGAGTTCAGTCGACTGTAGAAATGGTACCTGAAGGGCAGGGTAAACAGTCTTCACGGCTGGCCATCCTCATATGGGGATTAATAGTCCCTGCTGGACAGGGGTGCTGATTCTGTAGATGAGTGCCCATAGGGCAGTAATGGCCCATTGGGCATTCAATGCCCTCCGATGATGAACCATTGGCAGGACAGTAGTAACTTTAAGTGAAAAGGCATAATTTTAAAAACACAATAATGTTAGTTTCACACTCACTTGATTTCATCAAACTATGGTTCATTTGCACTCATCTCATCACAAATGTACACACAGCATGGCAGAAAGCAAAACATTGGTAATATATTGTGTTTGCAGTGACATTCTAGACTTCTGAGGGCCTTAAGCAAAGGTTTAGGTGGGCATAAACACAAAATGATTAACAACCCCTTAATAAGCAGATTTGTTGTCAATAATCAAAAAACGAACATTAGAAAAACAGAATAAAAAAATTAAAACTAATTTTATAATATAACTTATTAAAAATAATAATGCGCTATACAGACATCGACTCCAGCAATTACATGTAAAAATAAAATGCTGCTTGGTCTACATCACAGTATGATCTAAATATACAGTGATAGTTATTAAGTGAAGAGCAGTGAATGACACTTGTTCACTTAAGAACTCATTCAACTGAGTTTAAATGAAGACCAAGTTTCACTCTGTCTCGTATTATGAGCATAGAAGCCATTGGGAACAATGTCTCTTTTTTAAGATCAAGCACATTAATCAGTCATGTAACAACAACACATGATTGGACAGATTTAAAGATTGCGTAGGAAGGGCAACAGTGGGTCACTTTGAACAAATAGCATGAAATGCAGTATCAAGTTTTCATAATCCCTGAGAGCCAAAAACTAATTTATATACACGACATACGCACAAAATGAGGGTGGAAACATGAGTATGCCACTTCCCCACGCAAAGGTTGTGATCTATAAAGTAAGTAAGCTCTGAGTAAACATAACCTAACTTAGATATTGACTTAATTGAGCCACTTTAATTCATCATATAAGCCATAATCATTATTAAATAACTAAAGATTTATTCTGGCATATGTTCACGTTTAAGAAAGTTTCTGCGCAGTTTTATAAAGGAGACGCCTGGTCAGTAAAGATTTTTTGAGAGAAGGCTGACCCTAGCTGCACTCTGTGTGTTTTATTTTTAATTTAGTGTGCTTACACAGTTGAAGTCAGAATTATTAGCCCTACTTTAAATTTGTTTTTCTTATTTAAATATTTCCCAAATTATGTTTAACAGGGCAAATAAATTTTCACAGTATGTCTGATAATATTTTTCCTTCAGGAGAAAGTCTTATATGTTTTATTTTGACCAGAAGAAAAGCAGTTTTGAACCATTTTTATAAGATTATATTATATAAGGTTTATAAGGTTAATAACCATTTTAAAGGTTAAAATTATTAGCCCTTTCAAGCTAGTTCTTTTTCGATAGTCTACAGAACAAACCATGGTTATACAATAACTTGCCTAATTACCCTAACCTGCCTAGTTAACCTAATTGACCTAATTAAGCCTTTAAATGTCACTTTAAGCTGTATAGAAGTGTCTTGAAAAATATCTAGTCAAATATTATTTACTGTAATCATGGCAAAGATAAAACAAATCAGTTATTAGAGATGAGTTATTAAAACTATTATGTTTAGAAAGGTGTTGAAAAAAATCTTCTCTCCGTTATTATTAAATTGGGGAAAAAAATAAACAGGGAAACTAATAATTCTGGGGGGCTGATAATTCTGACTTCAACTGTATATCCACAACACTATGTGTGTAGCAGGAAGGCTAGCAAACAGACTCTTTTCTAATTGTGAGCCATTCATTCCCTTGCCGCCATTGTGATTTTACACTCATATAAATTAAGTTCCAGTTTAGCTAAACTCACACAGATGTGCTCTTGATTGTCATGCAAACCACAGCAGTTACCAGTTTCAAACTATACAGGCAATGTGAAACAGTCTTATTTTAAATGTTAAGCACGGTCATGTACTGTATATACTGTGAAAGTATATGTACCCTTGGGGACAGAGACTGCAGCTGTTCTGTCCCTCTCTGCTGCTGATGGAGCCTTCTGGACAGGCTTGAGGAGCGCCTGAGCCTTTCCAGCAAAAATAACCTGTGGGTTGAGAGGAAAACCGGATGAGGTGGGCCGGTTTGAGGGGAAGGTGGGCGTGTTTTTAATCTGGCTTGAACTGGGAGATCTGTCAATTACCTGTCGGACACGGTCCTCCTCTGTGATCTGTGATTGGGCTGTTGGGGAGTACGGCTCCCTTTGTGCAGTAAAAACCTTCCCAGCATTCTCCACTGGGGGAAGTCAGTCCAGATATGTTGCAATAATGACCAGCAGGACATGACAAACACTCTTCCTGTTGAAGAACGGTATGTGTGGCCTTTATAAGAGTGACTGTTGGCAACAGGACTTGTGTGGTATTGTGCAGTTACATTAATAATATAAACACAGAAATTATCCTTACCACTTTGACCAGTTTGGTTCTGTTACTGAATGTGCCCTCTGGACAAGGCTGAGGTTGAGCAGTGCCTTGTGGGCAAAAGTGACCCACAGGACAAAGTCCTCCAACTCCTTAGAAAAAAACAACTTATTGATTATACATAGTCTTTTACACACACACACACACACACACACACACACACACACACACACACACACACACACACACACACACACACATATACACATATATATATATATATGTACAATATATATATTGAGTTACCTGTGTTCTGTGTGTAAGGTTGAGGTGAGATGTTCCCTTGTGCACAGTAATACCCTTCTGAACACTGTCCCGTGACGGAGCTGGAGTTCTGGAGAGAGCAGTAGTGTCCTCCGTCACATGCTCTACACTCAGAGAGGCTGATCAAACCAGAGTCAGGACTGTATGTTCCTGCCGGACAGGGCCTTATGTCATACCCTGTGCCTTCAGGACAATAGAATCCTACAGATAGAAGATAGACAACAGGAAAAAAAGTGACATGATTCCAGCACCATGCTGCAATCAGTCAGGATGCTTGTGTAACGTGTTTCTCCACGGTGTGGTGCTGTTTGCTATTTAATTGTTTCATGAGCATCTTCTATGTTCAGGAACAATAATTTCACTACTAGTCTAGTTGTTTTATACACTGAATATGTTCGGAATAGCATACTACCATACTATTATTAAATGAACATGAAAAAAAAGCTGTGGATTTTAAGTGACCACTTGAAAATTCTCATTTTCTCTGAATTTACTGGACCTATTTTTGTAAATGTTATTGGGAAATGTTTCTTCCAAATAAGAAATAAAAATATTGTACTTCACAAAACTGTATATATAACTGTATATATATATATATATATATATATATATATATATATATATATATATATATATATATATATATATATATATATATATATATAATTTTTTTTTTTTTCCCCAGAAATTCCAAATTCAAAATAAATGTCAAAATAAGGTCAAATCCATAAATCCAAAGAAGCTGAGAATCTCTTGATGTTTACCATGGCTGTGAAAACCAAAAATAAAATGTTATTTTATACATATACTTCCTCTGTAATTATTATTTGATATATTTTACACAAAACATCTAGTTTACAATGAAACTAAATAATAACTGGATGCTTCTATTATAATTAAATGTGCAATGTGACAAAGTCATGCGGCGGCACACAAACAGTTGCATAATGCATACTGTTTCACATACTTCTTTATAAAACTGTAGGGAGCAGTTAGCAGTATATTAGTACTCCATTCCGAACATAGCCAAGGAGAGACCAAAGCACCAACCAGCTGGACACAGCAGCCGGCCTCCATCAGCACAGTACCAGCCAGCGGTGCAGGCCCAGCACTGAGAGGCTTGAGGGACAGTTACAAACGTCCCAGAGTGGCATGGCACAGGTCGAGTGGCTCCTGGAGGACAGTAATGACCCTCTGGACAGACGTGACCAGTGATCCCATCAATGGGAGTGGGACTTTCTGCTTTCTCAGTACAATAAAACCTTTGGGTGAAATTATGGCATAGATTAAGTCTGGGCATTTGCGTTGCAGTTCAGAGAGAAGCATTGTTTGGTTACACACCCCTCAGAGCAGAGTCCACTTGGTCCATTCAGACCAGTAGAGGCACAGTAAAAGCCTCCAGGGCAAGATTGGCAATCCTCAGCAATCCTTAGACCTGTACTGTTAGACCATGTTCCCACCGGACAGGGCACAGGACTGGCAGTGCCTGTAGTAACATAGGGAGAGCTTTAAAATATTGTTTTTAATGAGCTTCACACGTTTGACTTCACATACATTATGTATAACAAGTTCTACAACATAAGCTGTGATTAAATTTAATGGAATTAGAATATTTACATAAAAAAAATTTATAGATTCATTACAAGTGTGCTGCATTTGTAAATTAGGACACATTATATAGTAGTCAATATGGGCATCATATATATAATATCTGCCAATATTTAAATGTTTATGTCAAATATATATATATATATATATATATATATATATATATATATATATATATATATATATATATATATATGTATATATGTATATATATGTATATATATATATATATATATATATATATATATATATATATATATATATATATGTATATATATATATATATATATATATATATATATATATATATATATATATATATATATATATATATATATATATATATATATATATATATATATATATATATATATATATATATATATATATATATATGAGAGTAATAAAAAAACATTTGCATTTTTTTTAAATGAAAGTGAAATGTCTTAACTGCTAAGGTCAATGACAATGGTTTTTCTAATGACTTGCCCAATTAATTTAACTTGCCTATTAAACCTAGTTAAGCCTTTAAATCAATACTATCTGGATGCAGCCACTATGATGCAAGCTGAGACGCAATGTCAGACACAATGCACTCAATGGAGTGAGTGACGTCACTGTGACGGGTAGGGTTAGGGGTGGGGTTAGGTGAGCGCATTGGATGCAGCTCAGATTGCACTGCACTAGGTCTGAATCCAGACCCCTCTACTTTAAATTGCACTTAAACTGAATATGAGTATCTTGCTAGTAAATAATATGCACTGTCATCATGGCAAAGACAAATGTTTTATATATCTGTATATATGCTGCTTACAGATACACAAAATAATTATCAACTTATTTGTACTAGCCACACTTTTAACAGTGTAACAAACTGTACACAGTGCTCCTTTTTACAAAATATATTCTAGTAAGCATATGAGACAAGCTGCTGAAAGCTATTTTGATGGCTTTAGGACAATACCTTTAGGACAATAGTGACCAACTGGGCATACATCGCCTGTAGGACCACCCATAGGACTGGAAGAATGGGAGCCCTGTTTGCACCAGAAACCAGCCAAACACAATCCTACCAACAATCATTTGAACACAATGTTTGTAAAACAAGAATTTGGCATTTTGTGGTTATATAAGCTTTAGAATTTGCACTAAAAGATCACTGCTTTCACCTGTAGGTTCTTCAAGTCCAACATGTGGACAGTAATGTCCTGGCGGACACAACAGACAGTTCCTTTGGCTGTCCATAAGCTCACGGGGGTTATACGTGCCAACAGGGCATGGAAACTGTTCAGCATAACCAGTTCCTTCAGGACAGTAATGTCCCTTTGGACAAGGCTGCATGGCGGACATATTTGCAGCCCCAAAATTCTCATCGCAATAAAATCCTGGTGTAGAAGAAACAGAAAAGGGCACAAGCTTCAGTATGTGTTTCAGAAATAGAAATGTGGGAGTGTGTCACACAGTTTGCTTTAGATAACTACAGCTTGCCTGCTTCACAGATTGTACAGTTTGCCTGTTTCTGCTTGTCCTGATATGTCCCACTGGGACAAAGAATTGGGACAGGGCTTCCTGGGGGACAGTAATGACCGACCAGACACGGCAGAGCTAGGTCATCTGTCTGACCAGGCAGGCACCAGTAACCTACCAAAAAAAAAGGACAAGGACAAGATCTGGAAATGTTTGAAACACTTTACCAGACTGTTTTTATTTTGAGCAGTGATGGTGTTTGTGGTTCTCACCCTGTCTACAGGGGGCAGTAGGAGCCTGAAGGCCTGTGGTAGCGCAGTAGTGACCGGCTCGACAAGCCTGACATTCTTCCTGGCTCATTAGGCCTGCTGATGGGGAGAAAGTGCCTGCTGGACATGGCTGTGGTGCACTGGAGCCCTCATCTGTGGAAAAGATGAAAAAAGTTAAACAAAAATGAACTTAGTCCAACCATAGTCTAACTATTGTTCAGTATTGTTGATTCTGGAATAAATTCTGGAATACATTTTTCCATTTTTAAAAAAAAAAGTCTTGGTTAAAGTGCTTAAGCATGAACTAAGCACCCAGGAAAGAGGTGAACCATAATTAAATCAAATTTAAATTAATAAAACAAAAAGACCTAAAAAAAAAACTTAAGTGATAATAATAAAATTAATGTAAAATAATAAAATTAATGTAAAAGCTTTTAATTAAATCTATAGAAAGAACATATTTATAAATTTATATATACATATGCATATATGATAACACTTTAAACTATATAGATCTGGCTTCATGAAACAATAACTTCAATTAACTCATTTTATTATCATTACACCGTGATGGCAGTACAAAATGGGTTTGTTGGCATTATCCTGAACATTGTGTAAGCATTTGTTTAATGTGTCATAAAGCAAAAAGAAAAATTCTCAAGATCATGTGAAGACATTTTATTTAAATAAACGTGATTAATACTAAGACATTCTTACATATAGTGACATCAATCAGCACTATCTGAATTGCCCAGTACTTACCACAGTAAGTTCCTGGAGGGCAGATGTTCCCCGTGATGCCATCTGTAGGCCTGGAGAAAGAGGCTTCTCGTGTGCAGTAATACCCAGGAGAGCACGGTCCACTCGGCAGGGCTAAACCTGTTTTAGAAGGTCAGGTATAAACAAGAGTTTCAAAAAGGCACACAGGCTAGTTGTTTTGCTATGTATCAAGTGATCACGCACCGGTTGCATTGCAGAAAGCTCCTGGAGGGCAGGGCAGAGGCTCAGAGGTCCCCGAAGGGCAGTAAAAGCCCTCCTGGCATCTGCCCCCAGTGGAGGAAGCAGGGCACAGGCAGTTAGCGTTAGTGTAGTTGTCCAGGTCAAAGGGTTGAGGGTTCCAGGCAGCAGATACACAAAACCATCCTGTGCATTGATTTCACTGGTTAAAATTGAAGTTGTTGTGAATCATGTTTCAATCAAGTGATGCACGTACCGGCTTTGCATTTGCCAGACACAGCGGACAGGTGCTCTTTCTCACAGAAGTGGCCTGGAGGACAGGGTAAGCAGCTGTCCAGGCTGTGGGTCATCAGCTCAGGGTTGTAATAGCCTCGTGGACAAGGGAACTGGTTAGCATGCTTTGTTCCTGTAAAAATAAAATAAAAAAAATACTAAACTGCGTCATTTTATTTATCAAAAGTATATTTTGTCTGCTACCAGTATTAGGTTAAAAATCTACAAGTGTAATAATATTCAATACATGTATTCTATATTCTTTGAAAATAAGTTTTAATATTAGTGACTGACCAATATGAAAATTCTGGCTTGTTGTAATAAGCCAACAATTACCCTTTTTGTCAATAATATAATATTCTTTTTTTTTTGATAATATTTTGTCTGAATAAATATTCAATTTAAAAAAAATTATAATTAAAAGACAGCTAAACTAGCGGATTCAAATGTTATCACTCGATTGAATGGGCATTATCAGTGGTTATCAGCTGACACAGGGTTTATGCAGGTTTCACCAAATTAAATTTAAACATTTTTAAAACAATTATAAATTAAATTTTAGACTCATACAGGGCTAAATGCTAAAGAGTTTTTCTAATGGCCTAAAAGTATTTTTTTTCTGATGTATCAAAAAATAATATAATTTAATAGTAGAATAATACAAATTATTTAACAATAAATTTTTGTTATTTCTTAGCAACATATTTCAAATACGGTCTCAAAACAAGCAAGCTCTAGTTTTTATACATACACTTGTTTTAACATAAACTTTCTAAAAAATTAAATCTATATTTTTTAACATTTTAAAAACAATAATAAATTAAATGTATGCACAAATATCTGTCCAGGTCAGTTTCTTCAGCAGTCAATACATAGAAAACTATTAAACAAATGTTATTGTAAGGTGATAGTGAGGCCAGCAGGGGGTGCTCAACCTGTGGTCTGTGTGGGTTCCCCAGTATAGCGAAGAAGGGGACACTATACTGCTCAGTGAGCGACGTCTTCCAGGTGAGACATTAAACAGAGATCTTGACTCTCTGTGGTCATTAAAAATCCCAGGATGTCTTTCGTAAAGATTAGGGGTTTAACCCTAGAATTCTGGCAAAATTTGCCAACTGGCCTCTGTCCATCATGGCCTACTAACCATCCCCATATCATAATTGCTCATAATCAGCTAGTGTGGTGTGCAGTCAGGTGCAATATGGCTGTCGCATCATCCAGGTGGATGCAGCACACTGGTGGTGGAGGAGGAGATTCCCCCCAATGTGTAAAGTGCTTTGAGTGTCTATAAATGTGCTATATAAATGTAAGGAATTATTATTATTATTATTATTATTATTACTATTATTATTATTATAATTATTATTATTATTATTATTATCATCATCATTATTAAAGAAAATAATTAAAACATTATGCTAAACAGAGTTTAAAAAATAACATTTAATTTTTATTATTATTATTTTTTATTGAGGTGGAATGTTACTGTTGGTCAGAATAAGTGGCTATACATGAACAAAGGAAAATTAAGGCATGTTAAAAAAAGATTTTTCTACAACAAAATGTTTCAGCAAATGTAAGACTTTTAAGGCCTAAAATTTTGTTTTTGAGATTTAAGACACCTGAAGACTTTTTAAGACCGATAGACAGATATGGGCCACTAGAGGTCTTCTGCGCCTTCTTGTATTCGTTATCATCTATCCACATGGTTAATCAGCTATAGATTACATATGGCTGCGGCTGAAAGTTAACAAGAATTATTTATATTATTTATTAAATTTCCCATTAAGTCTACCCCTACCCCAACCCTCACAGTAATGTAAAAACAGATCTGGAGTCTTCTCTATTCGTATAGCTGATCAACTATGAGGATGGATAATAACAGCCTTC